>NC_081336.1:7686054-8017332 GCF_022539665.2 Daphnia carinata | reverse complement strand
CGTGTTTTGTACTTTTCCTTGTCGCCGCAAGTAGAAGACTTAAATGGCGAATATTTCGAAAACTGCGAAGTAGTCAAACCGATAGCGCTGGTTCGCAACCGAGAGACCCAACAAAAATTGTGGGAGATGTCGTGTCAGTTACTTGATATCTCTAAATTTGGGGGTTTGTAATTTTCTTTATTTCTCTTATTAATCCTGTGATCAATAACAAGGATTTTATTTGGTGCTGATATAATCTAATGGTAAATGAATAAATGGAATCATCTTATCCAACTGCTATACTTAAATTAAGCAAGGAAAATTTACTTATGATTTACAATATTTATGTCGAGCTGCAGCAACTATTTTTGCTTCCCAATTACTTCAATTGCCGACGGTAGTACAGTTGCACTACCTGTTGCCGTTTAATTCCAAAGCATGAAAATTGTCGAGAAAATATCCCAGAATTGCGAAGTGTTTCGATAGAACCCTACTGCTACTTAAAAAAAAAATAGTTTCCCGTTCCCCTGTTAATGTTAACTACTGATTGTTTTAACCACCATCAATGAAACTTTGTGTTTCAAGATATTCGCACACAATTCGGTCAGAATTGGGCAAGACTAGCAATGACTAGTAAACAAACAAAAAAACTGGTTATTCTACATATAAGGTTTCAGACAAAAAACAAGAACAATGCCCTTGAGCGGGAAATTCAATGGTTCAATTTCGTTTTGGATCCACCTTTGACAGCAAGACCGGTTTTTGATTTTGTTTCTTGAACTACCATCGTCACCTCAAGCTCAGCAAATTCGAAATTCACGAACTGAGGGTTGGAAACAAACATAATTCGATACCACTTCCCAGAGGCAAAGCCCTGTCGACCAGTCGTGCTCCAAGTAGTGGGGTCGAATAGTTGCTGGACCGATCTCGCAGTTCGTCAAATTTGTAATAAATGGCTTCCTGGAGAAACTATTTCTTGGATATCTACCTAATTGTTAGAGCGATTATTCAAGGCTACTATCACCTATATTTTGAAATTCGGAGTTCCATTCGACCGCTGGAGGGTAAAATACTCTACAATGTGATGTCCAGCAAAGTGAATTGCTAACTACGACTCTCTTAACTTCCTGCCTTACAGATCCCTTAACAAGAAAAAACGAATATGCTGTGATCACTGGTGGAAATCGTGGAATTGGATGGGAAACGGCTAAAATTCTAGCGGAATCTGGGATGAAAGTAATTATTGGTAGGTACTGTTAAGTCACTATCGCCATACCTTATGCTCCAAACAGGTTTTCATTACTAGGTTGCAGGGACGGTCCGAGTAGAGAACAGTTATTTAAATCAATCCAGGAGGCTAAACTTCCATCTGGATCAATAGAATGGATCAATCTGGATATGTCATCTATGGATTCTGTCCGTTCCTTTGCGCAGGCCATTCTTGATAAAGATGTTCCTATCAGCCTTTTGATCAATAACGGTGTTAATAAAAAAGTTTTGCACGAATTCAGTTACAAATATTTGATGAACGTGCTTTCTACTGCTTACTTCAGCTGGTAAAGGTAGTTCCCCCTACTCCGAGACTGCAGATGGTTTCGAATCGCTATTTGCTACAAATTACCTGGGCCATTTCTTGTTGGCTCATTTGCTTATGCCACGACTCTTGGCTGCTGGAAAACCTGGCCAATCAGCGAGAATTGTCAACGTTTCTTCAAAGGCACAGGCGTTAGGGTGGTTCAACATTAATGATCTTCAATCCAAGTATTACCTTTATTGAGTAACATATAATTCTTTTGATACCTAAGTTTCCACTTGATCCAGGTCTTTCTACAACCCAATGTATGCCTATTCACGTTCAAAACTTGCTCTAATTATGTTCACTAAAATTCTGGATGAGCATCTTTCTCGTAACAACAAAAGCGTGAAACCTTATGCTGTTCACCCTGGAATTATATATACTAGTATATGGGATTCGTATTGGTTAACGCACTACGTCTACCGCGCCACCGGTTTCCTATTCAAGGCAAGTTAACGAGCAATCTAATGAAAGAATCAAGTGAGATTATTCATTTCCTACATTTGCCTTACCTCTTGGCTACACAGACCGCAGAAGAAGGCGCTCAGCGCATCGTATATGCTGCCTTATCTCAAGGCATCGAAGATTTGAGTGGAAATTATTTTGAAGATTCCAACGTGACCAAGCCAGCAGCAGTTGCTTGCAATCGCAAAATTCAGGAAATGTTATGGGAAAAGTCTTGCCAACTGCTTGACATTTCTAATTTTGGCGGTTTGAACTGAGTGCTTTTCCATATGTGGATTTTACCTTTGGCTAGTTAACATTTAATCATTTAGACTCTTTTAAATGTTAGATACAATAAATGGGAAAAAAATTATCTGTTTTTTTAAACGTATTCCTATTTACCACAAGATAACCGATGTGGCAAAAATTTATATCTTCGTTACTCTTTGCGCTATCAATTCCAAGCCGGCCGGATTCTGGTAAACTTGCTCAGACGCAATCCAGGTCGAAACGACGTTGAGTTCGTGATCAAGCATTACTAAATCTGCATCACGTCCAAAAAGAAGGGAGCCTTTACGACCCTCAATGCCTAAAGCGCAGGCTGGATGAAGAGTGGCTGCTTCAAGAGCTTCCACTGTTGAACACTCTAAAAATGTTTAAAAAAATAGATATTTTAGTTCTATTTGGGTTAGCACGATTTCAAAATCGAAACACCTGTGGCCCGTTTCAAATGGCGAACACATTTGTCCATCGAAGCAATTGCCCCACACAGCGTTGTGGTTCCAGATAGCATAGCACAATTCTCTTTCACTTCAACGTCCTGGTAACCGAGCTTGTATTGGCCAGGTTCCAGCCCAAGCGCTGATATGGCATCCGTTACTAGAACAAGTCCTGAATTCATTAGGTAACAGAAAATTAATGAATTTGCAACGAAACGATTTTAAGTTGTATGAACCTTTTGGATGGGTTCTGTATGCGATGCGAAGCGCAGCAGGATGGGTGTGAATACCGTCGGCTATGATGCCGTAGTAAACGGTTTTGCCGATTGGAACTTTAGATGATGCCAGCAAGCCGATAAGGCCTGGATCTCGGTGATGGAACTTGGTCGATTAAACAAGTAAAATTTAAATTGACTACCAGAAGATGTGGCACATGTTAGATTTGAATTTACGGGTAGCATGGCGTTAAAAAGGTGTGTGATGAAGGAAGCACCGTTCCTCACTGCTTCTTCACCCTGAACTAGGCTGCCCATCGAATGTCCTGGATTTCAAAAGTAAAAAGTCTCATTTATACAGCGGTGAAACTATGAAAAAGCAACTAACCCAAGGAAACAGTTACGCCATTGCCAGTCAAATGTTTAATAGCCTCTGTTGAATTTTCCAACTCCGGTGCAAGCGTAACCATTGAAATATTTCTCCAATCCTTTCCATACACTTCTTCAATAGAATTGGCCCCCTATTTTAAAGTACAGAAGGTTGGTTACGGGTAGGTGAAATCCAAGCTGTAAAATGAATAACTTACATGATCAAACTTGTGAATGAATTTTTTCTCATGTGCACCCTTCTTGTCATTATTGATAAATGGTCCCTCAACATGTATGCCAAGGATCTCTGCCCCCTTCGAGCTTCCTGGAGTTTTCTTTATTTTCCCTACAACCTAGAAATTGTTTATAATTACATTTGTCATAAGGAATACTAGGCATGGGACAAAATTGCCTGATGATAAAACTCAGGAGATGAGGTGACAAGTGTTGGGCAAAATGACGTAGTCCCATACGCCAAAAGCCCTTTAGCTACCACTTCCAAGCCTTGTTCTATCGTTTCACTATCTCGTGAAAAGTCAACTCCAAAGCCACCTGCCCAAAAAAAATAGGACATTAAAACTCACACCTTAAAATGAAACTATGATATAATAATGTTACCATTGACTTGTAAATCAATATACCCAGGGGCAATCAAAAGTCCATGACAGTCAATTTTTATGTCAGCATAGTCTTTCTTGTCGAAGAAAATAGGCTCTGGATCTACAATTTTTCCTTCGCAGGTCCACAAATCCTCTTTAATAATTTGCCCATCACGCAAAATAAAGCAATTGTGAAATTGGATAATATCACTTTTCATACTAGTAAAAAAGAATTTGCAAATATTCAAAATTCAATGGATAATGAATTTTCCCCTTACCTGTTTGCTCTTGGGTGACTGGATAACAATCAAAATGAACCCAAAAGCATGGATTGTTTGGTGTCTTATGTTTCTATGACAGTATCAGAGAATGACCTATTCGTGCCGTTTTTGAACGAGAAGCCAAATACAGAGAGTAGGACAGCTATAGAAAGTTAGGCAGTTTCAGTTCTGCAGTTTCTGCATGTTTTGCAGGGCAAATGGAAATTCAAGTCTTTCTATGAGAAAGCAGTGTTTCACGAAATATTGCTCACTATAGCGATAGAGGAAAAGGACTTTGAGATGTACTCATTTTCCGTTCCCATTGTAGGAACCATTTAACCAGTTTTATCCGGCCAAATCGCGGTTGCTAACCTAAACTTTCGTGAACTCTCGAGCGAACGAACAGCAGTCGACGAGTGCCGATTGTCGTGTTAACAACAACAAATATAGCTTTCGATAGCAGGGTCGCCGTTTATTTGTTTTCTTTATTCCATCAAAAGGGCCGCATTGTCTTTTTTCCGTATCATTGTTAACTCTAAACATTTAAAACAAGAAAAAATGCGTTTGGTAATTCAAGAGAATTCCGACCTGGTAACCGACTGGGCCGCTCGTTATGTCTTGAAACGGGTGAAAGATTTCAATCCAGGACCTGACAATTTTTTCGTGCTTGGTCTGCCAACTGGTAATCATCCTATCTAATTCACCTGAAAATAGGCTTATACCATTTGATATCTTCTCATTAAATTTTTTTTGTTTTCCTGCTTGATGATATCTTATTTTCAGAAATGCCTAAGCTTTACCATGAAGTGTAACAATGACCTGTTTAACTGGTTTTTTCTGGCTTTAAGGATGATATTAAAGAATATTCTTTGTTTTCACTTTGTTTAATCACCATGGCTACAGGAAGTACTCCTCTGGGCATGTACCGCAAGCTGATCGAGTTCCACAAGCAAGGTCGTATCTCGTTCCGGTACGTCAAGACTTTCAACATGGATGAATACGTGAACCTTCCACGCGAACACCCAGAATCCTACCACTACTTCATGTGGAATAATTTCTTCAAACACATTGATATTCTACCAGAAAACGTTCACATTTTGGACGGTAACGCAGCTGACCTGCAAGCCGAATGCCTTGCGTATGAAGAGAAAATTAAAGAAGCTGGTGGAGTCCACCTGTTCGTCGGAGGTGATCATCTGTTGTCCAATCAAATTTTAAAACTAATCATTCATTTCCATCTCGTTGGGTTACTCAAAAACTTGCAGGCATCGGCCCCGATGGACACATAGCTTTCAATGAACCGGGTTCTTCGCTCGTATCCAGGTATGCATCGTACCAAATGGCGTGTGCTCATTAATACTACGGAAAGATTGCTCACTTTTAACACCGTTGTTCGTCCTACTTTTTTTAACCCTCCCGAATGGCAGGACTCGCCTGAAGACTTTGGCACAAGATACGATCATTGCCAATGCTAGATTTTTTAACAACGATCTGTCTAAAGTTCCCAAACAAGCTCTGACGGTTGGTGTAGGTACCGTCATGGACGCCAATGAGGTACGTTCACTTGTATGAAAACTGTTCTCTAGCCTGCAGGCACGATAAAACATTTTGCCATTCAGGTTATGGTGCTAATTACCGGTGCCCATAAAGCCCTGGCGCTCTACAAGGCCGTCGAGGAAGGAGTAAATCACATGTGGACCGTCTCGGCTATCCAGCAGCATCCTCGTGCTCTCCTCATTTGCGATGAGGACGCCACTCTGGAACTGAAAGTCAAAACGGTTAAATACTTCAAGGTAAAAAATGAATTAAGGTAACAGACATTAAACTAGAAGGTTCTGGGAACCGCAGTTTTGTTTCTTTTCACTTTTGAAATATTTCATTGACCTTGGTTTTCATTCGGTCGTTTACGTTGGGGGGAATGCATTTAAAACATTATGATTTCCTATTGTCATCGTTCCAAAGGATCTGTGGGAAGTTCATAATGAGCTAGTGGAAGATATCCAGCAGCAATCTTGATCTTCTTCCTTCTTTAGGGTAAAAGAACAAAACAAAAAAACAAGGTACCATTAAGTGGTCGGAGAGCATGTCTTGTTCCCTCCCCATTTCACGCATCGACTGACTTGTTTTGGGGGAAAAAAAAAAAGGGAAACCACCTTTAATTTGGGGAGACTAACACGCAAACACACTGATCACTTATCTGTCTGCTGGAAACTGCCCAAATAACAACACTTAACACTTTCCTCTGTCGCGTGATGTCTCTGTTTCGAAATGCAAGTCGTCCAGCCGTCCTGTCTGTTTTTTTTTTCTTTCCATATTGTCACTAAACAGGTTTTTTTTTCCACATTTTTAAACTTTTTGTTTTGAAATTGTGTAGAATTTATGGGACGTTCACAGCAAACTGGTCGACCCTTTAGATGACATCAAATCTCAAGATGGAGCCGATGTTTAAGATGACAAACAAAAACAAACGCTGTCCTTAAAAAAAGAAAGTTCCCTCGTTGCCGCCCGAATTTTTTGTTTGTTTTGAAGTAGAGAAAAAGAAAAATTATATGAAATATATATCGAGGACAGCCTTTTGGTGTGCTTATGTGCGAAGTGTCCCTGTGTTCGCACCGTATCACTATCACACAATTTTTTTTTTGATCGATTTCCTTCTGAAATATTTACCTAAAATACTTTTAATTGGTTGGTGTTTAGAGAAGATTTAAAAACAACAGTTGAAATGGACTCTTTTCTTTTATATGTCGTTCTATTATTTTCTCTTCGTTTTTGGGAGTTTCATCCAATAAAAAAAAAGATACAAGACATTCAAAAAAAAAAAACATCGAAATTTCCGCCAAGCAAATAATGGTTGTCGCTTAATTATGTATAAAATATATAGAAAAAAAAATGGGGTATTCGCCCTCCATTGTCCTTCTCAATCCCCAATCTCCCCGGCACGAGTTCAGGAAAGACAAAAGGAAATTGGAAAGATAAGAAACAAAACAAAACATTGAAAGACAGAAAAGAAACATTCAACTTTTCAAGTTTCTTTTTTTTTTTTTTTTCTCTCTCCCCTCGTCAAAAACAACTTTGAAAAGAGTTTTAAGGCACGTTATTTTCTTTCCTGACAACATTTTTAAGGACATCGGGCCAATCGAAGAGAAAAACAAAAGCAGTACGGAAAGCGGTAGCAGCGGCTCAACAGCAAGTGATCCGCCATTTTTTTTTTCGAAAACCCTCCCCACATTTGGTAAATATTTTTTCTTAAACATCGGTAACAACATTTTTGTTTTTGTTTTTCAAGAGACTTGTGTGTGTGTGTAGTTAAAAACTAAATGAAGACGTGAGAGAGAGAGAGAAATGACCCAACAGAGAAAAAAAATTTAGAGAAAAGCAGACGACAGCGAAAATGTAAACAACGTTGCCTGTGCGACATCGTTTTTTAAAAATATTGGAAATTGAAAAGAAATGCAAAATTGCCGTAAATATAAAATGGATAAAAACCCAATAATAATAATAGTAATTTTTTCGAGTGAAAAATAAAAAGGGAGAGATAAAATGAAAGCAGATAAAAAGGGGAGGAGGGGATTGAGATCGCCGTTATTTAACAACCGTTACAAATTCAGGACGTAGGAGAAAGACGAGAAAGATTTAGAAAAAAAAGCACGAAGAATCAAGTTGAAAAAAATTTTAAAAAAAATAAGAAAAGACGTTTTTCCAAATCGTCCCACGCCACGAAAACTGTACAAATATAAAGGGGTAGAAGGGAAACGGAACAGAAAAACGTTGCAAATTCCGGCCAAACCCACCGAATGATAAAAGATTGATCACCAATGTTTGTTTTGTTGTTTTTTTTTTTCATGCGAATTATTTAAAAAAAAAAAAAAAAAAAAAAAAAAAGGAATTCATGTTGGGGAACACAACAAATTTTTACAAGTATAGACACACACAAAGGAAAACAAAAAACAAAAAAAAAAAAAAAAAGATTGATGGAGAGCAACAAAAAAGGATCGTGAAGACGACGGATAAACGAATGTCGGTCACAGTTGACGGTAGGCCAACAACAAAATGTCCAGCCTTTTAGTGAATATCCAGCGACCAGAGTAAAAAAAAACAAAACAAGAAGAACGTAAGAAAATTGAATGATTCAATTATCTTTTTGACTTGAAAGGAACAAAATAATATTTTGCAAACAAAGAAAAAGAAATGAAGCCATACATGAAAATTTCCATCATCATTTTTTTCGTTTGTCTCAAACCTCTTTAGACTCTGGGTCGAAGGTGGAGCGTTTCTCTGAGAGCGACCAGCTGCTCGTCGCCCAGCTTGATCTTCTCGTCGATTTCACGTTGGTCGATAACCAGTTTGGCTTTCATCGTCACAAAGTGGCTGTAGTCGGCAAACTCTTCTTCAGTCAAGTATTTCGAGAGGAGACCCGACACTTGACGCGATCGCCGATCGATATTCTCCTTGAGCCGTTTAGCCTCTTCCAGCTGCTCCAGCAATTTATCTCGTTTGCCCTCCAGCACCATCTAGCGTCAGAAAATAAAGACAATCAATTTAAACGCATGTACAAACAAAATTTAGTTGGATCTTCAGGGGGGTGGTTGTATTTACCTTTTCTTGGGCTTCAATTTCATTGGGCAACGAAAGGAGGGCGTTTTGGGCTCGGGCCAACCGCCCGGCTAGTGCCAAGAGTAAGGCCGTGATCTTGTCCACTTCAGCGACGTGCAAGAAGACCTTGTTGGTCTCGGCCGGCGTGGCGACACAAGCCACTCGGCTCGTCACCGACCGTCCCAGTAATTCGTTGGCTTCCACCTCCTCCTGGATGGCCTCGCGCTCCGATCGGAGTACATCCAGCTTGCGAGCCAAACGGGACACTAGCTCCTCCTGGCGATCGATAAAATAACTCTTAATTGCTTTTTTCCATCGAATTTAAAATCAATTTTTAAGCGCGTTTACCTTTTTCTTGATGAGCAACTCGGAATCGACGGGTTCTCCATTTCTCCCGCACTGCATTCCAGCGGCGGATGCGTTGCCATCGAGGCCGTTTAAAATGTGGTTGCTATGGTAACGCGTTAGCAATTTCGCCCTCGGTTCCGACGTCGTGAAATAGGCCGAGGTGGCCGGCAAAGGCGCACAACTGTTGGATCTATCGCAAAAAATATTAAATCGATACATGAAAAGCCAATATGAATAGGACACTTAATGATGCCCTTGCCCCCCTCGTTTCTTTTCATTGAAAAAAGAAAACACGTCTTATATACTTGATGTCAACAAAGATATGACAGTTGCCGTTAGACGAAGAGGACACAGAAGTCCAGCTGCTGGCAACCGAGGAGAACGAGACGATTGAATGGCAATCGTCCGATAAATCCGTCGGGTCCATCTCACACGCAACAGCACTAACTTAACTCGCAACGTCTAACAGACTGAGTTGTGCGCAACAGCCGAAAGCGCCCCCCCTCCCCGGAAGTGAATTGAAAAATAAATAAATCTGCGCACCACGACGGATTGAACATGAAAAGACACACTCTGGCCGTCACTAGGCAACTGGAGCGCGTCAACCGTTTTGAAAATTGAATAATAATAAAAAAAAAAAAAAAAAGGGGGGATTTAAAGAGAAACCCCACAACACCGTGACCCGCCATTTTGTTCTTACGACAACAAAAACATCCGTGAATAAATAAATGGTGAAACGGGAAGCCAAAAGAGAAAAAAAAACCCGGAACTTTTTTTTTTTTTTTTTTTATTGAAAATCGACTTACTTTGGTGAGGTGGATGAGGTCGTCTGTGACGTCAGCGGAGGCTGCGGCGAGGCGGCGGATGAATGATTGGGAGAAGTTGGAGTCGTGGCTGGAGTGGGAGTGACTTGAAGGGAGACGGGCGAAGCGGCGGGCGGAGTCACTTCCAATAGTCCTTCGGTGCGGAGACAGGCGGCCGCTTGGGCCGGATCGGGGACGCTGAGCAAAGCGTGGAGCCGCGAATCGGATGGGAGTAGGTGATTGATAAGATCTTTGCTCAGCTGATCGCATTCCACCTCTTCCGGGCGCTTGGGTCGCGGAGGAGGAGCCACTTTGGGAGGCACTGGAGGCTTGGGCGGCTGGATCGAGGCCGATGCCGACGACGGGCTATCACTATCCGAATGGCTCCTTTGGTGGACTCCGGCGGCCGCTCGCGACAGGTTCAAATCCATTAGCGACTTGGGCGGACCCGGGTCGGACAATTTCGAATTGCCCGTCGACGACGTGGACGTTGATGCATGTGGCCGGCCTTCGCTCACCTGACGCAGGTAATTGAAGCGCTCGGCTTTGGCGTTCATCAACGAGCGGTACGTGTGCTGCGGCGTGGTGGGACGAGCGTCCGGTTGCTGGGCAACTGAAAGCGTCTCCGTCTGCGGCACGGCCGACGTCTGGATCGTCAGCTCCGATATGTACGTCGATTTCGACTCGACGGGCGGACTCGCAGAAGTCGATTTACTCGACTCTTGAACCGAACTTTCGGCCGGCTGGATGTGAAGGGCTTCCGCCGACGAGAAAATCAACGTCGTGGCGGCCGAACTTCCTTGCCGGACATTGTAATGCTTCTCCCAAGCTATAATAATACAATTTTTTTGTTTTGATTAGATTTAAAAAAAAAAAATAATAATAATAATTGAAATGATGTCAATGCGTGTACCGTGTGAGGTCATGGAGGATTCCAGGAGATTGTCGGCCGATCGTCTGTGATATCCGCCGTTGGGGCTGTGGTGGCTCTTCCGGTGGGCCATGTAAGACTCGTGATGATACATGGTGGGCGTAGGCAACTGGGGCACGGCAAGGAGAGCCGTCGGTGTAGGTGATGCTTCATCGAACGACGTCTCCGTCGTAGACGGACGCTCGTCCAGCAAAACAACGTGCGGAGGTGGAGGCGGAGGTAGCGGATCTTCACAGTCGGCCACTTCCTCATCGGCACGTTCCATGGCCGGCGGAGGAGGAGGCGGCGGTAGGTCGGGACTGGCGCTCCGCGCCGATGGGATGTCTGCCACAGGACTGACGGCGGGACCGGACGGCCTCTGAGGCGGGGACATGGGCGGATCAGGAGCCGGGGGTTTCCTGGTGGTCGGAAGTGGAGGTGGTGGAACAACTTGTCTTGGCTGTTGTTGTTGTTGTTGTTGATTTAAGGTCATCAGTTCTTGAACAGAGGCTTCAATGCGGCGCATCTCCTGATCGGGACTGATGCCGCCCGTGCTCCCGCCGGCCCTCAAATGAGGTTTTTTGGGTGGCCGTTCCGGCGGGATCAATCCCCTTTCGGGACGATTGTTGTTGTTGTTGTTGTTCGGTACAACAACCACTTCGTTTAGGTGACTCTTCCTGGATGCAGCCGGAGGCAGCAAACCACCGGATTCAACCGCCACCAACGCCGCATTCGAACTTTTTTTTTAAAAACAAAAGACGAACGTTATTTTTTTTTTTTTTTTTTTAGAAAATTCCAGTTTATCAAATGGATGTGTAATCAAAGTGAAGCTTTTCAAGGTTAATGATGTGGTCGTTATTTTTTATTATTTTTTTTCTTTTCAAGAGAGAAGACAGCCAGAAAAAATACATAATTCATGTCGGCGTCGGTGAGAGCCTTAATTATTCAAAGTCTTCGTGTCACCACTATGATTGCCAAAAAGGAAAAAAAAAAAATTACTCAGCATGGATCCAGTTTGTGACGCAAATGAGCCAAAATGGCAACCATCAAACACGGATAGAAAAAATAAATGCAACGCCGCCGCTTTGGCGCCTAGCCCATGATTTAAAACTTTGTTTCAATTTTTTTTTTAAGAAAAAAGAAAAATAGAAAATGTATACTTTGACCTCTGTATATAAAGAATCTAATGTATATATATATATATATATATGAAAAGCCTTTCACCGAAGAAAAAAAACAGACGGGTTCTAAAATTAGCGAAAGAGGCGAAGCGTAACAGCGACAACCCCGCATTCCTCTGCAACACAGCGCGGCTCGCTTCTAATCTCGATGCAGCTGCCACTCACCATGGTGGCGCCGTATCGAGATAAAAATCCAACCCAATTTTCTTTTTCGATTCTCCCCCCCCCCCCCCCTCTCAGCCAAACTGCCTTTTTTTCTTTTGCTTTTCTTAATAATAAGAAGAAGAAAAAAAAGGGCCAATTCATCGTTCAATCAGGACGTGTGACTCGCCGTCAAACGTTATCTCCCAACTGGCCACTACAAAGTGAAAGTGAGAGCCATCTGTTGGAATTTCCGCTGATCACAATAAATCAAAAAAAAATAAAAAAAAAAAAAAAAAAGGTGGAGGGGACGATTTTTAGAAACCTGCACATGTAGAGTGGATTTTGGGCCATATCGTTGACGCACGTCAACGGCCGGCGTCGTTGGTTGACGGCGACATGAGGAGACGATGAATAAGACAGACGTGCCGGTTGGGGCGGAAGGGCGGCACGAGGGCGGACGGATGGCGGAGGTCGAGGAAAAGGTTTCGGCGGTGGAATTGGTTTGGCACCCAGCGCCGGCCTCGGTCTACTACCGCCGTTGTTCACGTTGTTGTTGTTGACCACCATATCCGGCCGGATCGGCACCATCGCCCTCACACCGTGAATTCGACTATAATCAGAACCGGACTGCTGTTGCGGCTGCAACATTTTCGATGACACCCCAAATTGCAGTTGGGATAAACAAATCACAAACCCAACACTTTCACAAGCCCCCCCCCCCAAAAAAACAAAAAAACAATTCGTCTTTAAAAAAAAAAAAAATCAAAGACAATCAGCTGATGAGGCCTTCACTTTGTTTGAAGAAGGAAAAGATGGAATTCCTGGCTAATTACAAGCGCCACTGCGACTCGTTGTATCGTCGTTATCCTTTCGAAATTCACCCCTCCCCCCCCCAACACACGAGAACTCTGATGGCGACAGACAACACACACGAGCGATCAGATGCTCTTACTGGAGCCAACTCCCGGCCGGACCGGCGCGCCTTTACACAGCGTCTCTTTTTGAAAATCAACACACACACACACACGCACACACAGATAGAAGGGGGGGGGGGGGGGGGAGAACGAAAAAAAAAAAAGAGCTTGTTTGGGCTGCCGTTGTGACTCTTTGTCTGATATCGTTCGCTTTTCGACCGTGCATTGAGTAAGGGTTTTTCGGTAGGAGGAGGAGGTTAGTGGGAGGCGTTTACAACATCGGGGCGGATTTGGACAGCCGCCACACACGACACGAGATGCGAACTACGGCCATTGGGAGATTTCTCGTTTCTAAACAGGGTGTGTTCTTATTTGAATACAAACAAAAAATTGGAAGGCAGACCGTTATGATCAAATAGCCAATAGCGCAACATTTAAGAAAAAATAAGCGAGTCACCATCAACTGACGATGATTAAAAAAAAAAAAAAAACAGCATCTCGTTTTTGTTTCTAACTTCATTTCATAAATATTTCTTTCACACCTGTAGTTTTGGACCAAAAAAAAAGCAGCTGCACGAACTGCTAGTAAGTAGGTCACAAGTGCATCTTAAAGTAAAAATCCCTTCCTTTTAAACAAATTTGCATAGCAAGAAAAGGACGAGCGTGTGTGTACGTTATTCGAGTATGATGCATGTCATTTGGGCAATGAGCGGCGCCCCCATGACGGCATACTGGTCCAGCTGCTGGTAAAATCCCTGACAGAATCCAAAATGGCGTCCCTTCTTTTAAATCAAATCACGAACGAACGCATTTGAGCTTAGCCCTTTCGGAAAATAAACAAGTGTCTTGTTCTAGCAAATGACGTCACCACGTCATTATCGGAGACACGTACACTCTGGCACTGGGATTTTTTTTCAAAATGAACGAGACTGGGCAGGGAACTGTCCAACAGCTTTAGACAGACCCAGCCCTTTTCGTGACGCCACACACCAACAACATTCCGGATGTGTTGCACGAAAGGGGAAAGGCGATGTTCATTTCGAATTTCCATCGTTTTTTTTTTCTATTTTATGTTGTTTACCTTGGGTTCTGCGTGCGTTAACGTTTGCCAACATTCCGAACGGAGGAAATTGCGCAAAATTGAAAGTTTTATTTGCTATTTGTCTTTTTTTTTCACTTGACACGTTCAAGTGATGAACTTTCCCTCCCCCGCCCTTTTTTAAAATAATTTATTCTTTTGAAAAAAAAAAAAAAAAAAGGGTCAAGACAAAATATATCGTCCGTCCGAAAAATCCCGCAGCGCATTTTCAAGAAAACAGATGCGTTCATTCCGGATGGAAGTAAAAAAAAAAAAAGTGAAAGACCGGATGGGTCGGGACCACAGGAATACACACACTGCTTTCTTTGTATATGTGTGTGTAACTTTTGACTAGAAGCCCACACGTCTCTGTGTAGATTTAATCATCAAAACAAACTCGGGGGGTGACGCACACAACCGAAATGGTGAAAGGTGAAAAGAAGGAGGAGGGGAAGCTTATTTTTTCTTTTTTTTTTTTGGCTAAAATATGATCCAAGTATTTGGAACGAGGCTTTAAAAAGACAGCTGCTATGCGTGAAAACGAAATTATTCCCCCCCCCCTTTGTATTTTTCGTAACACAAAAAATCAGTCCCGCCGACATCTTTTTTTTTTATCGTTCAAACCCCCCCCCCAAAAAAAATGAGGGTTATATGATAACGAGATTTTGACATCGTTATCGGGCCTCGCTTACAACACAAGGATCGCGTAAAGAAGACGAAGGAAATTAGTAACTACCCCCCCCCCCCCTCACAAAAAAGTTCGGGTGTGTACACCAACCGTGCGGAATCCGATTACTTACGCTATCCGTTTTCGTGCCGAATTTTTGTTCACAACAACAAGGAAAGAAAAGCGTAGAAAATATGAAACATTTTTGCTCAGAAGGATCCGGTTGGGAAAAAGGAAGAACAAAAATTTAAATAAAATAATTCAGAAAAAAAAGAAAGAAATTTAGAGGCTTCAAATGACGGCTGGCTTTCGAAACGGTTGTTTGTAATCATATTCGAAACTCGAGACTCTTCAACTTTTTTCAGAAAACAACCGAAAAAAAAGTGACATTTCAAACTTTTTTTTTTTTAAGGTCGTTTAGGTTTTCAACCAACAGACCGTGGAATTGTGAAAAAAGTATTTAAAGAAAGAAACGCGTCAGTCACTTTCAGACACGTCCAGTCATCTCTTCATAAGTTACAACAATAGGAGGCGGAGGTGAACGTTCAAAAAGAAAAATTCTTAGGCCGGGAGGATGAAAGTTCTCACGACACGCTGGAATTTAGAATTTGAGAACCAACTCAGACCATTTAATTTAATTTTTCTTCTTTAAAAAAAAAATGATCTCACTGTGAAAGCTAAAACGAGCCGGGGGGGTTATCAGCGCCATCTGAACACCACTAACGTAACCCATATCATTATCCTTTGCAAAACCCAAAACAATTCATCATCTTTTCATTTTCTCGAAAGAATCATTGCGAAACGTTGCTTTGATTTCATTCAATTTAGAGCAAGAGGAAGCAGGTGAGAAAATAGGATTTGATTTGATGCTTACCCAACAAGTTCAGACGAGTTTGGAGAATTGTTGACGCTCCCAGCTGGTTGCACGTCATTCTAGATGATGAGATAAAAACACAGAAAGAAAAAAGTAAGTCATTATCTTCTTTGAATTGTCAGCTAATCCATCATAAAAACTCAAGTGCTGAGAAAAGGAGAGGAGAAAAAAAAACAACTAAAAACACAGAAGAGGAAGACAACAAAATGAATGGGAACACGAACAGAAAATGTGTCAAGTGGAGGAATACTTTATTCGGGACAATGCTTATTTTAATAGGGACTGTTCAGATGGAATAATTTGACACATGCAGACTTCGAAGAGATGAAGACTGACGAGCTATGGAATTGGAAAGAGGACTCGAGCACCAGTCTGCCACAAACACATTTCTGCTTTGACAGTGTGACCGGTTTTGCTGCATAACTGGGACCGTTGCCAAGAGACCCAAAGCTTGAAAAATGCAAAAAGGAGTTGTGACTTTGCCATTTCACTTGTGTTCCTCTCACACATGGCTGAACGAGCAAAAATCTTGTGTTTCCCTCACACACTCTGGTGGACGGTTTCAACTGCGACTAATTCAAGAACTTGAGAAATATCCAAAAAAGAAAGAAAACAAACTCCATCAACACAAAATCCCTCCCCGCATGCCAAAGCTCATAATAATCTTGTTTCCTTGCTCTGCCTCTCAGTTATTTCCATAAAGAATCACTATGAGGAAAGCTCCACGTTCCTCGGGGGTGTTCAACCTTGGATTTGGGAGCAAAGGACCTGTTGATCAACGACTTAGATTGGGACACCTCGCAACGAGCCATTGTTGTTTGCCTACTTCTCTCAAGTTTATTTTTAACCATTAAAAAGAAACCTAATTCTATAGATACAATGCAAAGACGAGAGGGGCAAACAAAAGAGAAGCACAGCTACTGCTCGGATTTTTCAAGGACGTGTTCCTTCTATGAACGGACTTTCTCTTCCTTCCCAAACTGTTTATTTTTTTGTACTAGACAGAGCCGACACTCACGAATCTTCGATAGAAGCTTTGGCTGTTGATGAGGTAATGGTGGCACTGACGGACCAGCCAGCTGATGGGCGATCGGATGGCCGTCCACCACGAACGCCATCCGTTCACCATGTCCGGATAAACACAAAATTCAAACGCAAAGGGGAAAAAACGAATAAATAACAACTCAAAAATAAGCGGAGAGTAAAGCAGAACGCGCACCGTGATTCAACAACGTCAACTCGCCAAATGACCTGATCGGGGAAGAAACGCCATGGGGGACGTTGATGGAATGGAAAAAAAAACTAAGGAATGGGGCCATTCGCTAATTATAGATTTTTTCTTGGACGTCTCCACACACACACACACACATGAAAAAGAGTTCCAGTCTTCCAAAAGAAAAAAAAAGGGTGGTCCCTTGCATATATACGCAGTCGTAACCAAAAATCACGCAGAGCATTGAAGAAAAAAAAATTTGGGGTACATGACCCCTCTGTCGCCGAGTCCCGAAACTGCACGATCACGACACAAAGTCGACGGCTTTGATTGGCCCAGCGGGTGGGAGGAGGGAAAACAAAGCAAAAGGTTAAAAGAAAAAAAAAAAAGAAACATGGATCGCACGATAGAAAAACGAATTCCGGGATATGTAAATATATTTTTTAAAAAAATCTTGGATTACCTTGGCCGGATGTGTTGGCGAAACGGAAGCGGAGGCCATGGTCCTGGGCAGAGCTGGCGGCGGTGGAGACTTGGATGCGTTGCTGGAACGGCCGGCGTGTCGTTCGTAATAGGACAAGAGCGCCTGTTTTTGAATGGCTTTCAACGTCGGATCGGCCACACGCATCCGCTTATCCGGATCGAGGTAAGTGAACTTGCGCAACGGATCACTCGCGTCCTTCTCGGGCGACGCAACGCCGACGGCACTACAACTACTCGAACTTGAACTCGAACTCGTGCTGCTGCTACTACTCCGACTGCCTCCGGTAGATGGAGAAAGCGGGTCGCAGCTATTGGTTAACAGCGCAAGACCCGTGGGGCGGGTTGGCGCCCCACCACTCGCTGTCGCCCCGGAATGGCAGGTGAGGCGTTGCGGGGAATCCAATCCTTTGGATAGATTGGGCACGGAACGAGACTGCCATTCCAGCTGATGGATCCTCTCGGCCACCGAGAGCGGGGCCGACATTGCGTCCGGCGCGGACGAGAGGCACGTGGACGAAACGGAAGATTCTTCCGGCAGGGCGGCCGACGTTTGTTTACAACCCGATTGCACAGCGTTCCACTGGTTCTTGCGCTCGACTCTCTGACTCCACCCGCCCATCCGGTTGATGGTTTTGGCCAACGTTGGCGGACACGCCACCGGAGTGGCTGATCCGGCGACGGCGGCCGCGGCCGTCTGCTCGTAATAGAGGACACTCTCGGAATTATGTCTCTGCGGCGCCTGGACCTTGGCACTGTGGACCACAAGGGCGGCCGCTGCGGCCGCTTCGCTCTGATGGTGCCGGCCTCCGGCCGAGCTGAGGACGCTGATGTCGCTATACGATCCGTGCCAGCGGAGGGTCTCGTTCGAGCTGTTGGAACTGCTGTGAGTGACGACAGTCGAAACGGAATCCCGTCCGCCGCTCTGCTGGGCCTCTTTGAACGCACCTATCTGAGCTCCAGCTCCTCCTGCGCTCTCGTGGCTGCGATCGTCACTATCGCAACGCCGCAGCTGGTCCAGCAACGGCGTCCCACTGACGCTGACGTAGCTCGACTCGGACGGGACGTAGCTGGAATAGCCTTCAGAGTGCGAGTACTGCTGGATGTCGTCGTATTTGGCGTAATCACCCGCTCCCGACCCGTCCGACGTCGACCCGGGTCTATCCGTCACCCCACCTGCCCCGCTGGCGTTGGCCGCGTTGTACAGCGTCAACCGAGGGCCGCTGATGTCGCGCTCGGGCGGCGACGGGATCGTGTAGTCCTTGTCGTCGATGTTGCGCCCGTCGCAGTCGTACGACGGCAGGATGTAGCCGGCCCTGGGGTCCATCATGTGGTGATCGCTTCCGGCCGCCGTCGCCTGATAAACTTCGGGCGGGATGCGCTCGCAGTTCTCCATGACCGTTTTCAGCTGTTGGCTGTAGGCCGGACGGACGGATGGCACCGGACGGGCGTAAGAAGCGGCCGGCTCTTTGGGGTAGTCCGTCTGTTCCGTCCACGATTTACTCCGCTGACTACCGGCCTGTTGCGGGCCGGCTTGTTGTGGATGATTGGCCGCCATGCCACTGTTGTTGGGCATCGGCCACGACGGATGCTTCTCGTGGCCCGGCCCGTACTTGACGTACTTCAAACTAGAAGCGTCACGTACTGGCGGCAGCGGAGGAGGCGGCGAACTCGACGGATGGCCGGCCGTCGCGTTGCTGTTATAACTGCCGTAACATCCGCCCACGTCCGCGTACGTCTCGTAACCGGACTCGCAGGCTGGACCGCTACTCGGAGCGTAACGATTGATGGCCGCCGCGGACGGAATGCCCAGCGTTGCAACCGAAGCAGACGGTTCGGTGGGCGAGCGGAATTCGTCCGAGTAGGACGAGAAGGTGGACGAGGCGTTGGAGGCCGTCGACGATTGGCGGATGTGTCCGTGCAAGAGGGCGGCCATGGAGGAGCGCAGCTGCGAGGCGTAGTGAGTCTCCTCATCGTCTGCTTGCGCCTGGGCTGCGGCCGAACTCGTGGCGCTAGTGTCGGGCCATTGCCACGAAGGCGAAGACATGGACAAGCTCTGCATCGGACTGACGGGGTAATGTTGTTGTTGTTGTTGGTCTTCTACCAACATGGCCGCCTCGGGCAACGGAGCCGGAGGCCTCGAGTAAGGCACGTAACCGGGGCTAGTGTTGTTGCTAGTGCTGGTACCGGAAGCGGCCGGAAAGTGTTGCATGTTGACGTAGCTATTGGTCGGCGAAACTGGAGAGTAGAGCGATCGATCCGCCGGCTGGGCATCTCTGCATCCCACGCGTCCAGGTGTCAATCCAGCTGGATACGGCGAATCCTTGCAGCGCAATCCCTGCTGCTGCACTTCCGTCGATCCGCTGCTTTTTAATGAAATGGGAAAAATGCAAGAATTTAAGGCTGGTTACAGATTTACATTTAAAACAGATTGAATTTCTATCAGGTTTTTTGAGGACGCCATTTTGATTCACCTCGAGGGGGGGTTTAATGTCTCGTTTTGTGCTTACGTCACGGGCACTGAATCATTTGAAAGACGAGAGTTCAAAAGGAACTTGCGGACACCGGCAAAATCATTTTGAAGAAAAAAAAAATGATTGGAGATGGCTATTAGCGAATGTTTTTAAGTGCACATAAGGATAAGGAGATCCGAAAAAAAAAGGAAGGGGGTTTCTAATTTAAATTGGATGAAACAACAAGTTTTTATATTTTCGTTGTAGGGCGTTGTCTGGACATTGCGGAACCGGCGGCGAAACTGCTTTTTTCATAGAAATTGTCTTGCATTGTTATTATCATCATCATCAAAAAATGATGACGAAAGCAAAAAAAAACTATTTTCCGATCAAGGTCGGTCACATTTTTTTTTCGGAAATGCTAATTGAATTCTGCAACTTGAATTTTCGAAGCAGACGACGCACCAGGTGCAAATACAAATGACCCTCTTCTTTTTATTTAACGTTCTAATGGTAGCACACATCGTCCATCTGCCGGCGTGTTCCAGCTGCAACTCAACAAAGAAACTGCTTTGAAATATTAGCCTTTTTTAAAGCTTCTACTGGAACGTGAGCTTCTCCCATCCATATTTGATTACACTATTGCACAATCACTCAACAACATTTCCCTTTTTTTTTTTTTCATTACTCTGTGTGGTCTGGCGCCATTTTTTTTTTGCTCCGGAAATCGGATCGTCCAAGGAAAAATTGAAGGACTTTTACCACTTTCAAAAAAAAAATAATGGTATTGTTCTTCAAGGAAGTCCGACATACCTCTTGAAATGGGGGGGTGAGGAAGGGGGCCGGAAGAAGGTGGACAACCCCCCCCTCCTCTTGACTACAGTCTAACCAAAAGAAAAGAACACGACCACCACTTTACACAATTAGTTTGCTTTAGTGGTGGTTCAACAGCGTGCATTGCACTTCCTCCTGCTGGGCAGTCCAGCAGCGATTTATTTCAAAAAAAAAAAATTTGTAATTTCCTTTTTTTTTTAACGATCTTCCCGTTAAGTTTAAAAACATCTTGTGTCTTATGTTTTCTTTAGTGGTAAAGAAAAAACCCAAAAGGAAGGTTAGTTCCCCCCCCCCATTCGTGAATAGAATCACGCCTAAGGCGCAATTTTGGGTTTCGTGAGAGATGGGGATTCACGATGTCGTCCTATTCTTTTTTTTTTTTGAAAACCTTGTCTCGTTTCAATCCTCACCAACATTTTCTTTTATTTAACTTTTAATTGAGAGTTGCAATGGCTACCACCACTTCCCTTATTGCCATCCTTCGCATTTGTTAACTCCTTAAACGGCCATGGAAAAACTCCTCCAATATATTTTTTTTTCAAATCTTAAAATTATCCGAATTAAATTAACTACAATTAAATATCAGACCACCCGAATTTTGAAAGTGCGCTCTGTCAATGATCCATCCGGAGTATTAACGACTCATTTAAAAGAAAAAGAGGAACTCTGCATCGTTTTTAATTTGCTCAGTTAACAAACTGGAACGAATCACGCCAGTGCCTCACGACACGTCCATAAGAAGAAATAAAAGAGTAAACATGTGTAGTCATAATCGTAAACGTCAAAAGATGACGCCATTACCGGGGATTTTCTTTAAACAAAAAATGATATTTGAAAGAAAAAAAAATGAAATGGGTCAATGTCTGTTCCATATCCTCTCGCAAGCAGATGCTGCAGCGGGTCACGAAGCTCCCAAAAATGGGCATCTCACCAAAGAGGCGTACAAAAAAAAAATGTGATAAAAACAATGAGAATGATTCCGCTAGCGGAACAAGAAAAAAAAAGTTGAATGACCAAAAAAAAAAAAAAGGAGAGAGAAGAACGTGATCTCGAGAGGTTACAAGTTCGCAGCCACTCCCGGCCAATTTCGAATTTGGGAAAAATGCCCATAGCCCCCGCAGAAAAAAAAAATCGTTTCGAGGGAAAGGTGAGAAAGAACCGTTGGGACAGACGTGGCCACAGATTCTTTTTGACGACACGTTTAAAAAGGGTCATGGAACACTTGCAAAAAAAAAAAAAAAAAAAAAACTCCCTCAAAATGTTTTCATTGGCGAAAATCAAAACATTATTTTGTGTATCTCGGATTTTATATGTTTTTGAATGGAGTCTGGCAGCACGGCTTTCAAAAAAAAAAAGAATATTCTCCAGTGTGTACACCCTGGAGGAATTCCACATTTTCCTCCTTTCTATAAATATAGGAGGAGGGGGATGTCTTTTTCTTTTCTTCCAGGTTTTCATCATTTCCATTTCTTTCTCTCACCTTTTCCTTCTCTCTCTCTGGCACACACCAGGTGCCATCTGCAAAGGGGACCATCCTCCCTTCAGATGTGAGATCACAAAGACAACACTCCCCTTCCCCCTCTCAAAAATATGATGTTTTTTTTTTTTATGACCAATCAACGCAAAAAATGTCCCTCTGTCGTATTCGAAATAAAGGCCAATGACAGAAAAGAACAAAAACAAGTCAAAGGTCACCGCTCTATTTTACAGACTTTGGTGACGGTTAATGATCCCCCCTTCTTTTTTTTTTTAAATTCCAAATCAAAGTTAACTGCCCCCGGGTTCGCTACAAACTATGACCTGATGACCCTGATATTTTGTTTTTTCTTACAAATTTGATAAGAAAAAAATGTGATTGGTTGGTACGCACTTTTTTTTTTCAAAGGAAAATGGACAATTTGTGTCGAGTCACGACCCATCCCGCGTGAATTGGCAACTTATCTTTATCGTTAAGTATTTGAATCATTTAAATGTTAGAGTGGAATTTCATGTCTTGTTGAAAAAAAAACGAATAAGAGGTTTCACGCCAACTCGTGTGGGCAAGTCTAGACACGTCTGCGCCAAACATTTCAATCAAATCACAAAAATAAAAACTCACCACACTAATGGGATGGTGTCATGATTGAAAACACGAAAGCCATCTTCTCTCACCCCTCTTCCAAGCCGAGAAGGAGAGAAACAAATGACGATCAAATCCCGGTCTTTTTTTTTTTTTTTTTTTTTTGCACGTCACAAAAAGAATTCAACAAATCACGTCCCTTGGTTTCACTATTCACTTAACACAGACATGATACGCGAAATTCAAATCAAACAACAAACAAACGAATGTGAAAAATGGACGCCAGAGATTGGCCGCGATGTGGCCGTCCTCGTGGTCAACTGCGAACTGAAACCAACCACCACGAAAAACCCTGAGCCAACTGAGGGCAACGCTGTTTGGCGGGGAAGAGAACCCTGAGGGGTCTTTGAATATCAAAGAGAGAGGGAGAGGCCATAATAATATATACATATGTATACACACACACACAGGGAAAAAGAATTAAGAAGAGGAGGAAGAAGAAGAGGAGGAATAAAAAAGCCTCGAGGCTTCAGACTGGACACACAAGGTCGTCCAATGCTTGTGGGGTTCCACCCTCGGCAATCCCCCCCCCCACCCTTCCGAAATGAACGGCTTTTTTTTTCGCTTGTTTAGAAATTGTTATCAACATTTTCAAGAAAAACTTAAATTTGATATTAAAAATGATGAAATTTATAAAAAAGTTCACGACATTTTTTTCATTGGTTGACCCGTCCTCTTTGATTGGAAAGAAAGGGCACCAATGGGGGCAGACTAAACAAAAATGAAGCCACCACCCATCGCGAGAGCGCACGCGCGTAATCGTTTCCTTCCAGGGCCTGTTTTTTCTATTTTCATTTTACTTCTTCTGATTTTCGTCAAAACGCACACGAATTTAAGAACAAAAATCAAAATGAGAAAACGAAGAAAAAGTTAGGAAGAGGGGGGGGGGGAGATGTTAATCACAATTTACTGCCTTTAGCGCCCGGAATGAATCAGGATCTAATGTCTTCTCTCTCTTTCTCCCGTTAAGAAAAAGTTGGACATGTTTACACAACTATCGCTGCTGATCATCACAGCTGATTTCTACGACGTGTCTGTGCATGTGTGACTTTTTTTTTTTTCGAAATCAGCTAGAAAAAATCATTTAAGCGCCATTTTGTTTTTTCTTTTCGTTTTAAATAAATATTATTTTTTTTGAATTTACTAACAGTTTTATACACGTCGTGATCGTGTCACGTTGCTGGAGCGAAGCGGGCTGGGGAATCTAGAAGAAACTAAGGGAGGATCTTAAAAACGTGACCCGTCTCATAAATCTTTCGACTCTCGAGAAAGAAAAATAAAGAGTTTAACGATGAACAGTTGAAGCACTGCCTAAAAAAGATTGTTCGTTTTCATTTTTTTTTTTTTTTTTTTTGAAAAACTAACAGTACGTTTCACAAGCTTGAAAGAAAACAGGAAATTATTAATGAAATAAACAAAAGCTGCGAGTACGTCCCTTAAATTCGAATGAAATCTTTGAAATTCATTTAGAAAATGTTAGCAATGACGTCAGGATCCGGATCAATATTTGAACACACTACGACATTTTTTGGAAACAAAAGGGAAAAAAAGGAGAAATGCAAACAAGCTCAAAAAAAAAACATGAACAAGATGCATGACGTCATAACACATACGGGTGTGTGTGTGTGTGTGAGTTAAAAAAAAACAAACATCAATGAATCATCGGCCACAAGTGACACGTACCACAAAGGACCTTATTTTCGTTTCTAAACACAAAACACAAAAAATGAGCTAATTTTCGTGCGTGCGGAATTGACCAATCGTGACTTGATGAAGGTGCTCCTCTATTCTTCTTTTTTTGGAAACATTCTTTTGTGTTTTTTTTTTTTTTGGGGGGGGGGGGGGGGGTTGCGAGACTCGACGTCATCTGCATATGATAAGAGTTCATTATACGAGCAATGTCCGCCTACCCCGACTCTTTGTGGCTTTCGCTTGTTTTCTTTTTTTTTTTCCAGGGATTGCAGCAAAAGATATTCGTTTGGGAAAACAAAAGAAACGAAAATCTGAATTGCAAATTTTTCCCTTCCTCTCCCCTCCTCCTCCTTCGTCATTGAGTGTAGCCTTATCAAAAAGGTTTTAAACGTACATCAAGGATAGTTTAAGTTTACTATTTGAATTTTGTTTTTGTTTTTTTTTCGCTTTTCGCATACCGACATTTCTCAATCCACTTGAAAACTATAAAAAAAAAAAAAACAAGAAACAAGACCCTCATTTATCAAGTAGCTCTTGAGAAACAGAAACCGAATTCCTTTTCACTTGCATGAGGGACTTGACATATTTTTAAATCGAAAAAATGCAAACATTTTTCTCCTAGCCCAGACTAAATAAATAAATAAAAAAAAAAAAGAAATTTCAATGTTCTTACCTGGCGGGATGAACGCGGTTGCTATGGCGATGAGGCGACTGGTTGGCGATGAAAGGCGCGTTGTTGCCGTGTTGTTTCGATGGGCCGTTTGAATGGACGGGAGTCGCTACCGTCGACGCGCACTGTTGTTGCTGGTAGGGCAAATTGCGGATGAGGTCCGGTTCCAGCTGTTTTTGATGGCCCGACCAACTGCCGCTAAACTGATGCGACGCAAACATTTCATAGTTGACGTAATCGGCATCGGCACCACCTCCCGGCGACGCGTAATAACTCACTCGACTGGCAACGGCCGTCGTTGGCTGCGCCTTGCCGTTACTGTAGATCGGCTCAGACGGGCTGCTCGCCTGATGGCCGGCCAGATACTCTTGCTGCAACTGGACGTGAACGCCAGACGTACGGCCATCGACGACCGTGCTGCTGCTTGAATCGTGCATTGTTGTAGTCGATGGTGGTTTCTTGGAAGGGCTTTTGTTATTGAAATGGCCGCCAGGGAGGTGGTGGAGTTGGCTCCAATTGTTAACTGCCGCCGGCGGGTTGCTGTTGCACGGAGACGTCGTTTCCGATGAATGATTGTCTTGGCCACCGCTAGATGGCGTTGCTGTAGTTCGCGTTAACGTCGTCTGCGACGTTTCGGCGTTTAGAGACTTGCAAGTGTCGCCACCTTTTGACGATACTTCGGACGACGATGAAGATGCTTTCGACGATTTGCTGCTGAAACGCCAGCGGAACGATTCCCGCATGCCGGAAGCTTCTTTGAAAGCGGTGCGGGCTGCTGCGGCCACTACGCCGGATGCATCCGGTTCGCTGAAACTGTGACTCCTTTGCGGCGCGTTGGCATTGGCCGCTGGCTTTTGCTGACCTGTGGCCGGATCGTTGGCCGACGGAGTCGATCCGACGGCCGGATTGTCGCCGTTGGTCGTCAACTGGCGCTCCGACGTCCAGTTGCGCCTCTTCCGCAATCCTTTCCCTTCGCTGTGATACGCCGGATTGTTGCGGTCCGGCCGGAAGTGTTTGAGAAATCTGGAAGCCGACGATTCCCTCCGCTGGACCGGATTGATCATGGCGTCTCTGACTTCGGCGTCGTCGCCATTTTGGCTCATCACCGCTTTCCTATTATTTTTTTTTTTTAAAGAGGGAAACAAAAAAAAACAAACAAAAAAACAAATTAGAATTGTGAATTGTATTCAGCAAGACACTGTAACGCATAAGAAATTCATTCATTTTTGCTAAGCGTGATACTAAAAAAAAACAGTCACGTGCACAGACTTAATTACTCCTTCCAAAACTAGAAAATTCATTCAAAAAAAAAAAGAAAAGAAAAGAAAAGGGCGAGGCACTGGGAAATGATTTTCCTTTCTCTTCCATTCTCTTTTTATCGCATTGTTTGTTTTTTTTTGTTTTTTATCAAAGAAAAAAAAAAGTTGTGGATCTCGGAAGAATCGCATTAAGAAAGAAGCCATTAAAACTTAAGTGAGTTTTTTTTTCTTGTTTTCCTCATTCCAGCCTCTTTTCTTAATTTCAAATAGAAATCTGTAATTCCCACTTTTTCAAAATTTGACACACATTTTTCTCGTTCAAACTCACCATACCTGATTTGCATATCAGGTACATAGGGGCGGGAAAATGTACGTTTCTTTCTTTTCTGTTCAAACAGAAAAAAAAAAGGATCGCTCTACATACGAAATAGCTTTCGTATCATAAAAGACCACACCCCTTCCGATCAATGGTGCGTCACGCCATTTCACGAAAGCAAAATACATCGTGCGGAAGAATACGAAATGAATAAAAACAAAATGCAACGTCTAATAGAATCACGGTGATATTTGAAGGGAAAAAAAAATGAACACACACACACGCCATCGAGTCTCGAACCGTGAACTTAAAAATATTTGATGGTGACGACCCCATAGCAATGAAAAAGAAAAAAACGGGTGATAATGATGAATGATGATGACTATAAATTGCGAGCCCACAAGTCACTTCTTTCTTTCTTTTTTTTTTTTCCACACCCAAAAAATTGTTTGGTGATGCCCCCTGGTGTTCGGACATTTCGGGAGGAAAGAAAAAAAAAAAAAAAAGATGATGAATCTTACGACCCCAAAAGGGCAAATCAAAAAAAAAAAAAGATGAAAAGGGGTCACTGAATGATTTGCTTCTAGTTTTGCATAAGTAGCTCAAAGAGAAGCCGATAGGGGGGGGGAATGGCCCAGGTGTTGGCGTGAGCAATAATAACTCGCCCAGGCCACAAACAGTAATTTCTCATTAAAAAGAAAAAAAAAAAAAAAAAAGTCATCAGCTCAACTATAATTATGAAATCCTTTTTTTTTTTTTTTTTAGTTTAAAGCAAAAACAAAATCTAACGGTTCTTGGATACGCTCACGATGACTGCGTGACACGGGAAACCATCACGAATTTTTCTTTTCTTTTGTGGACGTGTGTACGTCTATAAATCACGACATCCTTCTCCATAAAAACCCATTCGCAATTGATTGAATAAGATTCACGTTCTCTCGACCAAGTGGGACCCTTAACAAAAAAGAGAGGCCCAGATCAAAAAGAGCCATTTGCAGTGATAATTGGCTCATTACGTCAGAGACACAAAGAAGCAGGTCGACTCATTTTTGTTCCGTCCTCCTCTTTTTTTTTTTTGTCTGTGTCTGTGAAATAAATATTTCCCTAACGAGAAAAAAAGTCGATCGTTGATGTCCATTTAATTTTTTATGTTTGAAACAAAAGAAAAAAAGGAAATCTCAAATTGCCCTTTTTTAGTTTCAAAAATAAAAGGAGCCATTTCCATTTAAGGTGATCGACTTCTTAACATTATCACGTTTGATTTAAAGAAGACCGTCTGCTAGACAGTCCCAAACTGAAAGTGAAATCCGAAATTTCTTTTTTTTTTTTTTATATTTTCAACCCAACGTCACACAGGTAAGAAAAAGAAAAAAGGGGCAGAGAGAAAGACCCTCAGGCATTTTTTGTTTTAAATCCCATACGATCACGAACGATAAGCCTCACCTTATATGTACATTTCTTTTTGTTTAGGGGTAACCCTACAACAACAAAAAAAAAAGAAATATTTTCTTTTAAAAAGAAAATCAGAGGCCTCAGGGCATTTTAAGAGACGTCTATATGATACATTTAAATCCCCCCCCCCCCCCAACATTTTTGGAACACGTTTTCTCTATAGAAATGAACACACACACACACACAAAAAAATGGCGAATCAAAACGAGTCATTAAAAAGGGTGGAACAGGGTTGTTTCTAATTAACCTGTCCAAAATGTTTAACCGGTTTAAATGGGGGCTGGAAAGTCTTTTTAAGAGGAAACAACCGATTTCGATTAAATAACCCACCCACCAATAATTATCAGGGAGAAAACATGATCGATTAAGGACAACAAAAAAAAAAATGGTTCCAATAATTTCTTGAAAAAAAAAAAAAGAAACAGGACGCGCATTTGAAAAAGATATCCGGTTAAAAGGAAGTTAAATTTTTTAAAAAACCGGATTTTTCTTGAGCGACATGATCGAGACAGATGACTCGGAATGAAGCCAATGCGTTCAACATGTCCAGCCACACAATAATTGGACGCTTGTCATCCTCTTTAGAGTTCGTTAAACGTCGTGAAAGGATAGAAATCATCACGCCCAGTCATCCCGCAGGCGAAAACAATTGAAATAATAGTTTGTTGCTCCTGTCACGCTATTCTGATCAGAACGTCCTTGACAAGGTGACAAGTCTTGCACTCACTCTGATGACATCAACATTTTTCTCTTTGTAAAAACACATTTTTTTTTTTTTTCTTTTTCATTTCTCATCAAAAGAAGAAGATACTTGGAAACTATTGGCCTCTGCATGACTGGACATTTTCAATGGGCCATCAGATGCAGCCGTTTAATTCTTTTTCAAGGGCGGAGAAGAGAAGTGTATATATAATTAAAAGGAAAAGAAAAAAAAAATCTAAATAAATTAAAAAACTGAATGTTATTCAAAGTAGAAGAAAAGAAGAAAAAAAAAATTTTTTTTGTCGGGGGTAAGAATCGATCAAACGTTCCACAAAGAGCCGGTGATGGATCGTTGGTCTCCACCCCGACTTATTAACAATACAAATATATCCAAACAACGAATGTAAAAAAAAAAAAAAAAAATAGACCCCAGGAACAACAGAAAATATATCTGCATTCAAAACAGCTGCAGTTCGAAAAAAAAAAAAAAATGTTGCATAACATTATGTACATAATAAAATAAAATGCGGTGGTCAAAGACACTCGCATTTAGGTCGTGCATCTCTATCGAAGGGCATTGCCAGATATATATTATTATTTTTTTTTAAAGCGTGATCATTGGCCAGAAGGCATTCACAATAAAAAAAAAGTGGGGGGGGGGGGGGGGACATATGGAAAGATAAGAGGGGACCTTCTTCTGACTTATTTAACCTTAAACTTGAAAAAAAAATCTTCTCTATTTGGGTAAAGGAAAAATAAAGGGGAGAAACAAGATGGCTCACAAAACTAGCCGCAGGGGTTATTGATTTAAAGACAAAAAAAGGGGGGAGAGAACAAGAAAACAGTAATAAAAATCATTTCGATATCAATTCCAGGTTTGTTTGTTTATTTTTGTCATTGATGACTTAGTTTTAATCTTTTTTTTTCCAAATGGATTATTTTTACGGTCCCCCCCCCCATTTCCCCCTATCGTCGTTTGTTTTACCCGCTCGTTTACGTGTTCAATTGAGCGCGTAACCAAACTCTAAAAAAAAAAAAAAAAAAATGTTTTCTTTTTTCCTACACGCGTATGTCCTTTTTTTTTTTTTTTATACATTTGAATTAAATAAAAAATTTACATCTCAAAATTCAGCTCTCTCTTTGCATAGAAAACGGAGAGGGTTAGATGAGCCGGAAGATTTTTTTTTTTTTTCTTCCCCGAGTTCGTGAGAGGTGTTTTCTTCTATACGTGTTTCACCTTGCCCGCGGGCATATATCGGGATGATGCTCTCGGGCAAACTACACGTATGTATTCATCATTTGGGAGGGGAGTGAGATGGTGGAGCGGGAAAAAAAAAAAAAGAGGTTTTGGAATAAAAAAAAGTGGGAGAGAGAGAGAATGCAAAGAGAAGGAAGAACAATCAACGGGAGAAGGCGAAAAGGTCACGAACGAGAAAAAAAAAAAGAAACCCACACAAGAGCTTATTTTTTTTTTTCAAACCACAAAACGACCCTAAAAGAAACTTAAGGGGGATAACGTTATTTTTACATATATTACATCATCGAGGTAAAAAAAAAAAAAAAAAATAACAACGAATGTCCCTAGTTAAAGAGGGTGGAAATCAATTTAAAGCCCATTGAAGGGACTTTCATTTTTTTTTTTTCACGACTTTCACGGGGAAGATCATTTTTCTAACACGTGCAAAGAATATTTTTAATAGAAAAACAAAAAAAACGGAAAGTGAGAATCATTCAAAAAGAAAATGAGGTTAAAACCTTGGAATTTATTTTGTCATCACCTGACCATCTCGCGAAATTTTTTTTTAAATCCTTGAATCAAAAGAGGGAGGAGTCGTTTTTTTTTTTTCAATGTCAATCGATTCAATTACATGATAATCGAAAAAAAAAAGTAATCTTTCATGTTTCGACATTGAAAGTACAAGGGGAAACGGTCAGATTTGTTTCGAATTTGCATCGCTAAATAGCCAAAACAAAAAGAAAACTGACAATACAAATAAAAAGATTGTTTTCGCAGAAATGCCGACCCAACCCAAAGCACAAAAAAAAACGTGAAATCAAAAAAAGGGGGGGGGGAGATGAATTGACAAGCTCAAGGTTCTTTCGTCGACCAGTTTTTTTTATTTCCAATCTTTTTTAGCGAGAGGTTTTAATTAAAATCTACTTTGATTCAAACCTGTCTGCGTTGGCATTTTGTTTCTTTCGCGATAACTTTGAATTTATTAGAAAACATCTTTCCCACCTGAATTTATTTTTTTTTTTTTCTAACCCCAAAACGACCACGCAATAATGTCAGGAATGTTGTTATTGATGATGGAAAAGAAGATCTGTTCATTAAAAAAAATAAAAATGGGGGTTGCCGCTCCGACCTCCCCCCCCCCTCATCCCTCTAATAACCTCATAAAGAAGGTTTGCCGCTATGTTTAAAGGAAAAATTCTTTTCAAAATACAAGATGAGGGTGTCTATACCCTTTTAACGAAAAAGGGAGGTAGGGAAAATAGTTTTGGGGAAGATGAAGTTAAAAAAAAAAGAAATGTCGGTAAAAATGTTTCAAGAGCGTGCGAAACTAATAGATGCTCAACGTCTTCATTTTTAAAGAAAGGCCACCCTGGGTTTTAATTGCAATAAGAAAAAATTCGTCTATTTTTGTAGAGTTTAAAAATGAATCGAATTTTGTAGGGGGTTTTAACGACAGGAAGCTCGGAATCAACATTTTAAATAATTGTGGATGCTGATTAGCCCTTATTAATGAGCTGTGAACTTTTTTTTTTTTTTTTGAGATCAACCTGAAGGTTATCATCCGTCCCCCTCCCCTTTTCATTGGAGCGTATCCGGCCGCAACTGATTGAAAGAGGACAAAGACCGCGACCGGTTCACGAACGACAAACCCCTCAAGGGGGGAGGGCGAGTTGCTAACAGAAAAAAAGTGAAACGTGTAAAGTTCTTTCTTTTTTTTTTTTTTTTTCTTTTTAGTGCCAAAAATAAGAAACAAAAGAGAAGCAGGGAGAGAGAGGTTCAAGGGCGATGATTCTGCTGCAAACGATACAAAATGGCGGCGTCGAAACGCTGCCATTTTTTCTTCCCACGGAAGTTTTTCTTTTTTTTTTTTTTACTTTAATTCTTTCATGATAAAAAAATTAAGTAAGGCGAGTTTGATGCCCTGTAGGGCAGACAATAATCATCAATCACGAATTTCAAAAAGTTTTTATTTACTTTAAGTAGATGAATGGATTGTTTTCAGGGGGGGGGGGACCAGAAGTTGCCGCTAGGGGGCCACAAACTTTTTCGGTCAGAACGTCATTGACCGATCATTGTGTTGTTAAAAAAAAAAACGCGGGAGGTTTATTGGATTGAAGGCTCAAAACGAAACCCCTCCCCCCTTAAAAAATTGGAACATTTTCGAAATTCGAAACGGTTCAAAAAAAAAAAATACTAATAATTTAGCACGACTTGTTGCATTGGAAAACATGGAAACTGAAGATGTTTTTCTTGAAAATGCAATGAAAAAAAAAAAACAAGAAGCTAAAAAATTAAAAGAAAAAAACTGGTTCTCCCCCCCCCCTCCATCTAACTACCATCAAAATGGAGGAACACACAAAAAGGAGATTGAGGTTGACGTGTCACGTCTTCCTAATTCCAACTCAGGGTTTGAGACACACACACACACACAATCAGATCAAACATCAACTCTTCAAATGAATATCAAATAGACCCACCTGTACTGCTGGACATCTTTCTTGATGCTGCCCTTGGGTTTGATGAAGGGGAAGGCCGTCTTGCGATCGCGTTTCGTCGCCATGGTGACAATGACCCACACAACGTGTCCGTGACTTTTTTTTCCCCCCTTTGTGCAGAGAAACCCCCCCCCCCCTCCAAAAATAAAATTTTTCCCAAACTGATGAACTGGAAAACGCCTCAACAAATGACGGACCCGCCCATCGTCGACTCTTTCGTGAAAATGTGTGCACGACTCGCACAGCTTTTTTTTTTTTTTTTTTCAGAGGCTCGAGACGCAGTAATGGCTTTTCGGTTGAAATGTATTAGCCATCATGTGACGCCATATTTCTTTTCTCTTTCAAAGGCGCAAACGTGATGCCGCATTAAATAGCAAAATTTTAATTTCAACGAGATGGTGAAATTCTGTTTCAGCCGATTAACGATTGAAAAGCATCAGATGATGGCATTCCATCATTTTAATTGCACACTTAGAGATACACTATCACACAAGACACACACACGCTTGCACAGGGGAGGTACCACGAGGCGACCACGTTGAACACCACACACAGAAATCACCGGTATATTTCACACTCAATCAATCGTTTTCAATTTGCCATTTTCTATCAAATAGAAAACTGAATCAAATTTGGTAAATTGTTACTTTCGTGTGGTGGAGAATTGTTTAAAATCAAATAGTTTAACAAAACGAGAGACGGCGATTCCTCCCCAACCGCTCGTCTTGGTGGCCGAGCCTCGACTGACTTGGAATAGTCGGGCGATGGGTGGTAGGTGGTTCGAAAAGAGGGAGAATAAATATGGGAGGGAACAGAGTTAGAGAGAGAGTTTTCCCTCCCTCTGAAAGAAAAAAAAGTTCTTTTTCTCATAGAACTTGTCTATTAAACTCGTAAAAAAGAAAAAAGAATCAAGATGGCGGTTTCACCTTCGGGCGCGCACCAAAAAAAAAAGCGTCTGCTACACGTTGCCATTGTCGGCGGTCAAAATAAAAAAAATCTTTTTGAACAGCCAAAAAAAAAAAAAACGGAGTTTAATGAGCTTTGTGAATGTCCTCGTCATCTTGGAGGTCCCCCCACCATTCGTTCACACGACGTTTCTTTCTCTGTGTTAGGGACAAAATATTATATTAAAAAAAAAAGAAGATTTCAAGTCATTAGTGGATCTTTTCTTTTGGGGCAGGATGGTCGTGACGGAAGTGGATCGTGTGGGAGACCCCCCCTCCTCACACACAAAAAAAAAAAACTAAAATTAAAGAAATAAGAAGCAAACATTATGGACATGTTTTCGGGTAGGATATGATAATGTTACGTAGAAAGAAAAGGGCTTTAGGCAAAGAGTCCATATAAAACACCTGGACCAGCTGGCCTACTAAAAGACTTGACTCGTTTTTTTAGAACCTTCCCAGTTTCAAGAAAATAGAAACAATTTTTGTTTTGATAATAACTGAATGTTTTTTTTTCGCAGGATGAAAAAAAAAATGGCTAGAGTTAAAAAAAAAAAAATGATAATGAAAGGATTTACATAGAGCTATGAAAGAATGCTGAAAAAGACTGTAATTCAGACGACGGCCATCTTTGTGATTACACGCAGTGCTGGGGGAATTATGTGCACGTTTTGATGTCATTTTTCTTCAAAATCTGTACACATTCCTCCCACTCTGATTATATTGTATAAAAAGAGCATCTTCTTTGTACGTTTTTTTTTTGGAGGTTATTTTTAGACGACCACACGATCGTTCATCAAACTGAGACATTCACGGTCGGCTGAGTAAACGTCCGTGATAAATTTCGTGTCTTTCACAAAAAGTTCGAGTTGGAAACACTTTTTTCTTTCGAAACATCACGAAATTTAATTAGTGGAAACACAGAAATACGCCAAGGTTATATGCGAACGAATTGGTTTTAATCCACAGGGTGTCGCCACCCCCCTCCACACACATTTTACTTCATTCGTCCGCCAAAAACAGTATTGCCAAATTGAAGTGAATGGTCAAAGATAAAAAAAAGAAGAAAAGAACGGCCAATTGGCAACGTGTTCGAGATTTGATTCGATTCTTTCTCGAAATGCTGATGCAAGTTAACCTTAACATTGTTTCATTAGGAATTAAGAAATAATCGAGGAATGCCAACTGCAGTTATATACTGAAACTATCTGCCTCACTCATCGGCAAATCCTTTCGAATAACGGACGATTGCGATTTCAAGAAAGAAAAATGATAACAATTTTTTTTTCTATTTTTATCAAGACAAAATCTTATTTCCGGACATGTGTACGTACCGTACAATAGCATTTAAATTCTATTTTCCGATCTGAAAGAAACATTTCTTATTTTTTTTATTTTACAAGCCACTAGAGGAATGTCTTGAAAAATTCCATATTTCCTTCATTTGACAGGTATCCATTTTTCATTGAGAAAAAAAAAAAAAATAGAGATAGGATATATAAACATAAGACACAAGAAAAAAAAAAAGGAAAACATAAGGACGGAAAAAAATATCTCTCCCACGGCTAAAAAATAAAAAAAAAATAAAGGGTCGTAGCTTTTCCGGTGCTCGCACATGTTCTTCACCCTCATTCAAATTGCTCTTTGTCTCTTCTTTTTCGAGGAAATATCATCAAGCCAAAGACGACTAGAGGAATTAAAATGTTCGCCCTTTTTTTTTTTTTTTTACAAGTTTATTTCATCACGTGTCTGAATTTAAATGTATCAGATATATTACAGGTTCCCTTCTTGTATTCAATACGTAGAAGGTGACGTCCAGCAGCTGATGAGCCCCCCCTCCCCATAGTCGAAATGAGAGGAAACGAAAGAAAAAAAAGGGGCATTGGAAGGTCTTCTTTCCCTTTTTTGGTGATTTCCTCAATTTCTGTAGTCAAAGAAGGGGAAGAAAAAAAAAAGGAAGAAGCCTGGAGTGAGAGAGAGAGTCAATTATCGGTTAGTTGTATATATTTTGTGTGTAATGCAGGTGGAAGCATCGGAAAACCGTGAGACCGACCAAACGGCGAAAACTTGTAACGTGAAAAAAGATGTTGCCTTCGTGAAAATGGCGCTGTCTTGCTGCTCATTTGAATATGAGCACATTTTCGGACACACACACACACAGACACAAGAAATAAAAATACATTTCTTTCGTGATATTATAATCATCGTAATAAAGTACATACTATAATAGGAAACTTTTCATCTGCATAAAGATAACGGGGTTTATCATCAGGAAGCGCCATATTTTATATTTGTCTTGAACAGGAGGCAGCTGTTGCTGCCATCACGATGGCCAATCGCTGATTGGGCAAAATGAAAACAATTCTCTATGTGTGTAAGCTCCCCCGCAAGACACGTCGTTTATCAACTCGATAACAATTGAAATACATCAAAAGGAATTACATTTCTGATGCATAAAGTGGTGACTTTAATGTTTGACGTCCAGTCATGATTTCCTGTGAAGCTAATAAGCTCTCCGGAATTTTTTATTTCAATCATTTTAATTGTCTTGTTTCATTGTTAGCCGTTCATCGAGATTCCAATTGGGTCAGTTAACTATAGAGTCTAATTTAAAGAAAAAAAAAAAAAATAGAAAATATTCAAATTTTTTTAAAGCCCACAATAATCATGAAATCCCGTTCTTCGGTGATCGACCGACTCACGAATATTTCTTTCTAATCATTGCCGATATAAAAAAAAAAAAAAAAAGATGCACACAACATGGCAATTTTCTTCGATGGGGCGTTTGCGCATATTCTCATCTCTCTCTCTTTATTTTCCAATAATAATAATAGAGGCAACTTTGAATTTTTCTTTGTTAGTTTTTCAAAATCACATTTTTTAAAAAATTTAAATATTTATTCTACATCCCACCCATTTCTGTACAGATGCAAGAAAATTATTTTTATTTAAAAAAAAAAAATGTAAATCGATTGGCTTTGTAAAAAAAAAAAGGTCGCGAACTTCCTTTTCCCTTTAAGTTTCGTGATTGTCGCCTGGTTAAATGACGTCATAGTCGAGTCATTGGGGATATTGTCGACACACTCGAACAGATTTTGGTCGTCACACGGCTTCGCTTCTATACACAGACACACCTACAAAATGGAAAACTTGAATCCAATTGTTATCCCCCCCCCTCCCTACCTTTTGCAACACAACCCCAAAATAAACAAAGGCCTTTTTTTTTTTTTTGGAGCCCACATTGTTCACGAATCGCTGACAATTTTCGATAATGTTCAAAAAATTGAAAACAAATCATTTCTTCTCCAACGAAAAAACAAATTTGTAAAACATAACGGGGCAAAAACATTTTCTCTTCTCTATTATTAAAAATCATCCCATCATCACTTTCTCTTTCGCGATAAACAAATGAGGATCACGGCTGTCGTGAAAGTACAACACCACACCACGCCCAATAAGCATATATACCTTATTAGTTTTATTTTATTTTTTTTTTTTGTGAAAACGAGTCGACCTCACTACTTTCTATTTTTTTTTTCTCTCTCTAAGGAAGGGAGGAGGGGGGGATGTGTTGCACGAAATGCGTTTTTCGTGCGAGATAAAAGGCGCCCAGGATGCCACACGACATCTCTTATATGATGTCCGCTAGACACTTTCTCTCTTCATATATATCGCGAGCAAATGTTCACGATCTCACTGGGATTCTTGTACAATGGCCGAAGAGACCATGTTGGATGTTTTCCCGAAGATAACAACTATCGATCTCTCTCTCACGAATTGCAGTGTTGCATTTATTGAAGCGTATCGTTTGGAAAATGGCGTCCTTTTTTTTTTTAATTCAAAATATATTTAAAAAAAAAAAAAGAATTTTCTTCGAAAAATGTTCGAGATCACTAGCCTTAACGAGAAAAATGTAAAAAAACAAAAGAACGTGTCAACGAACCCTGCCAGATATTTAAATTGGCCGGGGTACAATTTCTTTTTGAAAAAAAAAAAAATCAATCAACACGATTGAGATGTTGTAAGGCACTTGAAACATTTCAAGTGGTTTTCCCTTTCACATAAAAAGAAAGAGATGATGGTCTCTTTTGTTTCTCAAAGGATCCTAGAGTTGCGTGCCAACGCGCATGTAATTAATGGAGCGTCTATATGGCGGCAATTTCAAAAAAAAAAAAAAAAAAAATGTTTCCATTTTCAGTCACATCGATTCAAGATGGAGGTTTTCTGTATAAAATGTGAACATTTTTGTTTTCTTGGGAGCTGCTATTAACGTGTCTATGTCATCTAATGACGGTCATTATAAAATGTAAAGCAGCAGCAACAGGGGGGGACTGTAAGATGACTCCATTTCAAGACCTGACCGATGAACGTCACAAAAATATATACATACAGCCATTAATGGAAAGGTAATGACAATGAACCCAACCGTCCCCCTTTTTTTCTATTTTCTACCTGTAATAAATGCATCGTTTTTTTTATGGAATCATCTTTTATTTTCTTTCGTATAAAAATGGATGTTTTTTTTTTTCGAATTGGCGGTCGCATTTTTCACGGACTGTTGTGCCGCAGGCGATGTAGATTGTACACACAATCTGAAAAATGAGGCTCTTTCACGTCGATCGAAACATCACGCACTTGACCTTTTTTTCGCAGCTCACGCGAACATGTTGATGATGATCAACAACGCGGCTCCCGTTTTTTTTTTCTTTCTCGTTGCTACTTTTTATTTCTCGACACATTGTCGCAATTTAAATATATGTGAAAAACAAAACAAAAAAAGAACGTACCTTTTCTTTTTGTTGGGATGCAAAAGACGGACAGTGCTGTGCATGAACGCCCACATGACGTTGTTTTTTTTTAAATATATATATTCCGAATTATTTCAAAAGAGTCCCGACGGTTTTTCCCCCGTTGGCGATGAACGCGTGCAACCGACTGGAGCGCACCCACTAAACTGTTCGGACAGCTCCAATATCAAGTTCCGTTTCTTTGAAGCCCCAAAGACTTCAAAAACATAACAAAAAAAAAATGGTCCGGTGCGGTACGTCCAGTTTCCTGAATCTCTTTTTTTTTTTTTAAGGGGGGGGGGGAGGGTATCCTTGTAGGAGGAGGAATGGGGGGATATAAAATGCTGGACAAACTATATAGGATTAGATATGCCTAACTTTTTTATTTATTTTTTTTCTACCGCCCCCTTTTTTTTTTGGCAAGGGAAGACCGTGCAACGTTGAAATCACGATCTTCTTGTTTTGTTTCGGGACCTTTAAAAAAAAAGAAGAATATTTAAATTTTTGAATAAAAGTAAAAGTTGATTTTTGAAGTTGGAGAGTCTGTTGCTTTTAATAATACTAAGGTAGTTTAGAAACAGCTCCTTTTGTCCATCGAATTTTCACCATCGGTGCTGCTCCTCATTTCTTATTTGAAAAAAAAAAGGCAAATGAAAAAAGAAAAAAAAAACGAAGAGTCACGATTCCTTTATATATATTTAGAGGAATGAGCTCTTTCAATTCTTATCGGCTCTTTTCTCTCCGTGCATCAACAATGCTGTTGTTCCAGTTGACCGAGTGCTACATCATATCTAAAACGCTTTGTGGTGTTGGTAAATAGCTCTCCTCTTTTTTTTTTCCCCTCCATTTTAGCGAGAAAACCAACTCAAAATTTTCACTTTTTTTTTTCATATTATTGTATCAATCCTCCCCTTATTTTTATATCATAAAAAAAAAAAATTTCATCAACATCCGACATGTAAATGGGGAATGCTAAGTGGCAGATACACAAGAACTGTAGACGATGGGGGAGAACATTGAAAGAGTTCCTTTTGATTCGTTTTAAAAGGGTGTATATAAAAAAAAAAATAACAGACGGACATACTCACCCTTGGTTGACTGGCACAGATTGATTCCTTTTTTTCTCGAGTCATATAAGGACATTTTTGAAAAAATTTGGAAAAAGACCTGCTGGACACATAACTAAAGGAAGGGGGGTGAACGCCACATGTCTATATATACGTGACATTGATCCCTGCTGGAAGGCTTATTTTATTTTAAAAAGAACAGTTTGCTTCTCTTGAACAGGTAGAATAACATTCCTTCTACCATTATTCCCGCCCTCCAACCGGATTATTCCCGAAAGAGTCTACTTTACTCGTTTATCTCTTCCATTTGAAAGACATTCAATTGTTTTCTTTCCAAAAAAAAAAAAAAATAAAAAAACCTTTTTGCTATTAGAGTGATCGAGTTGAACAATTGCCGCCAACACGAACGTTTTTTAAAAGCAATATTCAAATGTTTGGCGGCTTTGGAATCGATACGAACGCCCTTTTAAGTTCATTTACACTTGACTTAAAAAAAAACAAAAAAAACAGGAATTTGATTTTGCACTGTTAGTTTTTATTTTATGTAAGGTAAAAAAATATCAAAGATCGAGCTGTGTGTGTGTTCGAAACAGGTGTTGATGAACACTGCAAAAAACTAGAAACGTAAAATCTGATTGCGTCGTTTCTTTTATCAGACAGTTTTCCCCCCGCCAAAATGAGAAGCCATTTTTGTTTATTATTATTTTTCAAGCGAATTGAATAAATCAGATATACATTATAATGACGCCCTTGGAAAATAATAATAATGAAAATTAAAAAGAAAGAATGCCTCTTGACGAAGAAAAAGTTGAGATTTTCTTTTTTTTTTTTTGTTGGTTGAAAAGAACGGTCCAAGGCATTTGAATAAAAGGGTCTAAACAGGAACAGAGCTGCCACCGATGGCTTCCAATGGCGAGACGTCGTTGTGCAAGAGCGAGTTCTTCAGACTACACGCTCCAAGTGTTCTTTTATTCAGTTGTAATACACAAAAGAAACGAACGAAAAAGAGAAGTAAAGACCTTCCTCTTGAAAGACGTCGCCCTGTTTCTCCTCCATTTTCGTCAGAAATTTGTTTTTTGTTGAAAATAATGACCGAATAAAACATTCACTTTTCCTTAAATGTCGAATGGTTTCACAGAATTGTCTGTTGATTTTCAGTCTTCTAATAACGTGTTGTAAATGAAATCCCTGAAATTGCTCTTTTCTCCGTCAACATTTTGTATTGAACTCGAATTAAAGATGGCGGCTGACGGCGTCATCAGGAAAACGTCGAAAAACTCGAATGCCAAAAAATGCTTAGGGTTCTTTTTGCCTGAGAACATCTTTCTTGAAGGAATGTTTATAGTTCTGCATCCAGGTGGCAGTGTAATTGCATTTCTTTTAGCCGACCCCGTGAGGTGACAAAGACTTGTCAAAAATACCTTTTTTTTCTGTTTTGTTTGGATGGTTTTAAGTAATAACAATTTTATTTTGGGGGTTTTCGGTACATCGTAAATAGTTTCTCAGAAAGGGTGATAACAAAAAAAGAAGTAGAAGCTCCATTTGGCTGCTAGACAGTGCTCCCTGCTGTAGCCGTCCAGTCTAAATAAATCCCGTTTTGGCCGACGGGATTCTCTTGTTTTAAAGGCATCTTTTCTTTAAAGGAAAAAAGGTTGAATCATCTAGACACCAGGTATGTAGCCTTGATCATTTGCTTTATCCCGGTTCTCCAAGTCGAGGAGATTCATGCCTGCAACAATGGCACATTAACTGTTTCCCTATTTTTTTCTTGACTGATGGTTGTATGAACGCCATCTTGTATCCGAAATGTGAAATGCGTTGACATTTGTTGTTTTTCAGAAAAGAAAACATGAACGTCACACAGACCTTTCTTCTTCTTCATTCTCTGTTTTTAATTACATTACCGAAATCCAATACAGAAACATTCCATATTCAAAGCCGAGAAAAAAAGGAAAAAAAAAAAAAACCGATGACTCGGTATGCAAATGTATCGATTGAAAGAAGCTTTAGGATGAGGAAGAGACTTGAAACATAAAAAAGAGTAGAGATTTACACGGCGAACATGGGTGGACCTTACACGAAAGTATGAACACGCTGTGGACAAGGCTCATCGTCGACAGTGTATTTCCATACTCGAGACTTTATCGGATTTCAACGGTGTAAAACGACGACCTGAGAGAGGGCACTGTGTGACGTCACACACCTTTGCCGTATCATTTCGTTCCTCCCCTCCTCTCTCTCTCTCTCTCAACAGCGTTCCATTACACGAGGAATCAGTTAGGGTGGAAGACTAGACAACGACCGGTTAAAAAAAAAAGAAGAAAAAAAAATGGCCGTATCGCATTTCAGATCTCCATTCGACACGCACACACGTCGATTGCAAGATGACGGGACCCGTTGTGTTGTCTGCTAAACAATGCCGTGCGAGATGCACATCACGCTATCGTCGAATCGTAATTCTTCTTTTTGTTACCGACTATATACATATTTTTTGTTTCTTTGTTTTTTCTTACTCTCCACTAGTTCTTCGTGTCGATTCCAAACAACATTCATATCGTCTCAGTTGAGAGGGTTTTTTTTTCATTATTTCGTCACAGTTTTAAAAATTCTTGTTAAGAGATTCCACCAGGGCGGCGCTGTTACAGATGGCCCTGAGGGTCCCTCTCCCTCCCTCTACTATCCCATCCTGCATCAACTCGGCCGCATGGTTTTTACTTTTGTACGGCAGGTCGTCGTCGAGAGGCACAAACATTCGAGTGAAGCGAAACGAACAACTCGTGACTCTGTTATTTTGTTTTCGGAAAGACGACAGCACACTACTGTTACCGTCAGTCGACATTGCACGCCGTTTTGCATCTCTACACAGAAAAAAGGTACGGTACTAAGACAATTTTGATGTTGTTTTTGATGGACGATTGAAGACATCGTGGAGAAAGGGGGGGAGGGGAGAAAGAGAAACGGGCAAATTCTTTTTCTCTGAGGGGTGAGAATTCCATTGGCGCGCAAACAAGTGGTCGTCTGCTATCGATTTTTCTAGTTCTTTTTCTTAAACTGTTCGTAGATTGTGTACAGTAAAGGATCGATGCGAGATATATCTTTTCATTTTTCCAAAAGCAAGTGTTGAATTTTGAAATTGTGAACGTTTGAAAACGTGTGTCTGGGACTTGATCACCTTGTGTTGTATTTTGATCACGTGACAAAAAAGAGGAACTTACATGTCTGCTAGAATCGACAACACTTTTGCTGCGCTCTGCAAGTGTGTGAGGGAAAAATGGTAAACCACTGATGTCGTGTTCTGTTTTCATAATTGAGTACGACACACACCACATGTCGTTAGTCCTGTTCGGAAAATAACAAAATTTCGTGGAGAAAGGTTGAACTGTGTATGTCGTGCGCCTTACTGTTGTGCAATACTCTCTCTAATCCAATTGAATGTCGTGACGGGAAATCTCGGGTCACGGTGCTTGATCTCATTACCGGTTGCCTTCACTCGGCATAGCGTTCGTGAGCTGATGTTTGATGAAATCTGTTTCTCTGTCTCATGTAGCCCCAACCAATTTCTTGGAGGAAAAGACAATCAAACTCATTGTGTTCTTTTTTAGTCGAAGGATGTTGTGTTTTCTGTTCCTGTCCTGAATGGAAAGCAAAGGGAAAAGGCGAGGCTGTTTTTTTTTCTCAGTGTGTGTATGTAATTTTTATTGTTGTTAACTAGACTGTGAAATGTTTGGAACGCCATCACTACCGGATGTGTGTGTGTTAAATATGGACGAATGTTTATCGTCATTATGGAGAGTTTGAAACGAAAAATGACTGATGTACTCATCTTGAATGACAATCTCCTAACATATTTTTCTTTCTAACTGTTTTCATTTAGGAATTTGCTGCATTCGTAAACATCAATGTGCGAAAGACGGCCGTCATTTTAAAGACATTACGAGAAACGTTTTTTTGATTTTGAACGAAGACAAAAAAAAAAAAAACGAGGAAGATGCCCGGCATTTGTCCTCGTTGCAAAAAGAATGTCTACTTTGCTGAAGAGAAGATGGCCCTTGGCAAATCGTTCCACAAGATGTGCTTCGCTTGCGGTAAAAACAAGAAAAAAAATTCTAACATGTTTTTATTTATTAAAAAATATTTGATTAACGGTTTCTCCTGTTTTTGTTCCATGTGACAACGTTCGACGACAAACGTACAGCCAACTGCAAGAAGATGCTGGACAGCACGAACGCGACCGAGCACGACGACGAGCTCTTCTGTCGGTCCTGTTACGGCAAAAAATTCGGGCCCAAAGGTTACGGTTACGGCGGCGGAGCTGGAGTGCTGAGCATGGATGACGGAACCGGATACATTGTATAAATATTTACTGTACTTCCCTTTTTTTTTCAAATTCTTTTCCTTTATTTTGTTAGAAAATTTCTGTTTAAATATTTTCCTGTGGTGAATCACACACTTGAAAAACATGACGAATCACTAATGAATATCTTTTTTTTCTGTTGTGTTTTTAGAACGGCCCTCCAACTTCGAATATACCGCAATTGGCACAGGCTCATGTGGCCCCACTTTTAGCTAACGGAGGAACAAATGTACGACAGACCAACGGAAATGGTTACAGCAAATTCGGATCCAAGATTGACTGTCGTCGATGCGGTAAAAACGTTTTCAGATGAGAGGGGAATTGAATTTTAAATAATCGTGATTTTTCTTTCGTGTTTGGATTCTAGGCAAAGTGGTTTTTATGGCCGAAAAAATGATGGGCGGAGGTTCGTGTTGGCACAAGAGTTGCTTTACCTGTTTGTCATGCAATAAACGACTCGAATCGACGTCATTGTGTGAACGTGAGGGCGAAATCTATTGCAAAAGTATATTTCTTGCATTTCTATTTCATTTCGTAATTAACAAATTGATCATAGAAAGTGATAAATTAAGCAATGCGCATTAAATATTTCCAGGCTGTTATGGAAAACAATTTGGACCGAAAGGCTACGGATTCGGACTAGGAGCTGGAGTCTTGCAAATGTCTGAATAAGCTTTTGTTTTGCTGAGAGACAGCTACGGACGTGCAGGTAAATTCATTTTCTTACTGCTATTCATGTAGGGCGTTCAGAGAACAAAAGAAATTGCGTAGAATGTAGGCCGTTTCGCCTTTGAGTCGCAGTGCGTGTGCCTTTTTTGTTTTTGCGTTCAAATTTTTTTTTTATTTCGAGAGATAGATGAATGACATATCCGATATCATTTTTGGCACCATAATGAAGAGACGTGGAATTAGAGAACTTTCAGTTTGATTTCGTATCGTGCCGTGAATATTGAATTTCTCGACAGACATCTTTTTATTTATTTTTTTTTATTCTCTGCGTGCACATTATCGTCCTTTCCACTTTCGTATCATTGCTCCGAATCGCGCGGCCTCAATTTTCGTAGTTTTTTTTTTTTTTTAGTTTATCATTTGTTTTTTATTTGTCTCGTGATGAGGATGAAATGAAAGGGTGGCGGCGCTTAAGTGCGCCGACCTCGATCGTCTCGACGTCGTGACGCGTATCAAAGTGTGCGTGTGTCTGCATGGACGCGCATCGCGTTATTTTCTTTGTTTGTGTTTGCGGATATTTTCTTTGTTTTCAGATTTTTTAAAATGTTCATCAGCTACTTGGAAACGACATTTCTCACGGTTTGGTTGGCCCTTTTTTCTTTGTTATTTTCAAGTTACCCGGTTTATCAAGTATTTTGAGTGTAATGAGGATGTGGCCACAAGATGGCGTTGGCCACCTATCGGCAAACTTGTAAAAACTTTTTTTATTGGGTGGTTTGACAAGATCTTTTTTTGTTCATTAGCGCCAATGTTTTGAGCTTTTCGACTCGATTTCAAGTTCATTGATTATATTATTAAATGTTAGCGATTTAATTGGACTTGTTAGCGGCCGCGTTTCTATAATAGCCAACGTGTTAATGGTCATCGGTCCCTTTTCGTACCCCCTTCGACAGGGGTCCTATTTTATTAGAATTTTTCTCGTAGAATAATCCCGCCCTTCGTAAAAAAAAAAAAAAAATAAAGTATACACCCAAAAAACAGCCCTTTTTTTTGTAGGATTGTTATTGTTGTTATTAGCATACGAGGGCTACAAAAAAATTGGAAATAATGGCATTTTCCCAACCGTTACCACCCTCACACCCCTCACCATTTTTTTTTTTTTTTTTTTTTGAGGGAGAAAAGGGTGTTTTCGACACTTTTTTTTCGATCCAAATTTTCACAGCTCGTGTGACACGCCCAACTTTGGATTTCCAGTAAACCATGCAAAAAAAATATATATATATATTCCCAGATAGGGGGGATATCAAAAAGGCTAATCCTCTTGTTGGAGCTAATATTACCCAACATTTCATTATAAATGTTTTTTTTTTTATATTACATAAAAATCATTTTTTTTTTTTTTTTTTATGGACCAACAACAAAGTGACAGAGCGTGTAACAGACCTAACACCAAAGCGCGTGTCGGTCGTCATTTTTTTTCCATCCGTTATTATTTGTTGATTTGTTTAACTCTGCGGTCTAACGTTCCAGAAGGGATGTCCCCTTTTTGTCGTTTTTGATTTGTCGTCGTAGAAAGAAAAAAAAACAACAACAACAAACCAACCGTTTCTTTTTATGTTTTCGACTGTACATAGAGATTTGAACGCGTGAAATAGGCTTTTGTCTAAACGCACAATGAACAAAAAGGGGCCAGTGAGAGACACTGCAGATGCGCCCAGTGTGTGTACACAGTGCGCCCTTTGCTACCGCAATTCCAACAGGGGGGTCGATCTTTTGATTTACGAGTTGTTTTTTTTTTTTCTTTTTCTTTTCAACGTGTATTTGTATTTGATTATATGTTAAACGATTCTTTTATCTTTATGCAGATTTGAATGACACAGCCTGAATTTTGGATCCAGAGCCCACCGCTGAACGACGCGCGGGGATACAGTGAAATCTGTTTTACTCTTTTTGTTGCTAAGTATATCTTTAAAAAAACCTAAGCTGCCTTCTTATGTAAGTCTACAAACAATTTTTTTTTTTCTTTCTTGATTATTTCCATCGAGTCGACATCCGCATAAACATTCCCTCCGTTTTTCTCCCCTCTTTTTTTTTATGTTTTTTTTTTTTTGTTATTAAATTTCCTAATTGCATTTTTCTTAGTGAAAAACGCGCCGTTTCCAAGACCATCGACGCGTTAATTCTCTTTTTTGTTCCTCTTAATTCCTTTTTTTTTTTTTGCCTGATAATTTGGACTCGATAAAAAAAAAAGTGTCTTATCATATCGTAAATTTCGGTGCCAATATACTATTCTAATTGCATTGGAAAATATTGACATTTTCTACGTTCGAATTCTGGGGTATGTATTACATTTCAAATTGAACTTTTTATCTAACTTTATTTCTATTTTTAAATTTCAGGCTTTTCATTTCGACGAGTTACAACATATTTTGGAACTTTCAAAGGTTTTTTGTTTCTGCGCATTTTTAAACATAAATTACAAACTCGCATTTGATTTATTTAATTTCTATTGCATGTAACACGCTGAGGACGATTTGCCTATTAATGTCCGTATACCGGCTGTGCTTTGCTCACTTGAGCCGTGTTTTATTCGTTTCTGGAACGGTCCGCGCTACCCTTTTTATTCTAGTAAGTAAGTGAGTCTGTACAATATAGGAAGCTCCGCCCTCACAGCTTCTGCTCCGGATGCTGCACAGGAGCTCCTCCTTTTTCTTCTCTTGAATAACAAATCACTCTCCTTCGCCACCCCAACCCACCTTTTTTATATATATATATATATATTCCTTTTCTTTTCTTTTTTTTTCGTTTTTGCTTTTCGCTTCTCCCCAACTTTTATGATAGATATATAGTTGATAGATATAGACTCCGTTGAGCCTAGATCCTATCCAGAAAGGTTAGCACACACACATGTAATATTGGTCCAGTGTCAAATGTGTTTATTGCAATCTTTGTTTAGACTGTGATTTCCCTTTTTTGAAGTTGTGTCATTTTCAAACTTTCCCGCCGTTCGAATTGATTTACTTTTTTTTTCGGTTTAGATAAAAAAAAAACGTGGACAGATCATCAAAAAAAAATTTATTCAAACCTGGAGAATAATCGAGTGCGTCGGTATCATGTTGGACGTGACAAAAGAGGATGCGGAACAATTGAACGCGGATGATTCCGTCAAGTGCGAACCGATGGTGGGATCATCGGATCGTCATCGCGAAACGGCAATCATCAAACCTTATTTGAAATTCGGTGTCAGCGCTATTCTCGGACTGGACATTCATCACGAACGTCAATCGCCAGCGCAAGATGTTGTTAGATCGTCTCCTGTGCCACTCGGGCCGGAAGAGTTTGCCCAGCAATTGAAAGCCGTTCAACCTCATCACGCGTCATCTTTGGTTAGCGAGCAAAACGACACGTCCAAAAATGTCTCGTTTCATCCCGTCTATCATCTGCACTCGTATTTTCATCCGCTCATCCAACAGCAAACGGCCAACAAGCCGAATTTTTCAGGTAAAAATCATCAAATCTAATTTTATTTTTATTAGAAATCTTAGTGCTTATTCCCTACGATTCGATTCAAAGTTTTTCCCCCTTTTTTTTTTTTAATTCTTAATGAGCTCATCAATTCGTTTAGCAACGAGGTTATCGTATTCGTTCCCATAGAACAACTTGAAAAAAAAAAAAAACTTTTTGCTTCAATGTCGTTCGACTCAAGTTATATCACCTTTTTTTCTTAGTTACAATCAACGATGGGCAAAATTTATATTTTCATCATTACGCTAGTCGCTTCTTTTAATGAGCTCATTTGTGATGTTCTCGCCGGCGGGGGGGGGGGGGGGGGCCGAACTGTCGTGTTTTCAAAATCATTAAAATAAAAAAAATCGTAGTCCTTTATTTGTTAATCGGTTAACAATCATTTATCCATCGTCTGTAGCTGATTGATTTGTTTGAGGTTAACACAAGATAAATAGAAGAGAGAAAAGGGGGGGAGGGCTTAAATATTGAGTCGTTGGGGTTGGGTGGGCCGCTCGGGAAAGCAGCGGGAAATCTGAAACTGCTGAACAAACAGAAAGAAGAAGGGGAGAGAGAAAAATGTTTGGTTTTGACCGGAAAAAAAGGACTGGAATAGACACACTGAGAGTGAGTTTATTAGGTTTATTATATCTATATGTCTACTAGTGTATACATATGTATACAGTTACTGCTGGAAAAAAAAATGGGCCCTCTTGTCCTAGTATCATCCCATTTTTTGTAGTTCCCCATATAAAGGTGGGGGAGGTTAGAAGAGCAAACACGTTCCAAAATGGACTGTGTGTACTTAAGGATATAAAGATTTTCGTGTGTGTAAATTGCCACTTAACCGCCATTGTCCTCTGTGTATGTACTATAAAAAAAAAAAAAAAGGGAGCGGATTGGGTTACGTGTGTAACTTTAGTTTATTATTATTCTATCTAACAAAAATTAAAAAAATTGAATTGATTGTTAAACAGATCGACTCGCAGGAGAAATCAGGGCCGGATTGAATGCGGATATCTCTGGACGTCAACACAATTCGAATTTGGCGGGTTCATCTTCGTCGACGTATCCGTGGCTACAAGCGGCCGCCGCTGCGGCCGCTTGTGTTACCAATCAAATGGCTAATTCCGTCTACAATACGTCGATGGTCCAGCAGCATCCACCACCCACGTCGGGATTGAGTCAATCATCGTCGTATTACAATTTTAATGTCGTCAATTTGGCTGCGGCCGCTACGTCCAGCAATAGCGGGGCTGGCCCAGCCAACAATTCCGCCAACCGGCCCAGAGCCCGTCGAGGTATTTTTTTTTTTTTTTTTTTTTTTTTTTAAAGAAATTGTCTTTAAACCGTGGGAATTGAATTTGCAATTGTTTATTTGACAGGAATGATGAGACGGGCAGTCTTTTCGGAACTGCAGCGGCGCGGACTTGAACGCCGCTTCCAAATACAAAAATACATTTCCAAACCGGAACGTAAGAAGCTGGCCGAGAAATTAGGCCTCAAAGATTCTCAGGTAAAACATCATTTTATTTCTTTTTTTTTTCGCCCGTCTCTTTTTCATTTCGACTTGATTGGATTGGTCTCCCCTCCACTTACTACCTTACAAGACGGCCTGTTCGTGTTTATCCATTTTTTTTTTTGACATTCATTGTCCAGCCGTACAATTTCCGACAATGGACAAAAAGCTTGTTCAGATTTCGTGATTAAAAACCAGGCACCCAGAACTCAGACGGCCTGTCCCCCCCCCCCCTTGCGCGCTCATCTTCTTTTCAAGGCCCATCCCCACGTGTATGTTAAGAGCGTTGAAGTAAGGCCCTTTCTTTTTTCTTGAGCCCATGTCCTAGATGTGTATGACTGATAATATATATATATATCTCTTTATATATATATATATATTATATTGCATACATAATATGAGAAGAAAAAGGGGTGTGGGAACATCGCGGTGCTGCCAGTGACGTGATTTGATGATGGGAGGGGTGCCGAGAGTCAAGATTTTTTTATTTTATTTTTTTTTTGCGTTCGTTCTTCCCTTTTGACGACGTCGGCCTATATAAAAAGGGGGAGGGCACAAGTCCGGGACGGACGGACCGAAAGAGGGAGGGGGGATAGATGTCTAGCCCAGCTGGTGCCAGCCCAGCCGTTGCCTGCCTCTTCGTTTTTTTATTTTTCCCTTTTTTTTTTCATTCCTCTCTTCTTCCCCCCTTCTATTATTATTATTATTATTATTATTATTATTATTATATGACGTCGCGTGCGGAATCGGGAGTATTTAGAACATCATCAAATCCTTTGAGTTTTTTTCTTATTAGTCATCCAGGAGAAACCGAAGAGGGAAAAGAAATCATTAACGATTCACAATGATTTCTTTTTTTTTTTGAAAATAACTTTTCGTTTGAATCTATGGAGAAAGGAAAGGTACGCAAGGCTTCGTTGTCGTGTGCAAGCCAATTAGCGATCGTAATTTTCAATAATTAAAGAAAGAGGGGGGGATAACTGTTACTTAACAACGAGCGTGAAATGCAATCAGAAGCTTTTTTTTTCTTTCTTTTCAAAACTTGGGCCTTTTCAAATATTTTTATTTTTTCTTTCGAAATAAATAAAAGAAAAGCAAAGAGAGAGATATGAAATACTAGGAAGCCCCTGTTGCATTCGCTTCGAAAAGAAAAAAAAAACAACAAAAATTGCAAGCTGTTACCCGAGCGACAGCGGCACATTTATATACATTTGATTTGTTATTATTATTATTATTACTATTATTATATAAATCTTATTATTGGTTTTGTGTGTTGGCGTCGTAGCTTCGCCCCCCCCCCTCACCATCCACTAGCGAACAGTCTGACGGTCATACAATTTCAACGGCAATAGAGATGACGCTCCGTGCAAAGCGTCCCGTCACGTTGCGCCACTTTATTGGCCGCCATCAAGCGTGAAACAAACAAACAAATGCTCGCCCGTCTTTTGTGTGTATGAGACTAACGTTAGTTAACACGTTTTTCTTTTCTAAACGACATCAATCAGATCATTTTATGTGGCGGGAATCAGCGGTAGGAGAAAGCCAATCCAAAACATGTTTAGGCATGAATGGTTGATTGGACAACGATGATAAAAGATTTTTTGGAAAAAAAAGGAAATATGGAAGAATGTCAAAAGAAAAAAGGGAAGACGAGTCGTAGGAGGGGATCGAAGAGCAATTTCATTTCTTTGCAAGTGAGAAAAGCAGAAGGCGCTGGGTGTAAAGAGCCGGGCTGGGTGGGAGGAAGAGGGGGTCTATAATAATCGCCATCAGCTGTCGTCAGCAGATGTCACCTTGTTTTTGGCAGTGCGGAAGATGTGTTCCTTTTTTTTTTTTTTTTCTTTCCATCCTTTTCTATCGTGAAGCATCTAACGTCGGAGTAAAAACTAATGAATAAACACGTTTCGGGGGATGGGGGGAAGGAGAGTGTAGGAGAAAGGGGACAGATACGGCAAACGGCCAAACCTCTTGATCTCGATTTTCTTTCGGCAGTTTCCAAGAAAAACCCTCCTCCATTTTTGCACAGGGCCTTCTCATCATGTGTAATAATAATAATAATAATAATAATAATAATAATATATTCGACTCGATCTTTTTCCTAACATGCACTGCCGGGCAAGTTCTGCATGTGACAAGTCGCCATTTTATTATTATTTTTTTTTTTTTTTTTTTTTCGTGATAAGGAAAGGGATCTTTTGACGTACGTTGGGTGATGTATAAAAATCAAGAGGAAGGAAAGGGGAAGTGAAAAAAATCGTTCAATCACAGCACAGCGGGAGAACTTTGCGAAAAAAAACACATACACGAAATATGCGCGGCTGCTCACGGTAGGCGGTGTGGGTGGGACAATATGGGAGGGGGGGCGAGGTGGTGAGGCTATGAGACGTTGATGGTTGCAACGACGCCGCCTGTTCGTGAGAGTTTGAAAGATGATTGGATCCGCCCATGCAGTCGCGCCATCTCTTATTACAATAAACACATTTTCGTATATATATATATATACGTTTTTTTTTCCTCGTGTCTGTCGTGATATGACAAGTACGTAATCCATCGTGATTTGTCGTTGTTTGTAAAAATGGGTTCATCGACAATGAATTGATTTATTCAACGTGCGATTGCGATTTATTGAAGGTTTGGTTTGCTACTGACGGTGGGCTTGTTTTTTTGCTGGTGGTTGATTGATTGAGTATGAAACGTTAATTATCACGACGTGAAACAATATGTTGCCGATTGACTTTTCAAACGATCAGAGAAAATTAACTTTTTCCTTTTCGGTTTTTTTTTTCTTTTCTTAATGTGTGAAAAGGATTTTTTTTTTTTTTATGAGCCATGAATGTCGTCGTCTATTTGCCACAGTTCGTTTATCCTCTTTATTTTATATTGAGCTCCTTTTTTTTTTATTTTCCCGGTCGGTTTGTAACAAAGCTTTGCGACGACAAAAGGAAGAGGTTTCGGTTGTAAAATTAGGCGCTTAAAAATGATTGTAATGAGTTAACAAGCTCGTAAAAAAAAAAGAATTCTTTTTCTTTCTCTTCACCCTTTTTATTTGATGTGGTCATGCGGTTTTATTAATGTCTTCCGCTACGTGGAGCCACCTAGCGGTCGCAGTAAGAACTACCTTGATGGATATGGGGAAAAATCGCGCAAATGATGACAAATCGTTTCCTAATTTCCACGGGACTTATCGTGCGAACGTGCAGCTGTCATAGTTTCGTCATAGCGAGGGGAAAAACGTGAACTTTTGTTGTTGTTTTTTTTTTTTTTCGCAAAAAAAAAATGTTGCACCACAATAGAAAATAACCGGGAGATTTTTCTTTTATCGATATTGTGAAATAAAACAAAAGCTTAGCACATCCGTTGCAATTCTTCTCCTTCCTCCTGCGTTTTTTTGTATTTTATTTTATTTTATTTTTTTTTGTTTTTACCTTATTGTTGTTCACCCCCTATCCTCCCACACCCCCATTCTTTACGGGAAAGAAAAAAAAGGGAATGAGTCGATAGCGTGAACAGTGAAACCTGCCCAATGCGCAATAGAACACCCCCCCCCCCCCTCTTCCAAAAAAAGACAAAAAAGGGGAAGATTTTTATTTACTTTCGTGACCGAATAATTGGCTACTCGGCACAACTTTTTTTTCTCTCCCTCTCTTTTATTTGTTTTTTTTTGTTTTTTTACCTGCTATGCAATATAATATACATATCCCCACCATTGTTTCCCTCAAACTATTTCTTGCTACCCCCTCCCCCCCCTCTTCACGGGGTGAACATACAATCGCCAGTAGCTAGAATAAAACAATTGCTGTCTGTTATGTTGAAGGGGGTGGGGGAACAAAAAAAAAAACACAGCAGCCAGCAATTTCGCGTGACTCGATTTTTGTTTTGTATTTTTCGTGCGTAACCTCGTTTCGATATCAAACAAAAACGAACGCACGACAATGTCGCATCAATTGGGTTGACTACGTGTCGACGATGGGGTAGATATTCCCCCCCTCCCTTTAAAAAAAAAGGGAAAGAAAATATTAAAAAGACAAACAATCTAGAATAGTTGTATTGCGATCATAGTTTCTAATTCCGCCGTCGGATGGCGCTGCCGTCGTCTAACCCCCCTGAAACTTGCACGATCTTCGTTTAATCAACAACAATATTCTCGTGAGCCCCTCTCTCTACCCCCCCCCTTAGGCAAGCGAGACACGTATTGACGCAACGTCGTCATCGAGTCCAATTTCTTTTCTCCGATTGCATCGTCGTGAATGACGGGTGGCTCAAAAAAAAACAAACAAAAAAAAAAACAGACGCAGTAAAACAAACCCGTTTCTCTCTGAAACCCCCAAAAAAAAAAAAAAAAGGGCGAAAATGACGTGACACTAAATGCTGACTCGATTGGCCATGTGGCGTCGGTTAGCGTCACCTGGGTTTGCAAAGCTGCCCGAAGGCTATCCCCCTCCTCCCCTTTCTTTCTTTTTCAAGTTTTGCTCCGCCGATCGTGCGGCCATTGACGTCAACCTTGTAGAGAGCAAGAAAAGGAGGGGAGAGCGACTATAGAAAAAAAAAAAGACGCAAAAAGTCTCTTGAAATCGTGACGACATTTTGCAGCCAGTCGCTTTGCAATAACGTTCAAGGTCGTAGACGGCCGTCAGCATATAGACGCTCACGCAGCCAATAGTGCGGTTTTTTTTTGTGTCTTGGCCGTGACTTGGACTCGTATACGCGTTGCGCAACCGATGCCAATGGCACTCTACGCTACTACTACACGCTCGTAGTACACACCGCCAAAATCCGTGGGAGTAAACTCGTCCATAAAGAGAATCTCTTTTTTTTTCTTTTTGCTTGTTTCCTTCGCAGTAGGTAGCAATTAAATGGATATTTATAGAAATAGTTAATTTGATTTTTAGTGATAAGGAAAACTCCGTTTTTCTTCTGAAAAATAATGACGCGAATTGCAGATGGCTTGTAACATTCGTGAAATGTGACGGGTCTATAGGCAAGTTATCACCCGTTAATTAAAAACATTTTTTTTTTTTGTGTAACGATTATTATTCAAACTTTTGCATAATGGCTTCCGTCGCTACTCACGGGGGGCCAACTTGATTTGACAGCATTTTGAATAGATGGCGAGGAATCTCATTTTCGAAAGCTCTCTGTTCGTGCTTCATTAATGTGGTAGGCACAACTTTGTATGAGGAGGCGGAATCTTTTACAGTGTCGTTTATCGATTTCGAACATTGAAATCTGTTTTTAAAAAACACACATTTAAAAAGGCCCTTTTAAAAAAAAAAAAAAATGTAATCTATTTATCTTTTACCACCTGCCGGTCACACCTGCAGGGAAATGAATGATGGCCTTCCCCAATCGGATTATATTTTTGATTGTGGTTTTACGGGCTGTTGATTGGATATCGAAAATTGTAAAGAGACACACACACACACACGTACGGATACCGCTTCATTATTACGGTTTTTACTTGATTCTAGCCGTAGGAAGTAAATATAACTTTGATGTCGAGGCTCCATTTACCGTACGTGTGCACACTGTCGACGGGATTTGTTTATCTTCTCAAAATGTTAATTGCGAAACATTAAAAAAACAAAATCCAATTTAATCAGCAGAATGCGTAGTTTCAGAATTTCGCCGCATTTTTATTTTATTTTATCTGCCTAATTTATGCGTACATATTGCGAAAGTCGATCACCTTGAAATTCAAACTTCTCCTTTCGCTGCAATTGCCTTTTTTTCTTTAAAAATGATCCTTTGCAAAACAAAAATGGACATTTGGATGAGCTCCATTTTGTTTTTTCGTTTCCCTCCCCCTTCCCTCAAAGAAAAAGCCAGGTACACTAAAAAAAAATAAATAAATAACAACAAACAAGTGCGCAACAGCTTGCGGATGTACACAGGAATGAATATTGACATCGCCATTAAAAAAATAGAAGGGAATGGGAGGGTATGGCCTGGATGAAAATTGGCAACCCAAATGTGCTGTTTTTCTTTTCAAAAATACATGTGTGTTTTTCGTATAGCCTGGGAACTGCGTTGTAACTGTACACGAGAACAGGTGCGTTGTAGATGACGTATGTAGGTCATGTAAGCGGCCCCATCATCGGACAAAGTCAATGTGTCATACTCGCTTACAAAACTTGCCATTTCGCAACATTTCCACTTTGCGTTGGGCCATTCGAAATTCAGTTTGGTTGTTTTTCTTGTTTTTCGGAATTTTTTTTTTTTATCATTTAGGTGAAAATATGGTTCCAAAACCGGCGTATGAAATGGCGCAATTCGAAAGAGCGCGAATTGTTGGCCAATGGTGGGTCGAGATCGCAGACATTGCCAACCAAGAACAATCCGCATCCAGATTTGAGCGATTCGGAAATTGAAAGAGCCGCCCGCCATACGTCGTTCCATCATTTGAAATCGAGCAACCAATCGGCGCCAACCAATGAATCGATTAGCGCCACCTGTTGTCTCGATGAAATTCGTTGAAAAAAAAATAATGCCATTTTTTTTTTTTTTATTTACTTTTTCTTTTATTTGAAATGAACACGACACGTATTTTGTTGTCCCATTCCTCGCTACCATGTGCTATTATTTATTCATAATATTTAAAAAAATAATTTAAGAATCGATCTCAAAGTCAAATGTAACCATTTTCTCGATTTCACTCGCTTCCATGTTTTGATTTCATTTCGTTTATAAAATCCCAAAATCTTACCCTTTTTTGAAAAAAAAAAACATTTTCATTGTCAATGTGTGCCAAATAATTGTCTGTTGATAATAAATCAACAATAACAAAAAGGGAGGATAAATAAAAGTCATGATCGAAATGATTCAACCGATTGAAACGTTTTATTGCTGCCTTAGACGTCCATTTCATTTTCATAGAAAATAATATATGGACAATGGAGGGAGATGATGATCCGGTCATGGGAACACACCAACCTGCCACGTGCGACAAAAAAGAAATACATTTTATTTTTTTCTTTCAAAACAAAAAAGAAAAATGGAAATGGATTTTATTTTATTACTGTTTTCATGGCGTTCAAGGTCGACTGCTTTTTTTTCACCGGTCCGGTTATTTTTCTTTTTGTCCTGTCTGGGGTCTTCTTGATGGTGAACGCATGTCAGTTATCAAAAATAAAATAAACTTGTTTGTGTGACGTTGGGGCTAAATTTATAATTTATGTACGACCGTTGGAAGAGTAAGAAGTACAGACAGAAAAAAAAAATAACAAATGAAATCATTCACGCCGAGCACGTCGTGATTCCCTCCACAAATGAATGGACAAATCAATTAGCAATTAAATTTAACTGTCTGAAAATTGCTCGTTAAAAAACGAAAGAATCGGCAATTTTTTATTGTTAATTGATTCAATACGAATTTCGGGGGTAAATATATATACTTTAATTACGTCAATTTTTGTTTCACGTAAAGAATAACTTGTCTCGTCGATGATGATACCGAAACGATAACACATCCATTTATCCCGTGGTTTTTTTTTTCGATTTTAAGGGGGGAGGGAGAGAAAAATGGAGAAAAGACGAAAACCAAAAAAAACAAAACACAAGCGGCGGGGTTTTCGACGATAAGCGCAAGGGCAAAAAAAAAAAAGTAGGGGAATGGAAAAAAGGAAAGGGAAGAAGGCGAAGGTGGGCGGAGCTATACGCTCTATAGAATCCCCCTATCCTTTTTACGCTGCCTCACCACCACTACGGTCGTGAAACGGCGAAACGGTAGACCCCTACCTCCCCATTCCACCTCCTTCTTCCCTACCCTACCCCCTCTCTTCGGAAGGAAAAGAGAAAAAAAACGCCGACGCCCGTCAACGTTTCGTTCACTAAGCCAACAGACGGCCGCGTGTAATGATGTAAGACAGTGACACCTGGTGGTAGATTTTTTTTTATTTTTCAAAAAAAACAAAAAAAAAAACAAACAAAAACAAGTCTCGAAACAAATTCGGAAGAGTAACACAGAAAGAAAACGAACTTTGAAGTACAAGTGACAATCTATGCCTGGTGTATCGTGAGTGTCTCTCGTGTATCTTGGCCGCGGCCATTATTCGAAGAAAACTTGAAATTTCGCCTACCCCTTCATTTTCGTTTCTACAAATATCATCTTTATTTTTGAAATTGAAAGAAAGAAAAAGATATTCGGTCTCTGCCGAAACGATGACATCCGCATGTCTGCTACTCGAACGCTGATGTACGACAGCAGACAGCACTGCGCGCCACCTTACGACAACGTGCACGACGCCACATCTGCTGCCCGGTTGTTGAATCGCCAATCCGACAAAAGGTAAATAAAACTCGTGTTTTCAATGGAAACATTTTCTTCAGACTTTTTCCTCTGCTTTCCTTTTTTTTATGTCTTTGATATGTTACTTATTCGTTCATCTAAAATAACGTGCACGAGAAAGTTGTTTCAAATGGGAAAAACTGCGCACGACTTGACCGTGACATTTGGGCCAGAGTTCGTTAAGCTCTCGATTCGCAGAATTCCTACACACAAAGTTGAAACCTGATTCCCGTCTGAAACATGTTCGTTTTTCCTCCCCTTCTTTTTTTTTTGCTTTTCTTTTAATTGGATCAAAAAGTGTGTAGAGAAAACAAAAATTGCCGCTTTATCTATACAGCATTTTTCTTATTCTTTTGGAAAGAGGGTGTAACGTCGCCAAGGCAACCAACCGTAGGGGGCTAGGGTGTTTTTATTTTTCCTCATTTTTTTTTTTTTTTTAATATTTTCGATCATTTTCATATAATAATTCCACCTGGGGAGAACGAGCAAAGTTCCCCTTGGTTTTTCGGGGCACCGCACTCACCTTTCATTATTCATCCGAAAATCCGACTTCTTTTTCCCTTCCATCCCCCCTTCTTCTATCCACTCTATCGTGATATTCTCACTTTCTAGCTGCAAGCTTCTTATCCCCCCCCCTCATTCGAAAAAATTCCGTCGTTCGTCGTCGACTTGCGCAAATGTAGGCCGTTGGGCCTACCAAGGGTGAAGTGGGCGGAGTCTAGTCGATCATCCACCTACCGAATGGTGTTTTTTTTCACCCTCCTCATCCTTGACCAGGAAAAAAAGGAGGTAGGCCTCGCCACGTGGAGAACCCCCCAAAGGTAACGTAACACACGCACGAGGGGATTAGCAAAGTTCTTTTTCACCCTCTTTTCTTCTTCTTCACCCTCAGGGCACCAAGACACCAGTTTTTTTTGGGACCCTATCTTACCCTCCCTACAAAAAAAGATCCATGTCATTGCCGATTGATTTCTTTTTTTTTTTTATAACCTGTTTTTTTTTTAAGGGGGGGGGGGGGGTGAATCAGGTCGTTCATCTGCGGTCAGCCATATATTTTTTTTTTGTTGTATTCAAATAAGTTTGAGAAACTTGTCCTTTTTTTTTTTTTTTTACTTGTGTTTTTTTTTCTTACCCAGGTGGTGGGTAGGGTAAGATTTTCCTTATTTGGTGTAATCCCAAGGGTGGGGTTGGGAAAAATATAGCTGACAAGATTATGCAAAGCGTTGTTTTTTTTTTACATATGCTGTCATGGCGAATTCGAAAAAGCGACCAATAAAATAAACGTTTTGTGGTTAGATTATTTAAATAGTTAGGAAACGAGGAGGAGGGGGGATAAAAATGCCTATGACAAAAAGGGAAGAAACGGCACAGGTGATTGGTGCAAAAAAAATATGGCGTAGTACTTGTTTCAATGTTACGCCAACCCCTCTAGTGGCGAACGTTTTTTTTTCCGTAGTTCAGTTCGTTGGCCTCGCCACCGCCCCGTTTCATATTTGATTGCTGAATTTTTATCTTTCGTGTTTCATCGACAAACAACAGTCACTGCCGTCATTTTGGTTCACGAGCTCTGCAAAATAGTGTATCGAGTGCAAAGTTCATTTTTCATAATCTTTGTAGATGAAATCGTTGACGAAAGAAAGAGAAAAGAATGGGAAAAAAACAAGTATTTCAGACTAGTGTTTTTGGTATGGCAAATCCTGCAAATTGCATAGCGTGTTTTACTTGGAGCTTTTATAGGGGACGGGGGGGGGAGGCGGTGGGCGTCACGAGTGGGTGGTTCGTAGAAGACATTCACGTGGCCTTTCTATACAAGAAGGTAGGGTGGCTTGTAATAGAGGAAATGGCGCGTTGCACTGCTGCGGAACTCGTAGACCGTCCAGAGACAAAAAAAACCGCCATTTGTTCTTTTTGTTCTACGTTTGGTCGCCATCTTTTGTTTTTCCCTCTTTCATTCCGTTTGGTTGATTACGTAACTTTAGGGTTGTTGTTGTGAAAGTCTCGATTCGCTAATCAAGCAGCTGTTTCAACTAAATAAAGATTCCCTTTTCTTTTTCGTTAAACAAACTGTAACGACCGAGAATCGAATGGCAACCATTTAAAAAAAAAAAAAAAAAACAAGCTCCGCCCTTCAGTCCAGACGACCAGGTTCGTTGGGGTTGTTGACCACACACACACACACAACGGGGTCCCTAAAAAAAAAAAACGCCAAAAAAACTTGGGTTTTTATTATTTTTCCAACTTGACTAAAGTCTAAAAAAAAAAAAAATCAACCAATTCAAATGTTTTTATCGTTTTATTTTTGCTACCGAAGGTATCGATCGGAGCTTAACAAACATTATATTTGTGGTTGATGTACACCTCTTCCCGAGAGATTTTTCTCATGGTCAGGTTTATTTCCCCATACCTTTTAGGTGTATGTAACAGACTAAATGGGATGGGGATACAAATATATATTTTTTGCACGCAACGTGGTACATTTGCTACTTTAGTACCATGACGGCCTTCTCTTTTCTTTACGATCGACCGCGGATGGCGCCATTAAAAAATTGAAAGAATCAAGACCTTCCAATTTTTTTTGGTTGGTTAGCTCCACAATTTTTGCGTGATCATCACGGCGATATACACGGGAAAAAAACAACGTGGTTTTATATTTTCTTCTCATTTTTTTTTTTTTTTCGCCAGATGTGTCCTTTTTTTTTCGTTTATTTTTTTCTAAGCCTCGGGAGCCATTGTGCCTGTAAAAAGAATTTTTCTCACGTATATTTAAGGTGCGGAAATGTTAGAAGGAGGCGGGGTGGATGTATTTTTTTTGTAGGGGGTACTTTTCTCCCGCCGCTAGGGGCATTGACGTACCTTTTTTTTTTCTTGAAAGCTATGGAAAAAATTTTTTTTTGTTTTGCACACACACGTGAATCAGCGCCATCAGGCGGGCGCCAAAGTCGTCGGACGACAAAATTCTTTTCTTTTTTTTTTTTTTTTTTTCTCCCGCTTTTACCCTCCTCTCTCATTCTCCCTGTTTTCGGAATAACATGTAGGGGGCGCTGCTGTGACTTAATATTTTAGCCCCATAGGCCCAAAGTTTCTCGACTCCTCTCTGGGGGAGGAGTATAGAATTTGTGTGTGTGTGTGTGTGTGTGTAGGGGCGAAAAGTAAGGGGGAGGAGAGAGACTCGTGTGCCCTGGCCACAGTGCGTTTTCATACACGTCGGGGCGCAGTGCGTGCTAAAATTCTTTTCCGGCCGAGGGGCTTTTCGACTCGGGTCGATGTGAAATCGAAATTTAAGTTGCCCTTCCCCTCCCTTTCCCCCGTGTGTCTGTGTTCGTCTCGTGTTTGTGTATATTTTGTGCCTAGTGTAATGTGTACGACACGTTAATTTTTTTAACAAAAAAAAAGGGTGAGTGGATTTTATCTTAATTTTAATGTTAATTCTAAATAACCAACCCCCATAAGCCAATTGTCAATCATTTCCTAACCATCAATTCGCGTGTGTGTCGGCGGTGGCGCTGACAGCCGTCTTTCGCAATGGGAAAACTTTATTGACCAGCTCATCGATTTTGTAGGGCCCATAGAGAAAAAGTTGGCAAATGCGTAAGTCGCGAAAGGGAAACTAAAAAAAAAACAAACAAAATGTAGACGCTGAGGCCGTCGCAGTGTATTTGCCCTCCCGTACGGTCGCGCGTGTGTGTGTGTCGGCACGGGGAGAACGTGTATTGCGTTCGTGCTGCCATCTTTCTAGTGCCATTTTTAGGAGCAAGTATGGGGTAAACGCTTATCATCTATATACTGTTAAAGGACACGCTGTGTCAGACCTTTTTTTTTCAATAGATAAACACTCGCCAATATTTTTACCAGTGGTAAAGGTCGCGGTTTTGTTGACTTGTCGTAAAAATCGGCCATCTTTTTTTTTTCGTACACCGACAACCAGGAAAGGTTAGGGTAGATAAATGAGGGGGGGAGAGACGCCATTGGGCACATTGATCGCGGCGGTGGCGCTAGCATCTCGTCGTGCAAAGTGTGGTGTGTGTGTGGGGGTGGCGCAATAGGCCTGCTGCGGGTAGGATACAGGAGGGTGGTGAGGGTGGAAAAAAAACCACCACTACCCACCCTGCCTGGCTGCCAACAAGAAAAACTGGAAAAAAGAAAAGGGACCGACCAATGAGAACGTCCGGTCCCGAAACTAGGCCTATACACGTGTCTTTTTTATGAAGGGCTTTTTCGCCAAAGGCAGCAGCGTGCAGTCAAAGTGTGTGAGCGGCCACCGAACCCACCCCTCCTCCCCTAACCTTCTCATCTCTTCACGTCGTCGGTCGGTCGGTCGTCCGTCTCTCTTTCTCCCATCTTCGGTTTTTCTTTTTTTTTTATTATCATTTCCTTCTTATTTTTCCACCCTCACATAGGGGTAGTGTGTAGGCCATGCGGGTTACGCTTTTACGTAAGAGGGTGGGTGTGTGTGTGTGTGGGGGGGGGTTCATCATGAAGGCTATCTTTTTTTTTTTCGTTTTTCTCTCATTCTCCCCGGATTCCGAGTTTTTCGGGTGAGTGAGGGGCATTGCGAATGAACCCGCTAAAGGGAGAAGAGCTGATGAAAAGTCCAAAAAAGAGGATTAGGATAGAGAAAAAAAAATATATATAAGGCCTAGAAATACGCAATACCCTGAGATTGGGGGGGGGGGAGAAACCCTGGAGGCTAAGGGGGGGAGTGAGGCACTAGCGTGAGGATCTGCCTGGGCTATATATTCACATTGTCGAAAAAAAAAAATTGGGGGGTGGCGGTTGGATACAGGGAGAAAAAAAAAGATAAATACGCAACGAAAAGAAGAAAAAATTCTTTTGAAGCTATTTTTTTTTCTCAAGGTGAGATTTCATCCGTCTTTCAACCCCCATTTTTTTTGTTGTTACGACAGACGGTTTCCCTTGGATGAAAAAAAAATTTCTCTTTTTTCTACCCTCTTGCGATTATGATGACCTTCCTCCCTACAAATCTTTACGAGTTTTATGGCTGGAAATGATGTAGAAACTCGTAAATAAAATGATAACTTCCGCCATTTTTTTTTTTTGATAAAGTGAACTTTGTTCTCATCATTGTCGCAATCAAAGTTCATTTAACCAATTTTGGCTAGATTGTCATTTTGGACATTTTTCGATTTATTTTTTTGTTCATTGACTAAGAAAAGAAAATCACAAGGAGCATTTCTCTCTCGTTTTTCTCTCACAAAAACGCTAAATTCAAACACATCGGAATGTGTTTCCTTCAACTTACAGTGCTGAGCCTCTCTCTCCCCCCATCTAATCTCCCGGGTGTGTGTGTAAAAAGCTTCGGGTTTTCAAAAAAAGTTGCGACACACATTGGGGGAAGGGAAGACGAAGAAGAGGAAGAAAAAAAAAAAAAAGTTTCGTCTCGGTTTTCTCCATCTCCAGACAACACTCAATAGGCCCGGCCTTTCTGTTTTTATCATTTTCAAACGAGTCGAATAACTTGAGGATCTTTTTTTTTTTTTTTTTTTTCAATTTTTATTTCCAAAAACTTGTTTTTCGTCTTCGTTTTTATTTTTTGTATTTTTTCTTTACGTGGTGGTGGTGGTGAACTTTTATCGTCTAGAACACAACTCACCCCCCTCCCCATTTCCATTTATTGAAAATTGGGATATTTATCTTCTCTATTTTGTGTTGTGTGTATCAATCAGAAAATGTTTTAGTAAGAAAAGACAAAAGACAAAAAATGTGTTCGAAAATGGCGTGGCCCCTTCGTCCCGGCGTTTCAATGTCCGATCTCTTATCTTTTGAGTTGACTTTGTAAAAGATTGTTTCGTACTACGTTTATTTTTTTGCCCGTTCGAAGATAAGACGCGTATTTGAACAAAGTAGAGAAACTCTAGGATATTGTAAAGAAAGCAAAGAAAATCGGGATTCAAGAAAAAAAAAAAAAAAAAACGGTTGGCAAACTTTTTTTTTTTTTTTGCTTACCCCGATTTTTTTGCTCTGCCATCTCACGGCAAAAATGTGAAACTCAAGAGAAAAAAAAACGAATGAAAAATGGTTATAGTTTTCACCTGAGAAACGTATGAAACGTAACATGTGGAGATTCGATGACATAAAACACTTGCATTTTTTATAATCGTTATCGTTTGTCGTAAACAGGTTCCCACATGAATTTTCCTTTTTTCTTTTTAAATACTTTGCATATAGTTTTTTTTTTGTTAGTGGATGCAAACCAGCGTGCATGCCATGTTTGCATAACTGGTTACGTGTTTGTCTGTTTTTTTTTGTTTTTTTTCAAACCAATTTTCCCGATAAAATGTTTGGCTGCTCTCGGAAAAAGTGGGCGGGATAAACAGAATGGGATAATTGTTACTATGTGGCTACTACCAACTAAAATGTATTCAATTTTTTTTCGAAATCTTTTCTGGAATCACAATTAATGTGCCAATTCGGGGCAAAAAAACAAAACAAACAAAATTGATTTCTGTGTATTTTAGATATATTCCCGTGCTTGCAGGTTTCTTATTGTTTCCCAAGAAACACGAAATGAGTTTGCGGTTTTTTTTCGATTTCAAACTGTAGTCAAGTAAACTAAAAAAAAAAATGATAACGTTTCGTGTAAACAGGAAATGCAATGAAATGTTTCGGCAATGTTGCGAAATTCTTTCGCCATATTTCTGCCTTTCTTTTTTGTTAGTTTCCTTTCATACACACTATGTGTGTGACACATCCTGCCCGCCATTTTTGATTATGATTTTTTTTTTTCGGTTGTTTGTCCCTGATTCTCTTTTTTTTCCCCGTCCATGAGAAAAGCTGTTGAATTTTCCCGGAATTCACGAAAATAGGGTGCGATGGCAGCGCGCCCCGGCGTCTTAACACGACAATTCGATTAGCAATCAGAAATGACGTGTTTCTTTTTTTCATTTAAAAAAAGAAGAAAAATTATCGGGAGTGGGACGGGTTCTTGTAGACTCGTTTTCACATTATTCACGACACTTGGTTGTCTTCCTCGCAATCGTTCAGATATTCAAAACGAATGTATTTGTTGTTGTCTTTTCTCGGAATTTTTTTGATTGTCATTGATGACACGTGCGCCCTCACCTTTTAAAGTAATGGAGGGTATAAAACGAGATTGAAAAGAAAAATGCAAAATGTTTCATTTTTTTTTTTTTTCATAGCAGGAACGTTCTACTTGAAGGAGTGACGACGGACGAGGGAGAAGAGGAGGCTGGTGGATCGACGTCTCGGCCTGAAAACGACGATTACTCGTATCGTTTGCAACAGCCGGAAAAGAGGCAATTGTGGAGTGGCGGTCACAGCGGCAGTGGCAGCCAGCGCCGCCGCCTTGCGGTTCATCAACGACAAGCAGACGATCCTCAAGCAGAAGACGATAGAGCCGCAGAGAGGGGGATCGCGGGTGGCGGGCAGGCCGCCGCTAAGGTGAATCCACCATCACCACCGGTCGTTCCACCTGCCGCCAACATGTCCACCAAGAGTATGGGTGGTGGCGGCGTTGGTGGCCGGACCGGCAGCAACAATAACAACAACAACAACAGTAACGCGGCCGGCTCGTCTGCGCTGGCCGACGACAGCCAGCAGTACTGTCTCCGCTGGAACAATCACCGCTCCAATTTGCTGACGGTTTTCGAGCAGTTGCTCCAAACGGAAGCCTTTACGGACGTGACGCTGGCCGTCGGCGGCACTTCGATCAAGTGCCACAAGATGGTGTTGGCCGCCTGTTCCTCTTACTTCCAGTCGCTGTTCCTGGAGAATGCCTGCCCGCATCCCATCGTCGTCTTCAAAGACATCCAGTACGCCGAGATCCGCGCCATTCTCGAGTACATGTACCGCGGTGAGGTCAATGTCGCCCAGGAGCAGCTTCCGTCGCTCCTCAAAGTGGCTGAAGCCTTGCGAGTCAAGGGCCTCTTTGAGGACGATTCGCTCAATGCATCCAGCAGTGGCGGCGACAGGGAGACGCCCTATCAAGCTCCGGCATCTTCGGGCCTCCTGTCCAGCACGTCGGTCAACGTCACCCCGGGCGGTGGTGGCGTCGTCGGACCCAGCAGTCACGGAGGTAGCAGTTCAGGATCTCCTCCGTCTACCTCAATCAACGCTCATCCGCCAATCATCCGATCTACCTCAGGTCACGCCCTTTCAGGTCACCACTTGCCCGTCTCTTCCTCGTCGAACGCCGACCGCTCCACACCGTCGCACCGCTACGCCGACAGGGCGTCGGGGGGTTCGGCCGATCACAACCACCACCACAATCACCACCACCACCTTCACAACCGCAACAAGAGTCCCAGCCCGACCAGCCCGCCGGAACGCTCTGGCGGACACATTCGAGGCGATCCCGAATCTGGAGCCGGATCGTATTCGCGTCACGCGTCCTCCTCTTACCTCTACAAGTCGCCCATGTTGAGCCCGCAGGGCAGCGAGCAGGGCGGAGACCGTCGCGATGGCAGCGCCACTCGCGGCGATAGGGATAGTGCCGGAAGCGCGGGCAATCCGTTGAGCATGTGGCCGCCGCTCGTCATGCCGCTCCATCTCGGTGCCTTTGAGACGGCCCTGCGCGAACGCGAACAGGCTCTGGCTCTTTACGGAGCCATCCAGCGCGGAGGATCCAACGCTTCGGCCGATGATAGAGAGCCATCTAGCGGCAACGGACGCAACAGCGATCATCATTTCGATCGGCACGGAGACAACAACGGCGGCGGAGGCGCATCCAAACGCAAACGTCTGTCCATCGCGTCGGCTGATAGCGACCAGACGCCGTCGCTACTCCGCACCGTCCTCGGACCTCATCACGGATCATCGAAGCATCACCATCACGCCGACATCCCTGGACTCTTTCCTTTCCGTTTGAGCGCTGCCGCCGCGGCTGCAGCCGCCGAAGGATCGGGTTCGGCCGATGATCGCAATCACCTCAGCAGTTATTTACCGATGGCCATGGCTTACGCCGAGGTAATATATAAAACCCTCCTTCCTTCCCAACATAAAAATGAATTCAAATCAATCATTAAAATAATAATAATTAAAAGATGTGTATAAAAAAAAAAAAAAATAATCCAATGTTCCGGTTGGAATTCTCTTGCTACCCTAACTTACTCTTCCCTTACCCCCGTTCGCCCTTACCCTATAGATTCCAACTCACGGTCACTGGATCGTGTGTCTTGTTTTTCGTCGGGTTGCCAATGGCTTCCGAGTTCATGCACCCCTCTCTCTCTCTCATCCCCCTTCTCGTTGACTTGCACGAGCGCAGAGAATGAGAGACAGGGATGGGTAAAAAAGATTGGCTCCACGTGTCGTGAAATAGACAGAGAGTAGAATTGTTGGGGGTTGGTGGTGTGCGCTTATCGCCACCACCACCAGCACCACCCTCCTCCCTACAAGGGCAAAAGAAAAAACCTACCCGACCAGTTTCCTCTTCTTCTCCCTATAGATCCTTTTTTTTTTTATTTTTTTTGCTCGTGCAGCAGCGCGCCCCTTCTGTCTGTTATTATTCCGGGAATAGGGAGGGGGGTGGGTAGAGAGTGGGAAGGGCGAATAGTAGAGAGAGACGTAGAAAGAAATACGTCAATGACATTAGAACGCAGACATTGTAGACACGCACGCTCACGATATTATTAGCCCTGCCAGGGAATGCGTGGGTATTTTTTTTTTCTACGTTTAAGCCTCTTGATTACTTTGTTTGCCATCTAGCGGTAGCGTTTGGGATTACATAATTTTTTTTTTTTTTGACTTAAAAGTTTTTGAAAAAAAAAAAAAAATGCTAATTAATTCATGATTGTTGTGTATTGTAGAGACAAGCAGGCCGTGATCGAGATCGTGGAGATGACGATTGGAATCAGAACCCGGATTTGAATTCTGAAGACGACCCCAGCGAGATTGTAAGCAAATGAATCTTTCACATGTCATCCATTTACAAAACAAAACAAAAAAAGAAGCTGATGATTCTTATTATTCATTATTTATTTTTCCACATTCTTTGTATTCATATAAGAGCGGTGAATATGGACATCCTGTACCGTCGTCGCCCCTGTCTGATAAACGAGGTGAGTTGTTTTCGTGTTTTCGTTGATGGTGCAATTTGCCTCTATCGGATTTGCCTCGTGAGTGCGCGCGCGCGCGTGTGGCTAACCTTGACTCGATCGCGACAGTTTGTGTTATCTGCGATGATGCCAACATTTGCCGTCTGATTGAAAATGGCGCAAACGCGAATGCGTGCAAAGGTCGTCTTGTTTTTGTGACGCAAAATCGAAAGGCAAATGAAAATCACCAAGGCTATGCGTCTATGTCGTAGGGCTCCCGTCCTTATCAAAAGTCGCACATCAGCCTCTTGAAAAAAAATTTCAAGGTCTCGCATTTTGTGTGTCTGCGCATTTTTTTTTTTTTTTCTTGTCCTAATCAGCACTTCCGGATTACGAAATATTTGTGCGTCTTTTGGCCATGAACGTCTCATTTGTAAAATTTTGTTTTTCTTGGGCTTCTTATTTGGTATTTATGTTGAATACATTTGATGATTTCATAGTGGACGCCTCGGGAGCTCGGATCGCGGCCTACGTGCCGACGCAGAAATTGGAATGGAAGCGCTACAAGCAGTACACCAACAGCGATATCACGGCCGCCATTGAGGCGGTCAAGAGCGGCATGAGCGCACTCCAGGCTTCGCGCAAATTTAAAGTGCCGTCGCGCACTTTGTACGACAAGGTCAAGAAACTGGGCATCGCTACGACTCGTCCCTACAGCCGCGTCTCGTCGTCGACGTCGTCGTCGGCCGCGGCCGCAGCCAGCGCCGCGGCCAACTCTGCGGCGGCACAGGCGGCGGCGGCCGCCGCTGCGGCCGCCATGAACGCGGCCAATCAAAACAATTTCGCCGCTTCGACTGCGGCCCTGACATCGGCCATGGCCGCTGCGGCCTTGTCGCTGGTGAAACGAGAGCGCGGACCCGTCATCCAGGTAGCCGGCAGCAGTCGCCACGAGGCAGCGGCTGTTGTGGCCGCCACCAACTCGGCCGGCCAGGAGGATTTGCCCGAGTCTTGCGGCCCGGCCGACTACAGCGAGGACAGCCGTCAGGAGAGCCCTGAAAATTTGACGATTGGCTCGTCCAACTTGTCGACGTCGTCGCCAGGATCGCACGGATCGGCCGCCGCGCCCGACGCCGTCGTCCAACGGTAAGGACATCAAAAAAGAGACGCCCGATTCGACTCCGACGCCTCCGCCGGCGCCCCAGACGCCTCCGCCGCGCCAGAGCAGCAAATTTAGCGCTGGAGCTCGCGTCGGCGGCGCTTATTTCGCCGTCCGTGACGATCTCAATTCGACGACATCGTCGATAGCCGAAGTGGTCATGGACGATCGCGGCGGAAGCGCCAGTCCCAATCCCAGTACGACGTGAACACACACCTGTTTCATCAAAAAGGCGAAAGGCAAAAGCAAATTTTTGGGTTTTTAGTTTGTCGCGTCTCCGTTAGATGGGGTGGTTAGGAGCGCGGGAAAAAAAAATCTAAAAATTGTTTTTTTTTTTTTCCTTTTCATTATTTTTTTTTTCTAAACGGGTTCTCTGATAAAATCCTATTTCGCTAAGAAAAAAACAAATGATCCAGTCCCGACGGAAGTAAAAAAAAAAAAAACTCAGGTTTCGTGTGTCTTCGTCACGCACGTATCATATGTGTATGTCTCTGTGTGCGAGAGGGGAACGAAAGAGAAATGTTTTTATGTGTGTGTGCGCGCGCGTGTGTAACTGACACACCGTCGATCCCACCCCCTCAACAAGCCCAGTTAACTAACCCCGCATTCGAACGACTCTACCTCAGAACCAACATTTGTTTTCCGTTTCAAAACAATTGACGTTAGGTCAATGCAAATTTTTTGCTGATTGATCCCATCCCTCCCCCCCCCGCCTGTTGTTACACATTTTTTAAATTACGTGCGGGTTCCAAGTTTCAAAGATTATTTCCCACCCATTTTTCATATTTTTTGGATGGCACCGGTGATTCATCCTCCCCGCCCCACTTCCTACCCAGGCAAACTTCGATTTTTTTCCAACCCCCCCCGCCCAACCCGTTGATTTATAATTAGACTATTATTATCATTGATTGGTAGAAAAGACACAGACAAAATCAAACCAGTGACTCTTTACCAGAAAACCAATGGAATTGAGGAATGAAACAAAAGAAACCAGTTAAACATTTTTTTGGAACCCAAACCCGGTTTTCTCAAAAACATTTTCTTTTTTTTTTTATTGGGATATCAAAATTCATAATTTTTTTTTTTTTCTAAATTTCCTCCGGTGGTCCCTTTTCATTTGCTTTTCGGACGCTATTATTTTAGAATTGATTCATTTTTCTTTTGTTTTGGTCTTTTGATTATCCCCAACCCCCGTGAATTCATTTAGTAAGAACTATTTTAGAATATGTGTGTGTGTGCAATACGAGGTTTTGACGTTCTTTTTGTCAACTTTGGCGATGAAAAAAAAAAAAAATTCAAGCGAATTTCTTTTCGAAGGCAAAAAGGAAGGATGTTGTCCTTAACAATGTACGAGTGTGATTGCATCAACTTCTTTTTCTTCCCGTTTATTCATCTCTTTTTTAATGATTCAAATCCTGATGTGTTTCGGGATTGGACGCGTCAGGCTTGTTGAATTTTGTTTTTTTCAAAATATGGAATTTTTTGTGTTTTTCTTTTTTTTTTTGCGCCCATTGGCGAAAACAAACCATTTTGAATTGGATTCGAAAATGTGATGGCAATGGTGACGTTTTTCTTTTTGCTAAAAAAAGAAAGAAGCCTATCTTTGTCAACACTCTTTTACACACAAGGTAATCGGATAGATTCCGATTTTTTTTTTTTGCATGCAAAAAATTCGTTTTTTAAACAAAGGACCCCCCGAAATAAGGAACCCATTTTTAAAAAAAAACTTTAGTTTAGATCTTTTCAATGAGCGAAATTCAAAATGTCAAAGAACATTTTGAAAAGAAGAATTCGTGTGGGTCTTTTTTAATTGTTATTATTATTAACTCTGAATTCCACACACACACACACACACACACAAAACAATCGTCGCCTTAATGTGGTTTTTATTTTCTCCTCTTTTAATGTTCAGAATCTGTTGGGTTATTTTTTTTTTCCCTTTTCAATTCTTCCGTGTGCGTGTTTTGTATGCGTGTTATTGTCCAGCGTGTTAATTTTTTATTTCAAATCTTCCTCTTTTTTTTTTTTTTAAGATTTCTGATAAGCAAAACTTTCTCGCGTCGATGTGTTTCGGGGGTTTCTAAAGTTTTTCATTTTTCTCCTTAATTTTTTTTCTTTTTTTTTCTCAAAGACTATATATTATAAATAACCGTCAATCAAATCATCGTGGGTGATGATTCGTTTTTTTTTTTTTAATTTTTAATTAAATGAAAGTAACAATTTCCAAAGTATTGTTGGGTATCGAAAACAAACACTAATATTATTTTTATTTTATTTTATTTGAAATACCGCCAATGACGTACACTAAAAAAAAAAAAACACAACACCGAATTTCCGGCCAATCTCTTGGGAATATGTTTGAATCGAGTCAATCATTTAACTCGTTTGGAAATATTATTTTTTTTTTTCCACTTTTTTTTTTTTTTTTAACGTGGTGCCTTGTTACACAAGTCATTGACAGCAACCAGTTACCTCTATCGTTGACTGTCAATTTCCTCCTCCCCTTTTTAATACGAGAAAGAAAAACATCTTTTCAAATCATTCGGCACTAAATTATTTTGTTTTAAAATTAAATTTCAAGATAATTCAATTCAAAGCTCAGGTGGCATTTTTTTTTTTTGCTCGCCCTCCGGCCACAGTCAAAATCACACAAACCTTTTGGGTCCATTTAAAAAATTCAAACATAACAAACATAGCATTTGAAAAGAAACAAATGTCATCTTTCTCTTAATGTAATTAAACAAACATCTTGTCTTGTTTGTTTGTTCTTTTTTTTTCAATTTTTTAAATAATTATGATAATGATTAGATAATGTCTTCATAATAATCTTAGGGATTTGCGCGCTGGTGCGTATATGTTTGTTGTAATTGCACTGCGGGTGATTGCTCTGCTGTTGCTGCTCTAATTTGACGCTCTGGGACATTCAAATCGAGACAATGAAAGGACGAATTTTTTCATTTTTCAATTATTATCATTATTTAGTTTTTTTTTTTCAATTATTATTATTATTATTATTATTATCGCAGAAAGAAAAGAGGGCATGTTAACGACTATGGAAGCACCTCTTTGCTCATGGCTACCTCAGGAAAATTGATTTCCAACTGTTGCTCCTCTCTTTTTTTTTTTTTTTTTTTTTTTTTTCATTGTGCGCGCCTCTCATTTTCTCGAAAAGTTGAGTTATTTTTCGCAAGTTTGTTTCAAATCTCGCGCCAAACCAAGACATCGACATCTTTCTACAACATCAATTTGATTTTTTTCCCCCTCTATCGTTTAAAAGTCCCGCTGTTTGAATGACCTTTCCGCGCCACCTATGGGTACTTTGGCCAACTGCTCATTCAATTCTTTTTCCTTTTTGATATCACAAAGACCCTCATCCTATTAAGAAAAAAAAAAAACCAGTGAAACAGTTAAAAATAGTTCCCTATAAATTACATTTTTTTTTTTTTCAACAACCGAAAAATCCACATTAATCTAAAGTTGTATAGAAAAAAATCCACAACAAAAAAAAAAGCGCTAGACTCAGGGTAAAAACAAACATCAACTGTCCGTCGAAAATTATATACCTCCCATCAGTTCTTGAAGTCGGGTATATTAGCAATCAATGAAAAAAAAATCTTTATTTTTTTAATTTTGACTTCATTTGAAAATGCAGATTTTAATTACACATATTATAAGAAAGTGAAAACGAAAAAATAACAAAAAAACGTTGCAATGAAGATGGTCCAAAACATGATGATGTTGCACACAGTTCCTAACGTAGCCGATTTGTTTCTTCTTTGCCTTTTTCCTCCCTCCCTTCAATTGAAAACCTTTTAACCTAACCGTCAAAAACAGGAAACGAAACAAAAACAAAATCCAATCAACCATCCATAATAGAACTCGGCCATATACAAGTAAAACAAAAAACTCTATTTGATGAAATATCTCCATCCGTTATCCGCTTATCTCCGAATCAATCTACAAGTATCTATAATAACAGTAATAATAATAATAATAATAATAATAATAATAACGAAAACATTTTATATTTTTAAAGAAAAAAAAACACATCTATATTTGACACATATATTCGTAAGAACTATCTCAGGTGCAAAACTCAATCCAACATTGAATTCGTCTGTTTTTTTTTCTTTATTGTTATTATTATTCATATTTTTTTTTTTTGAATGATCCCCCTCGTTTTTTTTTTCACGCAGGCGTCAACAACCCCTCCCCCCCTCTTCTATTTAAATGAATTGTTTGTTAAAGCGCATCAACATCCGACACAACCCATTTCACGTTACAAAAAAATAGCAAAGCAGACAAGCAAATGACCCCGCCCCAAATGAGAAAGAGACGACAAAGAGAAAAATTTCATTTTAACAATCGAATAAGAATTGTAGAGTGAACACATGAGACAAAAGAGAAACAAAACAAAATAGCCCTCAAAATTCGTACAGATCAAGATTTGGTCGTTTCAAACTTGTTTATACGTAAAGCAGACCAATGATTGCTAATTTGTAATGACAGAAATCAAGAGAGAAAGAAAAAAAAAAAACGAAACAAAATACCCGAAATACGCGACCCGTTGAAAATAAATTCCTTCTCTCCCCTCCCCCCCCCCCTCCCTCTTACTTTTTTCCCCCTTCGCATCTAATTGATAAACATATTTTTTTTTTTTTTTTTGTTCTTGTTGTGTATGTGGCGAGTACGTCAAAAACAAATTATTACCTCCGAGTGTTTTCGAGTTTGTTTGATGACAAGCCGAAATGTTTTGAAAAAGAAAAGGCGTGTTTTGTTTTTATATTTTTTTTTCTTGAAATTCCCGATTGAATTTTTTTTTATTACTTTACTTTATTTAAGAATATGATGATTGTGCTACACTATTATTCACACATGTTTCGTGTTCTTTCTCCTCCCTCCCTTCAATTGGATGCTTGTTTGTTTCAAAATTGTTTGTTTTTTTTTTTGAATTTTCTGATTGGCTTGAAAAAGAAAAAAAAATTGCTTTTTTTTTTTTCTTTTTGTTTGTTTGTTTTCACACACAACATTTTCCGACCCGGTTTCAAATTTGATTTCTTCTTATTCGGATTGCATAACTAGAAACACAAAGAAAAAAAGAAAGAAAAAGTTACAAAAAAAAAAAAAATGATTAAAATTATGCATTGGCGTTTTAAAAAAAATCCCTCCCCGGTAAACATGTCTCGGTTTCGAAAATTTTTCACACATTTTTTTGGTTTGTTCCCCCCCCCCCCTTCCTTTTTCAACACTATTTTGTTTACCCTCTTTTCAATTAACTTTTTTTTTTTCCTTTCCCTTTTATTCAAATTGTTCCCCACCCCCTCCTCCCGCAGCCCAACAAATTTCCGGTAGTTGAAAAAAAAGAAAGAAAAACACACAGACTTTTAAAAGAAACAAAAAAAAAAAATGTCGCTCTTCAATCGTCTCTCTCTTTCGCGTCTGCACCTCATCAAATTCTCGTTGGATTTATTTTTTATTTTTTTTTTTCTATTCGTCTCTTTTTGTTATTTCGTCCTATTTCTTTCATTTCACGATGCGAGAGTTAGAGAAAACTTGTTTTGTTTTTTGTTGTGTGTGTGCAGAACGTCGTGAAATTTGCAAAAAAAAAAACAAAAACGATAAAACAAAAATGATTCATTATCGTTTTGTTCAAGTATCGAATCGATTTCACGAAACTGGCAAAAACAAAAAAAAGTTTTCGATTTTTTATTTCCCTCCTCCAAAACTTCAAAACACCTTTTTTTTTTTTTATTCTCTACCCAATCCAATTTGTAGTTGCTTGACTGTTGACGTAAACAAAAATACACCCTTTTTTTGATGTGATATTCTCGTCTTTTTTTGTTTTTATTCATTCAATTTCGATGAATCAAAAGTATGGCAACCCCGCATTTTGGCACGTGTGATACAGTCTTCATTATGTTTCTGCAAGTTCATCGTGCGTCATCTGCTCTAGTGATGGTGGAAAAAAAAAAAAATGAGAGGAAGCGTCGTGGAACTTCGTTAACGTCTCATCACCCAGGGAGATGTTTTTCAACGATCATCTAATCTAATCAGGTAAATGTGCTCGTGTGTTTCCTTGTTACGAACAGTTTCCCCAAAATCTTTTGGCAAACGTGGGGCGGCTTCTCGAACAATGTGAAAAGAACAAAGAAACTTTGTCGCGTAGCTCATTAGCGATCCAGGACGAAAAGTTGTTCAATTTGTTGAGTAACTTGTCGGAAATAAGATCCGAAATTTCGGCAGGGTCGTCTTGCAATGTGCTGTAGACAATCGACAGTTTTGAATGTCGACTTTGGCGTTTCCTCACTTGGAAAGACGACAAATCAATGTGTAGAGGAAATGGCTCGCGCCCTCCATTTTTTTTTTGTCTCTCTCTCTCTGTGTGTGTATGTTGAAAAGTAAAAGTGGAGACATCAGTTCACTGTTGCGTTTGTAATAGTCTGTAGAGCCATCCTCCTTTTCAAGGGAAAAAAAAAAAATATATTGCATTTTAACTGCTCGGGAGAGAAAGAGAGAGAGAGAGAGAGAGAAAAAAAAAAGCCATTAGTTTCGCCCACAAGTTTCATCCCAATGGGATATTCCGGAATGGTTTTACAACTGGTCATTGCGCGCGGCCATTTTTTTTCGAATTGCCTATGGGTTGTGCCCCTGCAGCGCAGCAAAAGTCATATAACACGCAATAGAGAATCGCCCCTCACATGCCTTTCAGCAATGTGACGTCAACCCGGGGCTGCTGATATACATTCGTTTGATTGACGTCTGATGTTGAGCATATCGACATTTTCGTACAATGAACTTTGTGTGGAATCGTTCAATCTTCAAAGTTCATCGAGTGCATTTTTTTTTTCGTTATTTCGAATTTCGTGTTGCAATTGTTGCAAGTTCTTTTTCTTTTTAGTCTTCTTTCTTGGAAAGAATTCGTTTTTCGCCACCAGGGCTGCTCTGGTTGAAGGGACAGTTACGGTGAAGGTTGAACCTTTTTTTCTTTTTTTTTTCTTTACGGTCAATTACAGTTTGTCTGCTAAGAGAAGAGAGGGGGGGGGCTCTGTGTTATCTTATTTTATTGCAACCCTTTTGCCCTGCTGAACTTGCAACCGATTTTTTTTTCTTTTCACGGTATTTTTTTTACTCTCACTGTTGTTTTTTTTTGGTACGTTTCGTAACTGTTGGGAAAAAAAAATGGCATTAGATGTGGAGGGTTAAAGGCGTACAATAAAACTAACGCGGGGCCTTATACGATGGAATGCGTGTTACACATACACCACCATTGGTTTAGTCTGTGCAGCAATAACTTGACCAAAAAAAAGTGACCCCCTTCATAAAAATTTTTTTTTTCTCACAACTCTTTTTTTTTTTTCACATGGAACATCCTGTTCGAAAAAAATAGTGGTAGGGTTAAAAAAAAAAATTTTTCCATTCTGATAATCAGTACCTCGAGTTATTCCGAATAACCAAAAGGGTTAACACTCCCCATTTCAAAGAAAAAAAAAAAAACAGCAAAAAAAATTTTGTTACGAGATCCATTTTCACCGTGTAACCAGGTAGTGTAACACAGTAGTTCTTTAGTCCGTAACAATTTTTTTTTTTGCTCAACAGCAGTTCTTTATTCCGTGACGTTTTTTTTTTTTGCTTCGAAAAAAAAAAAGGGACAGGCCTTTTTTTTTTTTTTTTTTTTTGCATTCGTGATGTGTTGGTTAACGTCATTAAACAGTTAGCCCACCCAGTAGCTTTAGACATGACGAAACAAAGGGTCGTTCAACTCCTGCATAGAAACGTCAATAATTTGATTATTTTTTCGTTTTGTGCTTCATTTGCATACAGATCTGAAGAAGATGAAACGAAATTGAAAATGACGTTAAACATTTAACGCGTCCCTTATTCGATTGTGAAAACTTAAGAAGAAACGTAGTGTCGCCGGTGAAATGTAACACACACACAAAAAAAAAGACATTTCGCTCGCGTTAAAGCGTTACGACGTTTAAAGTGACCAAAAAATGGTGTTTTATGTCTTGTTTTTTGTCGAAACATTTCAGCAGCCGAACATGTACCCATTTTTTTTTTTTTTTTTATTTAGCTTCTGCTGCACTATTGTCATTTTTTTTTTTCTCTTCTTGTTCAAATTGCCCGGCTGCCTCCAAAGTACGCGGGCGTGCGCCACAACTGCCTCTTCTGCGGACCCAATAATCGTTAAGTCGTCTCTCTCTCTCTCTACGTGTGTAGGGGGGGGGGGGGGACATTTGTGAAGACGTTTCGAGAGCAAATGGTCTGAAAATTGAATAACACAGAGGCCGTTAAATAAAAAAAAAAAAAAACACCAAATAGACTAGCAGAAAGAGAAAGGTCTTTTTAAAAAATCTTATTGCGACTAGCGTAGCTATAAAAAAAAATGGCGCGCGCGAGAGCGACAGGTATCCAGTGAGACAAAAAAAAATAAGGTGAAAAAATACAAAGGTACGGAACATCACACGGCAAAAAAAAAAGGTTGTCAAGTGAAACTTGTTTTGTGTTTTTTTTTTTTTTTTCGCCGCAATTGACCGTTTTTTTTTTATACATTTATAATGTCGCCTTTAAGAAAAGTCGGCCTTGATCGAAACGACTTTGTTTTTTGGCACGACCTGATTCTTTTTTTTACTTGTTTGTGTTTTTTATACGGGGGATACCAAGAGTACCGATAGAATAAAATATCTATCTAGGTCTTTGAGGCTCGCCATCAGGGAATAAAAATTGATTGTATGTGCGTGTGGGCAAGCGATTTTGATGATTGAAATTTAGCAACAAATTTTGGAAATAGGTCAGCAATGATACGGGATTTTGAAAAAAAAAAAAAAATAGAAAATAAGGAAGGGAAATTCAATTTTTGGATTTGAACAAATCAATGCGTGTTATCATGTTTAGCCAAATTTCTCTTATAAAATTCAATTTCGGATAGTGTGACGTCATTGGCTTTCGGTTTTATCTTTGATCCAAATGCCCCCCCCCCCCGTCCTTTTATGCCGCCTCCGATTTTTTATTTGAAATTGAATGTGCAGTCGAGTGTCTTTTAAACGAACCTGACATTGATCCACATCGTCAAAAGCAGCGGCGGAAATTCAAACCCAATTCCGACCTTTCTTTTTTTTTTTTCCAATTCTAAAAACGAATTAAAGATTGTCCTCTTCATTACTATCCAATTTCAATTTGAACAAAAACACAAGGAAAGAAAAAGAAAAAAAAATATCCCCGATTTATTTCAAATGACGTCAAGATATCCCTCCATTTTTCAATACCTTTTAATACGTGCCCTAATTTTTTTTTTTTTTTTTATAAAAACAGATGCGCAAAAAACAAAAAAAAAACAACAAGCGATATTGTCGCCTAGGTGATGGGTCACTATGATTTTTTATATGACGGACGTCTGCCGCTCTCTCTAAAAAAAAAAAAATAGGCCAAAACGGACATTATATTTAATGGTCGAAATTGTTATGAAGGCTTAACAACAACACAAAAAAAAAAGGCCGCGCAGTGATCTTCATAAAAAAAAAAAAAAACAACAATCCGCGGTGTCTGCGGATGCATCCCAAACAAAAGAATCAGTCGCTTAAGATGCTGGAGGGTCTCAAAAAAAAAAAAAAAAAGGGAAGGTGCAATAAAAATTTAGTATGGCGAAAGAGACGCGTTATTTCGCGACTGGCGGTTTCTTTTCTAGCCTCTACCCACACCGATCTTTTGGACGTTAGAAATAGAAGAGACCGCAAAAGGGGGGGGGGGGGCGCGCAAAAAACACATCAGCTACGGAGGGAGAAGAGCTCGCACGCGAGCAGCGCCAAAAAAAAAAAAATAAAACAAAAAACAACATCGAAATAAATATAACACAGCTTGCGAAATTGGGTGGCGGAGGGGCGAACATGGAAGAGCTTTCGCTATAACTCTAATAATGTTTATGTGTGGCGAAATCAAGTGGCCCCGCAGAGGATTTTTTAAGAGCTCAAAAGAGACACCGCTCATCCCCCCCCCCCCTACTATGGGAGAGACACTTGTTTCTTGCGGACGGATGAGTGGGGGAGTCTTTTATTTTTTATTTTTTGCATCATCAAAGTGGCTTCTTTCGATTGACATTGAAAATGGCTTTTGCTTTGCATAAAAGAAAAACTGGTTGAAAAAAGTAAAACGAGGGCAATTTTACTGTCACGCATAACATGAAAGAAAAACGAGTTTCCCGATGATGCAACGCCAACGGGTTCCATCCGGTTTTCGTATCCCCCTCTCCCCTCGTTTTTCTAGTTAAATTAACCCGTAAGTAAGGTATTGCAATGCGCATTAATCTACGTAACATCATCACGATAATAAAATTTAAAAAATGAAATTGTTAATAAAAAAAAACTAATTTTTTTTTTCTTTGTGCGTCATCCTTTGTAGATAGATATAACAGGACGTCCATTTTGTATTCCGGCAGCCGAACGGAGAAAAAAAAAGAAACAAACAGGAAATGGAAAGAAATAAAAATCAGCGTCATATACGTACACCGCAATATAAAGTTTGGCCTACATTTTCACCTTACGTGGCTGCGTATGGCGTCATCATTCGGCATATGTTTCCTTTCTCCACACACTAAGGAAGAAGGCCCAGGTATATATATATGTACATGCCTATAGAGCGAGTAACTATATAATATCTAACGACAGGTAGTTAGCCTATCAGAGAGTACGTCGGTGACATGTGCATCGGCTCTTTTTTTTTTTCGCCGCTCTGTATAGAGATTAAATTACGTGCTGCCCCTCTACAATTTTTTTTTAGAGGGAGGCCTGTTTTCTCTCCCCCTCTCTGATATGGTGAATAATATCAAGTTTGTTTCCTCTTTTCTTATATATATATTCTTTTTTTTTTTTTTATTCTGATATTATTGTTAGAAAGTAGGCCGTGAGAAAGTCGAGCCATGGCGGCTCTGACCTGTGAAATGCAACAAACGGAAAAAATTGCAATAAAAAATAAAAAATGGACAGCGCAAGGCGAGCTGTGAAATGTCTTTAATCCCCTTCCGCTCAAAGGTAAAGAAATTTAATTACAAATGCAATTTTTTTAATAAAAAAAAAAAAAAAAAAAAAAAACAAATTCAACAGATATTGCACCGTCTTGATTTATTTCACCGAACTACGTGCGCGCTATCGCAAGTCCTCAAAAATAAAAAAATAAGAATCAACTTATTTTCTTCGAGAGGGAGGAAAAATAAAAAAAAGGTCTACCGCGCAAAGGACGTAACCGAAGAAGAAAGCGGACACACAGAGACGTTTTCTACTTGCATTGTAAAAAATAAATAAGATCGGAGGGTTGACATTGCACCCTCCTCCATCAGCAAAAAAAAAAAGGAAGAAGAAAAAACATACTGTGACCTGGAACCTTTTTTTCAGCCCTCCTATTCCATATGGAAAGAAAAGTTTTTTTTTTTTTTTTTTACAACATCATCTTAAAGAAACCTCCCTCTCCACCCTGTTATTGCCGAAAAAAAAAGAGCCGGTGTCAGCGAGGGTTTGGAGGGTGGAACCCACCCGAGATGGATGGTTACAAAAGGAGCCATCCACCCGTTGATTGGCGTTCAGTTGCACAAGTGAAGCGATCGCGGAGAGACCTCTCTTACCATTTGGCCTCCCTTCTTTTCGAAAAAAAAAACACAAATTCCAATTCAAACTTTTTCAGTTTCTTTTTTTTTTTTTGTTCTTAAGTTTTGATTATTTTTTATTTTTGCTGGAACAAAAAAAAAAATGGGAGGATCGGGAAGCCCGCAACAGCAGTATTGCCTGCGATGGAATCAGCATCGTTCCAACCTGCTCAGCGCGTTCGATCAATTGCTGCAGACGGAAGCGCTGACGGACGTCACCTTGTCGTGCGGTGGAGCTTCAATCAAGTGCCATCGGATCGTCTTGGCAGCTTGCTCCGGCTATTTCCAGTCGTTATTCGTCAACGATAACGTCTACCTCGGCGCGCCGCAACAGCATCCGATCGTCGTCTTCAAAGACATCCAATTGGCCGAATTGAAGGCCATTCTCGAGTTCATCTACCGCGGCGAGGTGAGCGTCGCGCAAGAGCAGGTCGGCGCCCTACTCAAGGCCGCAGAATCCCTCAAAGTCAAAGGTCTCTATTCCGAGGACGGAGCCGGAAGTCCGGCCGGATTGTCCGGTCTCAGTTTCGAACCGACTTCGGGTCACACGGTTAATTCCGGATTCCTTCCGCAGTTGCGTGCGCAGACGACGACACCTGTCCAGCCTCAGCCTGCCCAGCATCTACCGGCCAGTCTTCTTCAAATGCCCTTGTTCAAACGTTCACCTGCCAAGACCCCCGAGGTGAGATTTGCAAATTTGTTGTGCAATGTTTCAGGTTTAAATTTAATTTCGTGACGTTTTTGTTCGTTTTTTTTTTTTTTTTTTTTTGCAGAGGACTAACAGCAGTTTGGATAAGGAACGCGATGGATCGTCCAGTTCGGAAACCAACCCACCTGAAGATGATCGTGACGAGCCCATGGTAATCACTTAAATTCACAATTAAATTTAATCAAGAATTAATTAAAAATTTAATTCTTAGGTGACGGATAGAATAAAATCGAGCCGATCCCCAGTCTTTGATCACGTCAAAGGTACACGCATTCATTATTATTTTAAATTGAACGATTGTCGTTGAACGGGAATTTGAATTTTTTTTTAGATTTGGCGCCAGCGTCTTCCCTCTCTTCCTATCACGGCGAAAACGGCAAAAACAATGGCAACAGCAATCGACCGGAATTGAAACGCTACCGACAGTACACTCGGCACGATATTGCCGCCGCCATCGAGGCCGTCCGTAGCGGCCAAAGTGCCCTGCAGGCATCGCGGCTCTACGGCGTTCCATCCCGTACGCTCTACGATAAGGTTCGTTTTTTTTTTTTTGCGCCCGACGTTGCGAAATGTTCAGCGCATTCCTCCGTTTCCGTTCGTTTCTTTACCTTTCCCCATTGTTACATTACACAGGTGAAGAAATTGGGAATCGTGACTGGACGGCCCTACCGCCAATCCATTGCCGTGGCCGTGTCTTTAGCCCAAGGCGGAAATCTCTCGTCGGTTTCGGCCGGATCTCCTGGCTCTCGCGTCAACGGCGGAGTCGGTGGCAACGCGGTCGACGATGACTCGATGGACGTGCATCATCACTTGCATCATCACAGCAACGGCCATTTTAGGCGGCTCCCCAACAGCCTGGAAGAGTTGAGCCTTTATTTTGCCGCTTCTCCGGCTGCGGCGGCCGCCGCCGCAGCCGAACTGGCGCTCAGCCAGCACGTCCACGCGGCCCAAACGGCCCGCGGCGGTGCCATCCCTCCGTCGACGACGGACGAAGATGACAACAACAGTAACGGTGCTGGAGTGATTCATCCAGCGCCCATCGATTTGTCGCAAAACTACGAGCGCATGATGCGCATAGCGGCCGGCGACGTGGATCCGACCCAGACGAGAGATGTGGTCGCGGTAGACACGTCCAATAAAACCACCGAATTGCTGGTCGAAAAAAGCGCCTGAAACGCCATCTCTTGCCGGTCTCATTTTTTCTTTTTGCGGAAATGAGAAATATTTCTCACACTTGTATACGAAAAAAAAAAAATCAGATGAAAACAAAATGCGTTCAAGTCAAGAGATTTTTTTTAAAGAAGACACTCGGAACAATAAAAAAAAAAATCTTTGGAGTTGTGACGATTGAACGAAATATTTGCTCAGGAGACGGATTCATTTTGCAAAATGTTTTTTAAAATTTGTTTATTTTTTGTACCATTGTGTTACTTTGATAATTATTTGGTCTCGATTAATTTGCCTATAGCAGGGTATGCATCCAATACCGATACCATGTCGACGTAACTACCTCCCACGAACTCTCATCGATTTGATGTGTCCATTCGCTCAACACAAACGTATACGAACGAGTTCTTCCGCGGAATTAGTCACAATTCAAGAGTTTTTGCTCATTTGTTCTGTATAAAAATATATTTTGCCCAATTCTTACAATCCCCCTCAATGATAATACATGTGAATAAAATGAATGCGCCGTCAATTCTAGAAGAAAACGAGAGACAATGTCAGCAGTGATGACATGCGGTGTATTAGTTGTGTCGGATTTCTGAACTGGTTCTACAGGTATCAGAATGACTTGTTTAAAAGCAACCCTGCAGCAAAGGAATGCATCTTTAATCAACGGATCACTATGCCTAAAGGATGATTTTGATTTGATCGTTTTCTTAAGTATTTCATTGCCTTCAAACTCATCGGCAATACAGGTATGATGACGTCATGATTGGAAACATGCGAATTGTGGCATGAAACACAGAATTTAAAATAAAGAGACATTTTTTGGAGATAGGGGATTATTTTTTTAGATTATGGGCCACGTTACCCGTGGCGTTCGTAGCGGGACTTTTGGAACTATCCTAGTAAAGAGATACGGACTTATTTTTTCACGGTTATGGACCACGTTACCAGTGGCGTTCGTAGCGGGACTTTTGGAACTATCCTGGTAAGGAGATACGGACTTAATTTTTCACGGTTATGGACCACGTTACCCGTGGCGTTCGTAGCGGGACATTTGGAACTATCCTGGTAAAGAGATACGGACTTATTTTTTCACGGTTATGGACCACGTTACCAGTGGCGTTCGTAGCGGGACGTTTTAGAACCATCCTAAATGCAGTATTTATAACGTAGGTTTTTTGCCACACAGTCACAACCGATTGATGTAAAAAAAAATGTAAATTATGAATTAGAGAAATTCACGTTTTTCTGAATAATGCAGTTCATTAATAAAATACATATAAATTGTAATTTTGTAATTGATTTTCAAACAGAAATCTAAAGAAGTTTGGCATCGTGGTTTGACAAGTTCAAATGTTTTGACATATTTACGACGATAAATAGAACGAGTTGTTTTGCAGTAATCAAAAAGACGGGTCGACTAAATGTTCCGTTATTTTCAATCTCTTTCTAATGCAGGTCAGGTGATAAATAGTTGGACTTCAAAACCATCGGTTGCGAGGTTTTTGACAACCATTAATCAAATGGGAAAGCCAAAGGTTCTTGTTACACGAGAAGATATACCGAAGAGTGCTCTAAGCATACTAGAAGAGAAGTAAAACTTAAGTTTTTGTCTGTCTTTATTTTAAAATAAGTGTTTCTGTAAATATGATGTCTGCTTATTCATTCAGATGTGAGATTGAGGTGATGCCGAACAAGTCCCCTATTTCCAGAACAGATCTTTTAAACAAGATTTCTGGGAAGCATGGAATTTTTTGCTTTCTTACTGACAAGATTGACAAAGAAGTGCTTGATCACGCAGGTAGTATTTCTCTTCACGTTTTTTCCTAAGAATTTACATATAGAAGTTTCACGTCTTTATTCATAGGACCACAACTGAAAGTAATTGGAACGATGTCAGTTGGCTATGACCACTTGGACATCAATGAAATCAAGAAGAGAAATATTTCTGTAGGCTATACACCTAATGTCCTGACAGCTGCTACAGCTGAATTAACTGTTGCGCTCACATTAGCAACAACAAGGAGATTGTTTGAAGCCCATGATGAAATTGCCAAGTAAACCTTTCAAAAAAACAAACAAAAAAGAATAGGTAATAGTTGGTTCATTTGTTGCACTCTGAATGTTTTGGAAACAGTGGTGGATGGGCCAAATGTTCATGGGGACCTCTATGGATGTGTGGAAGTGGACTTGTTGGAGCGAAAGTAGGCATTGTAGGTCTTGGCAGTATTGGTCTGGCAGTCGCGAAACGGTTACTTCCTTTTGAGGTGGCGAAAATTATGTACTGTGGCAGACATGAAAAACCAGAAGGTATGCCTTTCTTTCTTCTTGTTCAATAGAGTTCTTAACAAAATTTCTTGCATGTATATAATTAAGCCGCTGCCCAAGTGTCAGGAGAATACGTCACGTTCAACCAACTTCTTCAAGAATCCGATGTGGTTATCATAACGTGCCCTTTGAACGATACAACAAGGAATATGTTTGGGCCAACGCAATTCACATTGATGAAATCTAACGCTGTACTTATCAACACCAGCAGAGGAGGTTTTCGTTATTTTACCATTTCCGCTGGAAAATTGAAATAAATAATTTTTGTGTACTCACAGGCGTTGTCGATCAAGATGCTTTAGTAAATGCCCTGAAAACGGGACAGATAACTGCTGCAGGACTTGACGTGATGACACCTGAACCCTTACCAGTTGACCATGAACTGACAAAACTGAAAAATTGCGGTAAGTAAATTATTCGTGTATTTCCAATGAACATACCACAATGCTATAACTATAATGTCTCTGAAAAATGTTTTAATACTTCTGGTTATCTCAGTTCTGATCCCACATATTGGAAGCGCAACGCTACAAACAAGAACTACTATGGCAACCATGACCGCGCAAAATATTGTCAATGCAATGGAAGGAAAGCCCATGCCGGCTCAGTTATGTTGAAGACGAAAAAAACAAATGGTTAACATTGCAAAACGCCGAGGATTAGTATATAAAGGAATGAATATGTAAATGCTTAAACATAAATGGTAGGAACTAAACAGCCTATTTAAAAGAGTGAAAAACTGTCCCGGTAAGTGTAAAACCTTAAAAAGAAAGAAAATATTTAACGTAAACCGGGCAGATTATGTGACTTGAGCTTAGCTCGCAATTCATTTGTTAAAATTTTAGAATCAGTAATTTTCACACCGGTTGGGCGTGCAGGAAGGGGTTGACAATACCTAGCCGCGTCAAATCTCCAACTTTCATCGTAATTCTCCTTGTCTTTAAGTAAGTGTTTTGGCATTTCAAATCGGCTATGACTCTCACCAGTGTGTGATTTACACATTCGACTCTTTAGAGCCGAAATAGGAATAGATTTCTCTTCCATAAAGATGTAATCAGTTTCGAGTTTTCCATTCATTTTAGGGGGTAGAACTGGCGGTGGAGATTGCGTAATGTGATGTTTCTTCCTCTTCATTTCAAGCCAGTGGAGTCGCTGCTCTGCGAATAAATTTGACGCGCTCTCACTCCGCGTGCGACTATTGTCATTTTCTGATTGCTGGAAACGTACGTGTCGATCCGTCTGATACCGAGAGAAGGGATTTGCTATTTTTGATGGCTCCATTCGAACCGCAGTAGGTTCCAGGATGGAATCGCTAGGGTAAGCACTGACCGTGCTATCCATATCGGTCTCTACTCCACTGCTCTCGTTGGTCGAGTGCTGTTGGGTGTATGAAGTTCGACTGAAACTGGATCGATTCAAAGTGCCACATTGTTTGACCATTTCTTTGATCTGAGTCTCCCATAAATGGAGCCGCTTCTCTTTATGAGCCAGTTCCTGTTCCTTTTCTTCCAGCATTTTGGCCCAACGTTGCAAATGAAGTTCCGTTTGGCACAATTCTGTGGCTTTTCGAGTCACTTGGGAGTTTTCTAACGAAGATCTTGGGCGTCTAATTGATCCACCGAACTTCTTACTAATCGGAGATGGTAACGGACTGACATGCAGAACGCTAGAAGTAGCCTTGGGGTAAGCTGTTCCATTTTCAATGGATTGAATGTCCACGTCATCAATATATGTCGTCGAAGCTTCTTGATCACCCATCATCGATAGGTATTGGTTGAGGGATAGGTCAGAACAATCCGCCGTTGAAACTTCAAGTGAATCTTCAGCAATAACGGTGAGGTTTTCCTTAGAGGAGAGAGGGAAATCAGTTTCCAGGACCCCCGATCCGCCATCTGCAGATTTTAAACCTCCCTTTCTGGCTTTGACTATTGGGTGATAGAGAACCATGAGAGGAGAGGGTCTAGTGTCTTCATCTGGAGTCAAAATAAAACGTAAAATGGAGGAAAGGTCACGGGAGTATATCTTCGGTACATTTTCAAGTCTAGTGTAGATTGAATAAAGTTGTTAATTGTTAGCCAACCACAACTCAACACAATAAAATACCGTACTTCCAATCTGTTATTTGATTCTTATTGTTTTCTGCTGTTTGAAACGGTGACTTTAAGCTGCACATTTCGTAAACAATGCATCCCATTGACCAAACATCAGATTTTTCATTGCACAAGCCCAATTTTTGTAGTTCCTGAAAAGATAAATTTTCTTAAATGAAACTATATCTATGAACGACACAGAAAAATTATGCTTACAGGGCACATATAATAGGGCTTAGAGATCAGGCCAAGTCCAAAATCACCAATTTTTATCTTTTGTGTCTGAAAGTTGAAATAAACACTTGATGGTTTCAAGCAACGATGGAAGATTTGGCTTCTATATGGATTTTGCACTACAGAGAGTGAATGCAAAGCTTGGCAAAACTGTGATAAAACATTCCAAATCAAATCTTCTTTAATGAATGTTCTTGACCTATATGTGGTTTAGCAATTAGCATGCAAAAGGCAAAGATTCTGTATTCATTCAATTACCTTTTGTGGTAATCAATCAGCGTCTGTAAGCTATCACTTCCACCGATTTCTGTAATCAAATAAAGTGTGCAAGTTTTTCTTTCAACGATGGCATCTTCGTGGTTGATAATATTTGGATGTCTTAATTTCTTTAAATTATTGATTTCATAAATCACCATCTTGACAAAATACCAATATATTGTTAGCCCGTAAATTTTATCAAGTCATTTGAAAACAAAATACCTCTTTAAGGGCATCATCCATGTGTTTGTAACTAAGTTGTCGTCGTTCAAATAAGCGACCATCAGAACGAGATATTCTTTGTCGTAGACCATATTTGCTGTCATTTAGTGTTTCTAATACTTGGTAATCATCCAATTTGCAAGACATTTTAAAAGTTGCACGAGGCCCGAATGTCGGCGATAATTGTGAGAATAATTTGACAGATAATTTGATTAGAATAGAAAAACTTACTACATGTACAGCGTTTTGACAACTTATGACTAACCCTGACTCTGAAAGCTTGTTTTTGAAGTTTGAACGGTTAAAGCCAATGCCAAAGCCATGATGATTGCGGTGGCGCCAAAAACGACATGAGAAGCCATAGTAAACTGTTAATTTTGTAACGGTTTTTATATTCTGTTTGATAACTGTAGAATTTTTTACAGAGTTCTTTTGCTGTACAATTTTTTTTATTTCAAGAATTGCAAAAATGATATAAACAACTACGCTCGATAACGAAACAAGTTTCTTTCCAACACAAAGTAATGTCGGCTGCTTTTATTTTTTGCCCCGCCAAAAAAAATAGACGTCCTTGGATTGTCTCTATCAATTGCCTTTTCTCAGCTTTAGAATTAGAATTTCCAATTCGAAAAAACAGAGAAAATAAAGTGCTTGAACTAAAAATAACAAAGTATGAACGATCAACAAACAGAAGAAACATCGTGATTGCTTTCAGTCATCTTCATTTTCTTCAACTGGACAGAAAACAATTCTGCTGTGGCAAATTAAGGTGCGTTTCTAGAATTTCAACCTCATTAGTCAATAGAATTTCGTAATAGAATTTCGTATTCATTATTGTTTGCAACTACGTCGTTACTTTTTCTCTTTTTGTCTTAACTCGAATCTCCCACCCCTCCCGATACAAATTCTGAAACGTTGAATTGCGTAACTATTCCTATCAATCACTTCTCTTATCCCTGAGTTAGCAGATTATTATTTTTTCCCTAACTGCATCCCGTTTGCAATTTCGACAATAGTGTGGCAATTATAAAACGTGTTTTTGTTAATTTTTTATTCAAATCAGTTCGAAATGCCAGACGTTATGCAGATTTTTTGGCACTTGTATTTATGCTGATCGGTTTTGAATCCGCGTAAATTAATCATTGTCGAGCAGGTATAATATACAAACTTTAATGTCAGGCTTCGTGGAGGGTCTAAGTTAAGTTGAAATTTTACATAATCACTAGACATTGCGTAGAAACAAGACGTTGGTTATAGAACACACTGATACAAACTGTTTTGCTTTGAATTCTTTACAACTAAAGCTTTTTACTTGAGAGGGTGGCAATCCCTGTTTACACAGTTCCTTCTATCATGCTAACTTTCATCGTCCAATAATGATAGCTCCGAAGGAGGGAAATCAATGCAATCAGAAAGAACCCGATGTAGGCAACGTAGATCCCTCCATTGAAAGATTCTGCAGCTTGAGGGGTACTGCAAGCAAGTGCAACACCAACAGTAAATAGGGCAGCGCTTAACATCAAGAAAATCATGGCCCATTTCCTGGCAAGATCACGTCCACCTACTACTGAAACTCTCTTGCAGTAATGACGAGGGCATTTCACTGAATTAGATACGTTTAAAGAGTCTTGGGGAATATCGAATCTAAATGGGCTGCTACAATAGGCGCAGATGAAAACTGGGACTTTGTCGTATGCTATTGAAGAAATTAAGCTGATGGTCTTCTTGCAGTTGGGTCTAGGACAGGAAACTCTTAAGGCAGCATCACGACATACCAGTAGACATTTGCAACCACATCGGATGTATCTCTTTCCTTTCGGTGCATTGCGTATTGGCGTAGCTTCGTGGCATTCGTTGCACTTGACAACATACTGATGTCGTTTCCCAATGATGTCGATGTACGATTGGCATACCTTGCACGTAACACAGGAGGATGTCAACGGTAATTGGTATGTTGTAACAGTGGTCGATAGTCTTGCGTATCCCAGACTTCCGTAATCGGGAAACTGTTTTGTGGCTTTGCGTCCATTTTTCTCGTGAGAGTTAGTCTTGAAATTAGAATGTCGTTAGACTTAGTCTATTATCCAATGCGGAATGGTACTAGGCTGATTTACCTTAATCACCTGGCGATCCGGCGAGCTGAGAATCGACTAGGACGAACGGCTAGCAATTATTAACTTAAGTTTTGAAAATCTAAAGCGAGTTGAATATATATGTGGTAATGAGTAAACTAGTATTTTGCATTTGCCTGAATTCCGTAACCCTACACAGCCATTTATTTCCTTTTCTGAACCATGTGGACAGTGGTTTACCTGTTGTACATCCATCCAACCTGACCTAGATTTCTGATTGGACAGAGAGGCAACTAAAATTTATTGCTCCACCCCTATTCTTAACCAGAAAATAATTATTTCCTGGCGAAGAAGGGTGGGGGGTTGCTGAGGAAAGGGGTACCCCACAAACATTGATGACTCAGCAAATTTAAAAAGAAATCGAAAATTTACCATTCTTGGAATAAGAATATTATTTTTAATGTGGGATTAGTAATCCTCTGGAGTTCTTATTCAATACGTGCGCTGTAAATTAGTACAACCAGTTAAATTGTAATCCTTTTATTCCAGGAAACGCTTATGGACGCGCATTTAAATTATCGAGTTGGTGGATATTACGCAGAAAAAGGAGAGATCATTAGGACCCTAATAAGAGACGCCAAAAGGTCATCTGTATCATCGCCTTATCTTACTAGGTAAAAGTTGTTTTGCACTGGCTCATCCTAAAAGGTAACGTCAATACTCTTGTACGCATTTAATATCCTATTGCGCGAATTCTTGTACTAAACTGCCCTTTTTCGTTCAGTAGAAGAAGCTGTCGTATAAACGTGCCCGAGTCCAATTAGATGTAATCTAACTAATTCAACTCAAAGCATTTCGTGTGAATTTGAATTTGGTTTTCCGTTTGTCAATGGAATTTTCTCATCTGTCAAACTTGGACAACGTTGAGATTAGATCTCTTATCCCTCACGTAGTCAAAACTGGCAAGAAGTTTTTGTTGCTCAAGATGCAGTTGAAGCTCGAGAGGGAATTTTCGAAAGGTCAAGTTTTGTTTAAATAAGTTGGAAGAGTTAGTTTATTCTTTTGAAACCAGTTTCTTCTTTTATTCAACGCCCATGGATAAAGCAGGTCCCCTTCAGCTGCTTACTTTAATTGTGCTGGTTGCGAGAATGTCGATTAGCGTTTGGTTGCATCGAAACAGGTTGCTCATGTGAAAATCGAACAGCACCCACTTGTACATGAGGAAATGATGCTTTGATAACAATGAACATTACATTTAGTTTTCCTCCTGGCTATAAAGATTGCACAGTTAAGCTATTAAGTATTTATTAACTCTGAAACCTTTACTTGTTTTATGATTTGGCAGGTGAAAGAGACAAATCTCCTAACGCGAGTTGATTTACTCAAATTCACACTTGATGATGTAGGGGACATCTTTGATCTGATCTACCGCACACTCATTGTCTTAGCTCATACCTTTGCGTCGCTAACAACCGAAAATGTTGACCGGTAACGCAGGTAAACAAGTTTTTTTTTTATTGCAAAAAAAAAAAAAATACCCGTTTATTACTTCAGGACATTAACATATGAAAATGTAACACGGTTTCCTCAGAACCCATTCACGGGAATGGCAAGACAACAAACGGAGAGATTCAATCTTTGCAAAAAGGTAAAACACAAATTTCAACATTCAATTTTTGGCTTTTTCAACGGTGCTATTCCATCGTCTTCGCTTTCTTCTTCGTCTTCATCGCTGTCGTCTTCATCGCTGTCGTCTTCTTCGTCGTCGCTATCTATATCACTCGCATCGTAATCGGAATCTTCAATTTCGTCTTCCGAATTCTCAGAAAGTCTGCTCGTCATCATATGACACACAGTTTTAACGTCTTCGAGTTTTTCCTCAAATTTTTCCTGATTTGCAAGATGATTGTCATCTATCCATTTGATGGTTTCGAAGCATTTATCTAATAACGTTTTTTTCTCGGATTCGGCGACCACATTTTTCTGATTTTCAATAGCGTCAATCATTTTAAGGCAATAAGACTCAAGCGAGTTCTTAGCCAACAATCGTTCGCGCCACAGTTCATCCATGTCACGCTGATACGCAGCATCCTTAACTAACTTTTCAATTTCTTCGCCCGACAAACGAGTTTCGTCATGTTTAACAGCACATTTCTCTAGATGACCAGTTGTGTTTTCCATGGCGGTTATGCCAAGTGTACCGTTGGCATCAATTTCGAAAATAATGTCGGTTTTTACAACACCAAATGTAGCAAGGGGGAGGCCAGTTAAGTTGAATTCCCTCCGATATTCACCTTTGGCTGAAGGCTCTTCTCCCTCGTATACCATCATTGCGAACTCGTTTGAAGATTTAGAAGTACGTGTGACGGAGATTTGCATATGTCTTGGAATCTTGCTGTTCTTTTTTACAATGGAAGACGTGGCCTTAATGACCCCATCGTCGATGAGGATATCCCAGGATAGTGGAGCAATGTCCGATATCTGGAGATCTTGTATAGCATCTGACGTATCATGGTGTAGAATTGCAGCTTGGACGGCAGCGCCACAAGCGACAGCTTCATGAGAATCTTCAAAACTATACAATTCCCTTCTGTTGAAAAAATCGCTTAAAAGTTTTCGAATCTTTGGGATGCGAGTCGAACCTCCTATCACTATAATCTCATCCATCATGTCTTTAGTCATTCCTGCGTCGTTCAAAGCTTTTTGCACGATATCCAACGTACTTTGGAAAAGATCTGCGCAGAGGTATTCGAAACGAACCCTGGTGATGCACGAACTGAAATCGATGCCGTCGTGGAGTGCAACTATTGCAATCGATGCCTGATTGGCGTAAGAAAGAGTTCGTTTGGCTTGATCACAAGCTAAACGAAGACGATATAAAGCTTTTGGGTCAGACATTAGATCTTTCTGATGTTTGCTGTAAAACTCTTGGGCAAAATGGTCAACCATTCGATCATCGAAATCGATGCCTCCCAATTTGGTATTGCCAGCTGTCGATTTGACACTGATTATTCTTCTGGTGTTAAACTTTCCTACGGTGACGACAGAAACGTCAAACGTACCACCACCGAGGTCAAAAATCAAAACAGTTTCTTCGCCTTCCATTTTCTTTTCAACACCTAATTTAAAATATATTTATTGATATATTTATACTTTTAAATTATAATTAATAGTTTAAAATAATTTACCATAGGCAATGGCTGCTGCTGTGGGCTCATTCAAGATACGCAGAACATTGAAACCAGCAATAGTTCCTGCGTCACGCGTTGCTTGGCGCTGCGAGTCGTTAAAATTAGCAGGAACTGTGATGACTGCGTCTGTTACCTCTGTCCCCAAGTGAGCTTCAGCAATTTGCTTCATCTTTAAAAGAATCACTGCGCTCATTTCCTCAACGTAAAATGCCTTTCTTTCGTCTTTATAGTTGACTTCAACTTTCGGTTTTCCACCGTCAGCCACAAAGTCGAAAGGCCAGTGCTTCTGATCGACATCTTTGAGTTGACGTCCAAGTAGGCGCTTGGTATCTGGTAAGTCGATTTTAGTTTTTAATTTAAAATATAGAACGAAAGATAGCCTTTAGATAGTCTTACCAAAAACGGTGTTTAATGGATTTATGGCTGATTGATTTTCGACGTCATCGCCAATCAAACGTTGAGCATCGCCAAAGGCAATGCACGACGATGTTGTGCGATTACCCTGCTCGTTTGTTATGATTTCTGCTTGTCCATAGCGATACACAGCTACACGAGCATAGGCTGTACCCAGGTCAATGCCAATGCACAGTGGCTTGCCTTTTGTCAATGAAAAAACGAAGGGATTGCAATTCCACTTAAAATGTCGAGTATTCTATACCACATTTCCGACACGATTGTCAAATGCAACAGCGTAGGAGATGATGCCTCCTTTACGGTAAATAATTTAAATCCTTACCTTTTACGCGTTTGGCTAATCTAGGCGATTTTCTGACACCATTAATAGATTGAGATGAAGTGGGATGAGTGACCACATCAAGAGCTGGGGAGGGTTTGCGTCTAGTCATCCTGGTGCTAGGCACTTTGAAATACTGAGTGTCTCGGAGTTATCGACAGTACTAGATCGTCATATAGGAAATGAGATTCGTAGTGGCTTGGAGGTTCTTTGCGGACGTTTACCTTACAACAGAGGGAATCGAGGAATTGAAACGTTTTCGCCATCCCTTGGGTTCACACTTCTTAAATAGAACTAACTGTATTTATTCAATGAGACTTGCCTGTTACGAAGAAGTCGATTTACCTTTTCTTTTTGGTTTCATCTTTATTAGTGTTATTATTATTTTTGTTTTGTTTTTATTTCGTTACACAGGTTTTCGACCTTTTTGTTATCGTCTTGCAACGCCCTTTCGTTCAGGAAAGAGACGCCACATTTGGAACTCCATATAAGATGGTAAGTACCGGTTTCAGTTAGAATCTCTAAAAGTAGTTCTATAAACAAATTAGGATAATAGTGTGCGTGGAAATCTATTACACTTCATGGCTGCCTTTGTGGAAGTACCAACTCACTGGGCAGCCATTTTGTGAACTTTCTGCAATGTTGTTAGAAACGGAATAACGGTGGTAGCACCCTTCCGTGGAGTTAATTTAAATCTAATTTAATTGCCAAAGCCTTTCTTGTTTTAATCAAAATTTTAAATCCTGTTCAATGGATTGTTGCTTTTTCAGTTGTGTGACCTTGATAGTAAAGACATGCCAAATGCAACTATAAAAGTTATATTAAAGCAATCGTAACAGTTATTATAACAGTGTTAAATAAAAATGTTAACGAAAACGTGGCGCACAACGTCATGTTTCAACAGCTCCGGTAAATGGTTTGCAGGATCAGAAAAGTGAAGTTTTCTCGTTCACCAGTAGGAATTTGAGCTCCGATTATCCCTTTTTTTTCCTCTACATAATTAAATTTGTGATTAAAATCGAGTGTTCCCTCAGCAAAAAAACGTAAAAAAAAAAACAAACAAACAACAAAAGTACGATTTTATGTCTACTTACCACAGTAATGAGGCTTGATTGCACGCCTTTATATATTTGATTATACCTTACGACCACGGTAGCCCTGTAGAAATAAAAATGAGTATGCGGGTTTACATTCCTTTAGAGCAAAGTAATCTAATTCGTAAAACTAACATCATAACGACTTGTCCTTTGAAATTAGCAGGTGGAGTCCATAGAAACGTCTCGGAAGTTTTATCAGTACGGCTAGTATGAGTCACGGCGTTCTAAAAAAAAAAAAAATCATTGGAGGTATATTACAGATAGCGTTCTTTTTTAAAATTCTTATTTAAAATATCCCACCTTAATACCGCCAGGGCAGTTGATTGTTTTACCAGTATTTGATTGGCCGTCGGCAGTGAAAGTGCCAACAGCTTGGATATTTTTACCTGACCGAGCTTGAATCAAATAGCCTTTGAAAGCCGGCCCACCACTATTGGCTTTCAAAGTGACTGCACAACGATAAATTAAAATAGAATATATTAAAATTAAGTGAAGAAGATAATAATTTATGCACGTCTTAACAACGGTATCTTTTAACACAAATATTTGGTAGAAATAGTTTTATTCACCTGTTATAGGGGATTGCGGACTGGCTGTCTGGCTGCTGAGTGTTATACTAAAAGGAGCAACACCTTGTTGGACAAAGAGAAATGGAATATGGAAAGGCATCATAGTTGAACAAGAACTAACAGGGGCGCCACTTGGCAGTGCCTCTATCTGAGCCGCAAAAAATGCGCTCAAAATGACGAACGAAGTTGCCAACATCCTAAATGTTTGTAGCGGTTTGTTGTTACTTAAATTTGAATATTTTGAGCGGTTTCAAAATGAGAAAACTCGTGCAGTACCTCGTAGTTTGCAGATTGAAAAGGACAAAAGAGGTGCAAAAGCTCCACTGTTTTTTTTTTTTTTTTTTTTCGAAGCGACTCGACCGACCAACGAGTCGGTAACTAAAGACAAACTGAAGCTCGGTGGAGCTTCTATTAGTATTGTGAGACTAAGAGTTATATAAAAATAACGGATTACTGGATTCTCCAGTGAATCTTCGGTTAGAAAGATTGAACTCTGTGTCGCAGTGAACGAAACACCGAGGGGCATCGAAGCCGGTTTCTTCTTTTTCCGGATAACTCAAAGGACACGTAAGAATAAAAATGCAAATACAAAAAAATAGTGGATGAATTTTAAAGCAGTTTGACCTGCGGGCTGCCCTGTAAACTTGTAACGGAGAAAATTCGATGACAAACTTTAAAAGATATTTCCCTCTTTTTTATTATTTATTTAGATTAATCTGAAACCAACTCCTTTTATTTGAAAACTTGTTTCTTTGTATTTTATCCATAGATTTTCAACAAATCGAGGAAAAGAAAAAAAAATGGCTACATTCAGCGAGAAACTGGTAAAACAACTATTTTATCATCAAATACGCTTTGCCTTTTAGATCAATGAACTCAAATAACTTAATGAAAATTATATATAGGGAGTCCGGAACAAAAAGAATTGCAAACGTGTCAACTGTTTTCACATTGGGGCCTTTGTCATCGTTTTTCTGTGGTAAAAGTATCTTATATGCCGGTTGTATAATTTTCATTTTGTCTGTTATGATCCTTTTAGGTAATTAGGAAGGGAAAATAGGAGGTTGTCTCAGAGGAAGCGCTAAATGTCACGAACAGTTGACGGATAGAAGAAAATATCTTTTGCCATTTTCTGTAAGTAGTCCTACGAATTCGTTTCGTGCAATCATCATTTATCGTTGCCTGCGCTTGAGGTCATCAACGTCTTCACCCAACTATTATTGCGGTCGTCTAAGACAACTTGCCTTTTTAGAACTGGAAGTTTTTCATCGCTCGTAAATATTCTTGGAAATCATGTGACTTGATCGGGCAGATCGGCAGATGTACAATGACTGCGATTTCTTTTTTTCGAGGTAAATCTAATTTTATGTTGCTGCTTAAACTGAACATTTGCATGCAATGTCTAATGTTTTTTTTTTGTATGTAGTTCATTGGTATCGCAAGAAAACTAGGTGTATTTGGTTTCATGTACGGTGAGAACCACCAGCTTGAAAATTGAGTTTACCATCACATCGTGGACTCGGTGATAAATCGCTCGTATGGCTTGCCTCGCAATAACTAACAGAGTAAGTAAGAAAATTTCAATTTGCATTTGGTATATAACAGAATTTTGTCGATCAAGTTCCAAAGTCTCTTAGAAGTTTAGTGTGATTCATGGCATCACACAGGTAAACTCCCGCGCCCATTCTTAACGTGGCAAGGGATTCACGAAGTGTTGCATTAAGTGACCGCTGCTCGAGGTGCCGATTTAACTAATATTGTCATTTAAAAAATTTGTTTCGGCTTAACATTTTCCTTTGTTTAATGGTGTGGAAGAATGAGCTTCCTTTACTGACAGCGGAATGCTTTGCACCAACTTCAAAATCCTGATTTTTAATCTCAGTATCAAAGACTTCTGAAAAACATTGCCAATTGGGGCCATTGATTACAGGCGGTTTGACCAGTTAAAAATTCCCATTTGCATAGCTTTTGCACTAACCTTCTCTGTATGCATTTTTTTTCTTTACGACTCCTGGTGCATGATTTCTTTTTTGTTCGTTAGAGGCATTCATTCTGATTGCCCACCCCCACCCCCCCACATATTATTAAGGTATTTGAAAACCTAAGCTGTATTTTATGCAAATTGTCATGCTGGTTTTTTATTCAAATGGGTTGGTATGAACTGGGTAAGATGAAGTAAAAGTAATTTTGGTTGGGCACGCCGGTAATTGCGACTGCTAAAAGGTCCAGTTGCATCTAAGATACTCAACAAACCATTCGTGATATTCGTTGTTTAAGTCATCTAAAATTTTACATTTTTCATGCAGGTGGCGTACTTGGTACCGATTTTAAACATATTGTTAGAACTAGGTGTTGCTGGTGCGTCTCATGCCATGGGGCAAAAGTCAGAAATTGTAATTCTTAGAGCAAATGAACGTAGCCTTTTTAAACTTTATTAAACTGTTGATATTAAGAATCTGAATAAAATAACGGAACTCTCATCACTATCACTTAATATATCCAAAGAATATGCTTTAAAATGTTCTAACGTCATTGCACACCTATGGCAATCCGTTTTACCCAAAATAAAAATAAAAAATATTGGCCTTTTTTCTGTTTTACCGATCGCCATCTATCGGTCACGTTTCTAGTTAATTCATCAGCCTCTAGCGTGTGAAATGGAACTATTGTTATTTTTTGTTGTCATGTGATTCTCATTGTTCACTTTGTTTTTACGTTGACAACGTGTATTTGAGTTTCCCTCGTCTGAACGGTATCGTTATTTCTGTTTTTTATTGTTGTTTTTACCTCCACCCCTATATCGATTTGCAAATATTGCACTGCTTCACTACCTAAACGAAATGTCAGCCGTTGCACTTGGGCTTAGAATGACGTAATATTAACATACTTTTGGAAATAACCATATCTGTTCCACTATCCCCTTAATTCTGATGGCTGCAAAATTAAGGGGATGGTTTTAAAACATTTGCTTCGATTATTATGTGTGTGGTAGTGATTTAAAGTGGTATACACATCGTACCTGAAAACTGAACTTTAAGAACATTGAAAGGCCATGTTATTTTTAATTAACATTTACTATAGTTTACGTTTGAAACTACGCAGATCTTTTGTAACTTGTGAAGTAGAACATAGTTCATTTTTTAAATTTTCGAAATTTTAATTTTCAGTACAACTTCCGGTTTGAAAATGCCTAATACCTCACTATTTGTTGGTCTGAATGAAAAAAGAACCATATTTTCCTAATCCTCGTGAAATTTGGGGTCGAATCCATGTGTCAGTAGGAAATACCCGAAAATCGCGATTTGGGCCAAATTGGACTTTTCGCCAAAAACAGGTCAAAATAGGTCAGACACACCTTAAATTTTACTAGGATCACGAAAATCATATTCGTTTTGTTGTGGGCCCACTATTTCTGGAGATATAGTCTACTTCTGGTCACTTCCGGCAAATTTTTTTTCAACTTCGCAAAAACTAAAAAATGAACATTAATATGCCAAACATTTTAAGCATTTTGATCATATATGAAATGGTGTAGTGGCTTCTTTCGTGCTTGTTTTGTTATTTTACTGTTGGTTGATCGCGCGAATTGATATACTTATGACACTACTTCGTTAACGGAGACTACTAGCATTATGTATCACGCTAATTGGAAGGTATACCTGGTAAATATAGATCATAGCATGAAGATATACCACATACTATTATTATAACCTTATCACGCACGGCCATCTGATGTATAGTCAGGTTAGCTAGCTTTTTTTCTGTTTTACTGCTATCGCCATCTAACGGTCAGATTTCTAGTTAATTCTCTACATACATTGACATAATATTTCTGCTGCGTCGCGCGGCTCCTAATATGGTGTGGTTGCAAGGATTTCCTTCAGTGAAAATGAGTAATGCCAGTAGAAACTCTTCATTTCTTCACAAAAAAGTTTGGCTTAAGAAAAATTAATTATTAAATTGAATTATTAAAATTCAAAATGTTCTGCACTAATTGTGTTTGGTTTTCTTGGTATAGGCTAGGTGATGAAGATCAATGAATCAGAAAATGTTTTGCATTGGTGGTGAATGTTCTGACAGTTTGAATAGTTGTGATGTGGTGTATTTCACTTCCACACATCATGGTATTTTTATCTATCAGTTGAATTGTGTGGTTAATTTACTGTTCGTGTAACCACATTTCTTCTTGACTCATCTAGTAGAAGTTGGTGACCTGAAACAATGAACATGGAAAAATCACCTGTGCCCACGCTGACGATGATACCTGTACTGAAGTGCTGGAAACTAAAATTAATTTTCTTTACAATTTGGTTTCAGGCCATCTTTATAATTTTTTAATAGTTTTGCGTTTATTGATGAGTCTGCAAGCTCTTAGGTGATCTACTCCTTTATATACCACCTGTCGACGATTTGACAGCCTCACACAATTAAAGAATGTATGCCAAAAAGTAATTGATCCAATCTAATGTATGCAATGTATATTAATTACACCATTCAAATAGTCCAGGCCAAAGTGAGCTCTTCCGAGCAGAAAAGTGGCGGCGTATCCATTTAATTGAAAATAGGCACAAGATAACGCACAATTGGCGTCCTTGTCTCAATGGGGAAATTTTTCCGTGGATCTTATGACCGAAATGCCATTGTAGCTGTTCAAAAAAAGAAAATTGTATTATCATACAGATGTTGACTAGCTAACAATCCAGAGATAGGTCAACTTGCGAAATTTCTAGATGTGTGTGAAGCGCAATCAGCATCCTTGTTGAACTGTGAACCCAAATCATGTATTTTCCTAGAAATGTCTAGGTTTTTGGATAAATAAACAAAAGACAGTGAAAAAAATCGGGCTCAAAAACATGTTAAATCGCTATATTTTAAAAATGCCGTTCGTGGTTTTGGTCGCTGTATTTGTTAAAATAAAATTGAAATGGTAGTAGCCAATATGGGGGTGGGTGGGGAGGGATTCACGCTCCAAAAGTATGTTTATGGAGTTCACATCAGTGCAGTTCCCGTATCGAAAAAGCAAGATTTTCAATTTTTATGAATCTTTCGTTTGTTAATTTTAAAACAAGATGACGCTGCTGTGCCTCTATTTACTTGCTGACTATGTGGGAGCGGTCAAAGCTGTGTTCGAAAGTTTCTGTTAAATATGTCATATTCCAATGGAAAACTTAAGAAAATCTAATGGTGCCTCTGTACGTTTTCATCCCTGAGTGTGTTTTGGAAGTGAAGCCCACAGAATGTTTGGTGTTTATGGTACATGTCTTTTAATCACCTATGTCAGCTGTCAAACCAAAAAACTATTAGCAACCTACTATGTTGCATTCATCAAACTATACCAGTGCTCATTGAGAGGTATAAGACTAATGTTTTGTTATCAGAATCTCATTGACGGATTTTGTTTTTAAGGTTTAGCTCATGAAACTTCATTTGTAAAGAATACTTCCCGTTGAGAAATGTCACCAAAGATGCAAATCCTCTTGGTAGGAATACCATAGTATCGTTCTTCTACCCTTTAACCACTCATGGTCTCCTGTCAATCGTGATCTGAGTGGTGCACCATATTCATCTTCATTGCAGTGTCAACTGTAATGACAGTCATTTTGGCAGTTGTAATGTCTACTTAATCTACCAACGGACACAGGCATGTACCTCAACACAATTTCTACTGGTATTTTGAATTTCTCTTATGCCTCTTATAGTTTGCTTTTTTATTTAAATTGAACATTCAACCATAGAATTGCCAACTCTTAGCCGCCTGCTGCCTATTTGCTGGCCCTACAGTCTTTCTAGCCATCGGACAGCAGAAGTAAGTCAAATTGCTTTCAAGATTTGGTTACAACAACAATCTTATATTTCCCACTAACTAGTTCTTTTTCTTTACTTTTGTGATTTAGAACAAAGCCTTCTTCGTCTTCGCCACGCCCGTCGTCACCTCGCCCGTCATCCCGTCTTCGCTTCGGCCGTCGTCCCGTCATCGCTTCGCCCGTCATCCCGACTTTGCATCGCCCGTCGTCCCGTCTACGCATCCGTCGCCCCTTCTTCGCCTCGTGGTCGCGCCGTCTTCACCTCGCCCGTCGCCCCTTCTTCGCCTCGCCCGTCGTCCCGTCTTCGCCTCCCCTATCGCCCCTTCGTCACCTCGTGGTCGCCTCGTCTTCATGGTATGGTTGTGTTTTGTTTCATGTTGTATTGTTTTGCAAATTAACCCGTTGGCTGCCACCCACCCACTTTGATCCCCTTTTTTTTTGTAGCTTGACAGGGACGGGCCGCGCTGTTCTGCTCCATGGTCTATCTGCCATGGGGTGGAGCAGCGCCACTGCCCAAGATTGGCCGAATGGCCCCAGGCAATGCACCACAGGGAATCCCTTGATCGAGACGGCGATGTAGACCTGGGATGTGCATTTCCGTAAAGGTCTTATCGCCGTCTCAGCCCGGCCCACCCGGCCCCTTGGTCGCTATCCCTTTGATAGCGACAGTAGCTATTGTAGATAGGTGGCGTGGCAGCCAACGGGTTAGTTTTAAGTGTATTTGTGTATGTATTGTATGTTGTGTATTGTACTTTGAAACGTATGTTAAAGTGGTGGATATGTGGGTGGAAGGAGGGACAATAAAAATGGTCTTACACTATATACTTTTGTATTTTATTATTCAGCTATATATACTATACTAGACTGGGATTTGAACCACAGACTTCTTACCTCGAACCCTGGCTGTTCGGCATACCGCGCCGATGCTCTACCAATGAGCCATGAATCATATGATGTGAAGTTGGCTTTTTTCTAGTCACTTGCGGACTTGCATTTACACTTAGAATAAAACTGAAATGCAATATTCTTTTCTACATATATTGTGCTTCATCTTTATACATCTACTGAGGTTTGAACCCAGGGTAACATGTACCGCAGCTAAAGGCTCTACCACAGAGCTATAGACCTTATGAAAGCAATAGAAAGATAAACATATAGTTGTGAAAGACTGCATAAACATCCTAGACGATTACACATGATATGCGATCACAAAGTACTTAGATATATCTCGTGGCTCAATGTTAGAGCATCGGCGTGGCACGCTAAATGTCTGGGGATCGATTCCCATACGAGTAGAACAAAATACAAATACAAAATAACTTCAGAAAATATCCAGGTATTACACGTTATTCCTTAAAACTAAACTGAAGAATCCAAAGAATGTAAATAATAATTGAATACTTACAACTAAATGATAAACCAATGGAAACAATGCTTACCATCAAAGGTGGCAACAACAATGAAGAAAGATGAATTGAACATAAAAAGAAGTTGATGAATGTAATGTGCGTATACAATGAATACAGACAATGAATAAAACAATTATTGCAAAAATTATTTTTAAAAAAAATTTTTATTGACGAATCTCTGCACAGTAGATTTATTTATGCAACTTTAAAAAGGCACAGTAGCCCTTTCAAAAGTTGCCGTCAACCCAGGCAGGGGGAGACACTGCCTTGTTGACCCACCGGGGAGATTACCCGGTGATTGGCTAAGAGAAGCCGGAAGAAGAGCTGAAGATTTGGAACATTTTTACTGGAGCGATTAACCTTTAGTTCGGATTTGTGGGTAGCCACGTCGCCCTCCGTGAACACATCATCGGACTAAGCGGCCAGCCCACGTCCCCTTTCCGGCCAGAGCCCTCCAAACCTCGGTATATGTTATTTTTATATATACCGTACAGTAGGGGCATGACCCCCTACGGGCTTATTATGAGTCAAGGGGAAACGGGGCTACGGAAAGGAAGGGAGCCCAGATATGCACTTCAATTTTTTAAATATTAATACCGTTTTTAAATGAGAATGTGAATAACGTATGGAAATTCCATGTAGTGTATCCAATCATAATACTTAATTCAGTAAGTTGCCCCAAACAAGGAACCTTTTCAGATCAAAATTTATTATTAATCTATAATAAGATAGTAAAACTCCATTAAGCATAAAAACTCTTGTTTCATATACATATTTCATACCTTATATGATTCTTGAATTGATTGCTTAGCATATTCTTCTGAGAGTAGCTTCAGAAGAGACAACTGGAAATGATAACATACTTGATATATACACGTACAACATACGACACATCCCATTGGAGCTTCCATCGTTGATACGTTCCCAGAATGAACAAAATCCTTTCCTATTGAATAGGAAAGAGTTACGTAGATAATACATAATTATATAAAACCTTCATTTTTACTTACAAGTAGATTTTAAGAAGAAGAAATTGGTCCTTGAAATGTTGTGAAAGAAATGAAGTGAATAAGAACCTAATCAATTAATGTAACACCTGCAACATCAAACCCGAATCCCAGTCAAGAACTACAATTCCAATAAGACAACCTAATAGCAAACTCAGAACAAATACGGATAAAATTGGCTGTGTCATGTATGTGAAAGTGTTACGTTTAAAGTAAACTTGACATGCAGGATACTGTATAAAATTATAGTAAAGATGGTACCAAATGCTGATTTACTAGAAATTTTGCCTGTAAAATCTCCAACTGACATGTGAAACATAAGTCAGCTGTTCTGCATTTGCAAATCCAGTGTTCAAGTAACCACATTATCCAATCCATGTCTGCCATGTCTTGGTGTCACATAAAAAAATCGTAAAAATTGTTTTAAAAAAAGAGTATTTTTTTTCGATAGTGAGTTTTATTAATATCTAAGTAACGAAAGTCATATGTATACTCACAGATCTATCATTTTTGAATCCAAAGAAGTCTTATTTTTTTCTTAAGCCAAACTTTTTTGTGAAGAAATGAAGAGTTTCTACTGGCATTACTCATTTTCACTGAAGGAAATCCTTGCAACCACACCATATTAGGAGCCGCGCGACGCAGCAGAAATATTAGGTCAATGTATGTAGAGAATTAACTAGAAATCTGACCGTTAGATGGCGATAGCAGTAAAACAGAAAAAAGGCTAGCTAACCTGACTATACATCAGATGGCCGTGCGTGATAAGGTTATAATAATAGTATGTGGTATATCTTCATGCTATGATCTATATTTACCAGGTATACCTTCCAATTAGCGTGATACATAATGCTAGTAGTCTCCGTTAACGAAGTAGTGTCATAAGTATATCAATTCGCGCGATCAACCAACAGTAAAATAACAAAACAAGCACGAAAGAAGCCACTACACCATTTCATATATGATCAAAATGCTTAAAATGTTTGGCATATTAATGTTCATTTTTTAGTTTTTGCGAAGTTGAAAAAAAATTTGCCGGAAGTGACCGGAAGTAGACTATATCTCCAGAAATAGTGGGCCCACAACAAAACGAATATGATTTTCGTGATCCTCGTAAAATTTAAGGTGTGTCTGACCTATTTTGACCTGTTTTTGGCGAAAAGTCCAATTTGGCCAAAATCGCGATTTTTCCTGAACTATAGTTCAGGGAAATTTGCGATTTTTGACGATTTTCGGGTATTTCCTACTGACACATGGATTCGACCCCAAATTTCACGAGGATTACGAAAATATGGTTCTTTTTTCATTCAGACCAACAAATAGTGAGTTATTAGGCATTTTCAAACCGGAAGTTGTACTAAAAATTTAAATTTCGAAAATTTAAAAAATGAACTATGTTCTCCTTCACAAGTTACAAAAGATCTGCGTAGTTTCAAACGTAAACTATAGTAAATGAATATAACATGGTCTTTCAAAGTTCGTAAAGTTCAGTTGTCAGGTACGACCTGTATAACACTTCAAAGCACTACCGCACACGTAATAATCGAAGCAAATGTTTCAAAACCATCCCCTTAATTTGATAGCCATCAAAATTAAGGCGATAGTGGAACAGATACGGCTATGACCAGAAAAAAGTAAACAGGAGATCCAATTCTTGCGGAATATTTATAGCAAATAGCACACCTTGTTAGAAGTTCTTGAAGGTTTATTTCAATTACTTTCAACTTACATTTTGTGTTGGTAACAAGCAGCGTAAAATTTGCACATCAATAGTAGGGGTGGAGTTAAAAACAACAAGCTATTCCGACGAAGTAAACTCAAATACACGCTTTCAACGTAACAACAAAGTAAACAATAAGAATCATATGTCAAAAAATAGTTTTGATTTCAGCCGCTAGAGGCTGGTGAACTTGCAGCGCCGTCCGCTGGAAATTATGTTCGGCCAGCGTTCAAAATAAGCCCAACAAACAGACTAAATAAGCACGACTAAATAAGCACGATTTTCCGTCCGAGTGTATGCAGAGAATTAACCAAAAATCTGACCGCTAGATGGCATAGCAGTAAAACAAAAAAAAGGCCGTTTTTTTGGTAAAGTGGATTGCCATACATCATTGCCATATCTAAAATACTCCGATAATTAATTGCTGTTCTGACGTTCTCGGTAAAATACTGGCAGAAGTCAATTAAGCATTTTCAACAAAAAATACTGAATTTCTAGGAAGTCCGAGTAGCCTGTTTGTACCGTTTTTGTTTAGTTTTGAAGTCCGTTAAATGGATCTGTGATATTTACAATGAATCAAAACAGCTGTAAGACAAAATGAAATTAATTAGCAGTAAAAATGATGTAGGATCATTAAACTACTATTTATTTTTACAGTGCTAGGAGCCAACTTAAGAAGAACTTTGATGTTGTCACCTGGTCAGCAAGAAATCCCTCCCAAAGTTACTCAAGGGGCAGGAGGCCGTGGTGAGATGGATCTAGGTGTCAGTGAGAAGGAAAAAACAGATCAGGCCTTCATGAAAGTGTCTTTTGAGAGATACATCTCACAGATCCTATCTTCCACAGAACTAGAAGCTCATGAAGAAAGACTGAAAAAAATTAACGAAGTGGCTCGAAATCTTTCCAAAGATGAGTGGATGTATCCTTCAATTGAAAAGCTTCTTGGTAACTGGAATCAGTAATTAAAATCTGAACAAGTTTATTTTTCACCTACATCATACAATATCAAACCTCCTTGTCATAAACAACCAATGTATACTCAATTTTTGAACTTGGAACTTTAACATTTTGATCCAATATTCTTCCATCTATGTGTAACCCTTGAACTAGACTATAGGCACCAGGTCTTGAAACTGCTATAGCTAAGTGAACCGCTTCCGGTGTATCTCTCACATGAATATTCCCTTGCACACGACCTATCCATAATAGTGGTGAAGCTGCTTCAGGCATGTACAATTGAGAAGCGCGTGGAGTTTTCCTGAGAATAATAAGCATCTATATCTGAGTCTGCAACAAATAGACCAACTTAAATATATATAAAGCTTACCCTATATTGAAATTGGCAGAATAAGAAACATCAATTTCTTTCTGACAGCAGTTGTAAAGATAAAGAATGACTGGTATTACACACAACCTAAAAGGAAATTCAATGTCATCGGTGAAAGTGATTATACATTTCAATACATTTTGTAAAAAAAGCAACTACCTTTGCTTGTTGAAATCGTGATACACCTTTGGTGAATATTCCATTGAGTATGAAACCAACTGCTGTGGTAGCTTAAAGCTAGTGTCTGGTGAACTTGAGCTAAAAAAAATTAATTTTTGGTAAAAAGGTCATACACACATTATAACAAAATAATAGGTCTCAAACTTGGCTATATCATGTGAATTCCACCCAAAGTAATGTTGACCTTCTATGATTAGAGTACCAAATCCATCTTCAGAAGCCTGTGTAGCCTACATTGAGTGGAAAAGAATAAATAATTTTTTTTTCACGTTAGTTAGATTGATCATGTTGTAGTCAGCTACCGTCCAGCAGACAACCAAAGTTGTATTTGGCGTATCCCTCTGAAATTCTCTGACAAATGTTCTGTAAGGTCCCTGTTTGAAATCGACAGCTCGTCCATGGCTTGGTAGTTTTAGTGTAGCGCTTTCACAATACTCTATATTTTCCTTTCCACGAATAGCCAACAGTACACCAATGAGACTTTCCTGAGGATGAAGGACTCCACCTAGAACAAGTATATTAAAATTTTTTTTCCTGAGTTTGAAGTATTTAAAAAATCGCACCCGGAATTGTTGACTGCTGAGGACGCAACAGCCAGCGGTTGCTAAGAAGAGCCACCTGAGAAATCTCAATTCCACTGAGGGATGTGTCATCCGCCTGTTTATAAAACGTTATAAAATTAGTTATTGTTTCATCGTACGTTTCGACTCAGAGACTTTAAAAAAATTATGTTATTTAAAACTACATTACATCTCTAAGATTCCGAACTTGGAGTTGCGCAGCTAAAGTCTCGGTGCGATCCTCTCCACTAGGAACTCTTTGAACCCAAGCAGCCAGGCTTAAAGACGACGAGACGAAAATTTTTGAACAATGGCGAAGAAGCCGGTATCTTCTTGAGGGAAATATATTACAAGTATTTATTAATTATATATACAAAACCTACAATACCTGGCTTTTACGGCTGGATTAGTGGAGAAAAACATGAGATCCAATGACGTCAATCCGACGTTTTCCGTTCCTTTCAACCATATGGTAGTTGACTTTTGAGAAGGATCCCAGCGGTAGAGCGCAACTTGATCGTGGCGAATATTGATGTTGTCAATGCGTGGTACGTCGAAAGCGACGTGCAAAGGATCATTAGAAGCAATCATAATATTGGAAATGGGTATGTTAGGACAAAGATTGGAAAGTTCAACCACGACCGGTCGGATTTCACCGCTAAACATAAATTCCGGTAGCGAGCGGAATAGCACTTGCAATTTAGGCATGCGGGGCCCGACTTGTATTGAGAGTCGTTTGTCGGTAGCATATACTTTGCCTTGACGCTCTTGTTGTGTCGTATTCAACCTTGGCCCTCGTAAACTAAACATTACCCGACCTAAGAATACATTTTTGTTCATTATTTAGTATGAATTTAAAAAAAAGTACATAAATAGAATACATGTTCCCTTGCCTGGCACAGATGACACTAATCCAACTACCGCTGCAGACGGTTCAACATTGACCGGTCGAAGATCGAAAGCGACTCCTTCGATAGTCAATATTCCCTCGGCTTTGGGTTTCACGTTCAAGATTATCTGATTTTTTAATTTAACAGTAAAATTTCGTCTCATGTTATGGGTAATTTCTGAAATGCATGCCTTATGGGAAGAAGAAGGATTCAGCACGATCCTAGGTAAGATGTAAGTGGTCACCAAGGGATTCTCGGTCGCCGTGAGTAGATTTGATAGGTTACCATCACCTCCCGCGAAATTCCACACTAGACGAACGTCGCACAACTGGACAGGGATGCGCAAAGGGTTGGTCAGTGGTAGTTCAAAACTAACGAGGTCTTCGAATGAAATGTAGAAAAAAATAGATTAGGGTAACGACCAAATCTGCACTTTTGAATTACTCACCATCACAATTCGTTTGTGGATGAACCATATTGTTGGTCGTATGAGAAAAAATAAGATTGGTAGGTCGGAAGACAGCATGCGTTGTGCCAAATGCCGAATTCACCAGTTTCTCCTCCATATTCGTCCACCTTTAAAAATAGTTTAAATATAAAAATTTACGATCGTACGCATTAAAAATCCAATACTGTAGTATAAACAGTACTTTGCATGATGAACTTCGTCGTCGTTGAAGGTGACGTGCGTGGCTTCCGACACAGGTGGAAACATATTTTCCGTAGGTTCTTTTGTGTCAACTAATACTCTGATCTGGTTGCTATCGATCACAGGCAGAGGCAATATGGGAAGAGTATACGATGTATTGGTTTCGCTCTCTCGGTGTTTGTTTAGTAACTGTTTTCGGTAAAGGAATAAGCTAACACATTAAAATGTGAAAAATACGATTCCAATACCTGATGCACGTGGATAAATTCATTAAGATAGGCCGTTTGTTGGGCAGCAGTTTGCATAGAATCTGGTTTCAAAAGAGCAGCCAATGCATGACAAGCTGCTTCAATTTGTTGCCTATTCAGACACTGGCGTCCTACTGTGTAGTGTATGTGATCTTCAGCTAGGCTCCATCCATGCCCTTTGTACACCTAAAAAATGAATATTTTTCCAATAGAGATCTAGAAGTATTTTAAGTAAAGCGACTTAAAAGGGTATACTTGCAAGGCAAGCTGATAAGCGCGAGCAGCATGGCGTTTCTGTCCAGATTTGCCGAACCGGTGACCGGCAAGTATCATGTGGAAGGCGTATTTCCGAATTAGTGGTACCATGTTAGGCTTCGCTGCATCTAAATTTAGGGGGAAATTACTTCGGGAATTATCCTGTAAGAAACCCCAAGCTTGGATTTAAATTATTACCCGCTGAGGAGTTGGGCTTGACGGCAGACCGAAGAAAACAAAGGGCAGCCTGTTCAAGCAAGATGGCACTTCGTAAGTCAGCGTCTTCACTGGTTAGTCGAATTAGTTGCAGTGCAGCGTCACTATACTGATTAGTAGCTTTAAGGCACTCGGAAGCCAACACTGCACAGCGCGTTGCCCAATATGGCATTCTAGAAATATGAAAATTACTAAGGTGTAGGTGATTTGATTTGAAAAGGTAAGAAAAACTGACTTGCAAGTCTGTAGATATGTAGTCAACGACTTGTCAAAATAATGAAAAGGGACGTTCCGACTTTGGCCATTTTGTAAAAACACGGAGAGAGCAGCCATTTCCATAGCCCCAGCGTAATGGAGCCAAGCTTGATCTGCTTCAAAATCCTTTTTGGCCGAATGGTAGGAATGGTAGGCCAAATCGTAGTGCCCTACAAGAAACGCCAAATCACCTAAGCGACGAACCTGCAGCTGAACTGATTCAGGATGGTAGCTGTAAAAAGTAAAAAAAAAATTTGACTTTTTGTTCAGTGCATTTTCCCTAATTTATCGTCCATGCTGTTTACCTCACAGCTACAGTTTGGGGTGTCTGAACACCGCCAGGTCGATTACTACCGAACCAGCGTTTGGTGGCACTTAGCAACGATCGATGAGTACTTTTCCGTGATGAAGCCTGGAATGTCCCACATAATTGTAAGTCATTCCTTCATTAGCAAAAAAATGTGCTCTTTATTAGACCTAAACTTACAGATTCGTTTAGCAGTCTCATTTGTCGTTCTATGTGAGGAAGAAGACTTTTAAGACAAAAATCGTTGATTAAGCTCTGGATGCGATCCAAATCTTCTGTTGTAAGGCATCCGCCATGAAGCTCGCTGGTAATACTTGAAGCGAGAATGGGACCGGTTCCATCTGCTTCATCCAACGAAACGCGCGTAGCCGTACTCCCAAGTACGGCATTGAGAGGGTCATCTTTGATCTATTATAAATGTAGATTTTTCTGTATGAAAACATATGCACAGCAAATACATAAGATACTACCTCCACGGCACTTCTCTGGCTCAACCCTAGGTTGTTTTGAGTACTTATTTTGTCATCTCGAGTCAGCGAAGAGAGGGCCGAAGTCGACGCAGAAGGAGCTAAAACGGAATTTATGTTGATTTCTTGCATGGCTTCTTGCAGTGCATCCATTAGCGGTATTTTAGGTAGAGAACCCAACGACTGTGGATTTGTTCCTTCCACGACTTTCACTGGAAAATCCATTTCTCCCGTCTCTACTCCATCTACGGTCGATTCTCCCTCAGTAGAAACGTCCAACTGCAAAATAATAACTAGCGTTAATACCGTTCAATTGTGGCATAGTTTTTTTTACCTTCTTCCAAATGGAACGCTTTAACAAAGTTATATGCAATGTGAATTTTGCACAAAAGCAAAAACTATATAAAAGGTTATTACTTTGCTGGCTTTTCTTGGAAGAAATCGAAGCCAAGGGTCGGGTGCTGGTAGTCCTGATTCTATTATTGATCCTTTCTTCGGTTTCGAGTTAATTACTAACAGTTGGCAGCCATGGGATCCATAAGCATTTCTCATAGTTTGCAACAATTCCTCTGCTCTAAAAATTTTCAGATATTAGTTAAAGGTATGTTGATATCATCAATAATTTGTTCTTTACTTAAACGCATCTCCATCGCACGCATCATGGACAAGAACGTGATAGCGTAAAGACATCATGTTGAACCACCTAGGTCCATCAGCTGTACCATTGCTTGACTACATGAAAAAAAGAAATAGAAAAGCTGTAATAAAAAAAAAAAACAATCTTCATTACCATTAACTGTGTGAGCTGGTCATTTAGTTGCTGAAACTGTTCCAAGGGATTAGGATGAGAAGAGGATACAACAAGTAGTGTAGCCAGGTAGTGCCGAGCAAAATCATGGTCAGTCATATCTAAACAACTCCACAGTGTTTCTCTCCATGAGTCATACCATGGTGTATGAGGGTTTATCTCAATAGGGTCTGCACCTGTAGCCAATTTTTGAAAGTTTTCAAATTCAACAAATAAAAGACGTCAATTATTTTACCTCCAATGACAGCAACCTTGTTTTCATTGACTGGAAAATTGGTAACAGCTTCTGAAAGCAAACGCCTCGCCAAAACTGAAGAGGCAGGTCTCCATGTAATGTCTCTGACACTTAACCTGAAGTGGGTAACAGAGTGCAGGGCCTGATTCACATCTCTTATTTGGCCTAAGAATATATAATTCCTGAAGTTCATGTTATATTTTTATATGATGACATTTTATACCTTCGACAGAGAGTCGACTAAACGGCTGCAGAAGTTCCACGAACGTAAGTCGGTTTTTGCTGCATACTACATCAACATCGGGTGAGGCTAGAACGGCAATAGCTGGATTAAATGCTTGTTGAATCACTTCTGCGGCACTAGGTCCTCCAACTGCGTTGATCGGCATCATCATTTTCTTGTAACGATTGATATCAGCATTTCATTGCAAATTTTCAGCTGTCATTTTTTGTGACAAGCAGAAGTAAACTGAAAGCCATCTAGTATCCAAATTGAACATCATTAATTAAATTTCATCCGATTGACAAAATAATAGCAACAAAATAATTTTCAAAAACGTTTTTTTCAGCATTCTTAAATTTTGGTGACTTATTTTAAAAACAATATCAAACAAAGCTGTATAATTTTATACGATTTATTAATAGACGCGAGATGGCCACCAAGTACTTCGCTGTCACATGACAAACCTAGTCAGCTGACTCGAGACAAGAGTTTTCGTTCATTTGTGCAAAGTGCTGTCAGCTACAACACACTTCTCAAATTCTAGACTTTTTAAGTCAAGTTTCAAGTTTGACTATATTTCCTATCTTATTTGAAACCGTCTGAAACAACAAAATGGCACTCACAGATAGCGATGTTCAAAAACAGGTGAAACGCTTTTATTCTATTTACCTACGAATAATGGCTTTAACGCGAATAACTTAACAGATCAAGCAAATGATGGGCTTCATCGAGCAAGAAGCCAACGAAAAAGTCGAAGAAATCGACGCAAAGGCTGAAGAAGAGTTCAATATTGAAAAGGGTCGTTTGGTCCAACAGCAACGTCTCAAGATCATGGAGTTCTATGAACGAAAGGAAAAACAGGTTGAGCTCCAAAAAAAAATGTGAGTATCCAGGTTAGAAACCAAAAAATTAGCAATGTTTCACTACAGGTTGGTTTTCTTGCCCTTTCTAGCCAATCATCCAATTTGCTGAATCAGGCACGGTTGAAGGTTCTGCAAGCTCAACAACAGCACATTCAGAATCTTTTGGCTGAATCTCGGACAAGGCTTGCTAAATCTAGTGCTGATCACAGCAATTACACCCGGGTCATCCGTGATCTGATTATTCAAGCATTGTTCCAGGTATTGAAAAAACAAAATGCATGAAGTATCCCAATTGAACCAAAAGTATTATAATTGGTTTAGATTATGGAGCCTGTAGTAACCATCAGGTGTCGTCAAGTTGACCTGGAACTGGTAGAAAGTGTACTGCCTGAAGCGATTGCAAAATACAGCGAGGCTATGCATAAACCATGCCAGATTAATGTTGCCAAAGATAACTTCCTTCCAGCTGATACGTAAGATATTACATTAGCGATAAGAATTTCATGTTTGTATTTGAAGTTCTAATGTCTTACAGTTGTGGAGGAGTTGAACTTGCGCGTTCCACGGACGTATTCGGGTCAATAACACATTGGAAAATCGTTTGGAGATGATTGCTGGTCAAATGTTGCCTGAGATGCGCACTAAGCTGTTTAACGCCAATCCCAACCGCAAATTTTTCGATTAATTTCACCATCTGGACATTTTTCCTCCTTTTTTTCTTCCTACGGATGTTAAGACTTTTTGCTCTACATCCATTCTATCGAACCAGTAGTAATTTGTTTTTTGTCTTTCTTTCTATGCATGCACATTTCATCCATTTGAAATAGGAGCATAAAGACGAAAAAAAGGGCCGGAAGAAATTGAATAACATTCCTCTGTTTGTCTAGATGTTTATCGTGGTTGTTTTGGTTAATACATTGTATATTAGAGATCATTCGCACCGTATGCAGCTCAATGAGGACTAACCCAACACGCATAATCGTAACAGCGTTTTACATACTTACCCAGAAGCTAAAACCATTTTGGGAAAATAATTGCTACGTCAGAGAAGCATTTTTTGTTTTTACTTAGCTCATACCATTTCCAGTCTTGGGTGATTGGCTGCTAAATTTTCTACTTCGTTCAAGAGTTTCATGCAAGAGAAAATTTCCACACCAATATCCTGTAAGTTTTCGATGAAATGCAAAATCATTAACATCAAGTCACCAAATCCATTAGACCGTTTGGTATGACCTAAAGACGATATTCATAAATAGGGACAATAAACATGTTCTATGCTTGCGCAGTAGAGTCAAGCAGCCCATCATTTGCACTTCAATTGCCTCCAGTAAAAAAACACAAGTAAATCCTTTTTATTTCCGGAAATATGAGTTATCCTTCTCTTCCGGACGTTGACGATTAATATCTTTTCTCAAAATCGTGATTATAAACTTCTAAATTACGAATATTGTTACGTGGTTTTGTGGTTATGGTACAGGAAACCTCTGAACTGTGTTCAGCCATCTATACTTCTCTTGTTCACAGTACTTCATAACAGACTGCCACTCCTTGTGCTAAAGCTACATTGCTAGGCGGTATTTTCACTTTTGAGATGGTGTTAATTTAACAGCTCTCCAACTTCTAAATGCTTTGAAAAACGAATTGGAAAACAGAATAGTGAGCTGATTTGCAAATTCCTCTCCTTCAGCGCGACGCCTGCAAAGCTGATAACGTAAGAACGTATTTCTATCACTTACATACATGTCAAACTAGAATCTAGTAACATAATATGTACCTTTTTAGTAGAGTAATGATGACAATGATGGTGCTTTTTGGATCGAAGAATTTGCTCGCTTGTGTTGTAAATTAAGCAACAAAATGCAAACACCAGAAACACCACCCACTTTACCACCAAAAGGCCATCTCCGGACGGCTCAAGCAGCTCTAAACGAATCTAGTACACCGATACCGTTTGCCAGTGAGCTGGGCTTAAGCGAAGCAGAATGGTATTGGGGAAGCGCTAGTCGGGAAAAAATTGCAGATCTCATGAAAGATACTCCTGACGGAACGTTTCTCGTCCGTGACGCTTCCTCGAAAGCCGGAGAATATACGCTGACATTGCGTAAAGGTGGACGTAATAAGCTGGTCAAGATTTCCCGCGATCGTTATGGCCGTTACGGGTTTTCCGAAACCTATCGCTTTAACTCCATACCAGAACTTGTCCAATATTACAAATCCGTCTCGCTCGAACAGTATAACCCAATGCTGAAAGTTAAATTACTTTATCCGGTCTCGCGACTTCAAAATGTAAGTATAGTTAGATATAGTTACCAAGATTTGATTTATTCATGTTTGTGCGTTTCATTAAGGCGGAAGAAGTGGAAGCCAGCAACAACGACGACCTGGGAAAAATGAGAAAGGAATTAGAAAGCGCTCATCTTGAATACTTAAAACGGTCTCGCCTGTACAATCTGTATCACGACGATTATTCCCGGTGTTTGCAGGAGATTCAATTCAGGAAACAGGCATCGGATGCCTTTGACGTCGCTGTTCTCATGTTTGACGAACAGCTCCTCCTGCACGATAAGTTTAAACGCGAGGCTCACCGTCACGAGATTTACTGCCTAAAAGAAAATCATACATTCCTCAAATCCCAGACGAGCAAGCTGAAGCAGTCACGCCAAGAATTGCAAGAGAATCTACGTGTGCAGGTGGTTTTAAGCCGGAATCTAGACCGTGAGATAAATGTCCTAAAACCGGAATTGATTCAGCTGTGTAAAACCAGAGATTTCCTACAAACGAAATTTCTATCAACAGTCATAGCTTACATACAACAGAACCCATCGAGTGTTCATGCCGACAGTCAACAATGGTTACTCCCTGACTGCTCGCGTTCGACTGCTGAGTCTCTCTTGGCTGGAAAAGCAGATGGAACATTTTTAATCCGACGTAGTGCAGGCGCTCCATTTGCTTTGACGATTGCTTGCCGCGCTGTGGAAGAAGGTTTTGGTCACATCTTGATTTATCGGTCCGAGAGAGGCTTCGGTTTCACAGAGCCGTACCTTTTCTTCCCAACGCTAAACGATTTAGTTGTCTATTATGCCGGCCATTCGCTCGAAGAACTCAATCCTAAGATGAACACCACTCTGGCCTATCCGCTGCACGGACCCCAACCAACTGAAACCAATCAGTCATCTTCTCTCTGTCAAGGAATCGCAGGCAACACTTTGGATTAATATGTGTCGTACAATACTGCGGTCCCTGTTATCTCAGGGAGACTGAACAGCTCGTCAGTTTAACGTTCAAAACCAGATAACAACCACCATTTACTACCATTTTTGTTAGTAACATTGTCTATGGTCTATGATTTCGCCAAACGGAAATTTTCACCTACCTCAATTCAGTTCGATGGTACCAACTACGATTAGAAGAAGTTTTTCTTTGTCCCAGATTTTATGCCAAGTCTGGCTCCTGCCAGTTATAGGTTAGTCGACCTGTGTCCAGATCCATTTCCTTTTCCCATTTCGTAGTCGTTTTCCCAAAACTTGAAACATTGAAAAAGTATACTGGAACCAAACGTTCTACGAATTGTGGCTATTGATATCCAAGGTAGTAATAGGGATATGTCCAAAGATGTGTCCTTTCGAAATCCTGAGCTACAGAATGATGAATTTTATTCTAAATTTTTTTTAAATAAATGGTAGTACATATTCCGACATTAGCATGCACAGATCTTACTTTGAATAAATGTGTTCTGGAGAAAAACACTATATAAACAGGTTTTTCGGCAACAAAACCTAAATGTAAACAGGATCCGAGTGTGCTTCGAAAATTCTGTGCTAATTGTTGTCCAATTTTATTTGTTTTTTCCTCTCGAACTATGCGACTAGATATTTTATTCTGTAACAAACACAAAAAACTGGAGCTGGCACTCGGTTGCTAGATTTAGTGGAATGATTTCGAAGGAAAAATGTTTACCTTGTCATCTACGGGTATCTGGCCGGCCGAGGACTGCGACGATATGGATTAACGGGATGTACGGCGTTGGGCAGATGATAACCGTCAAAGTTATATTCGTCGTAGTGCCTCTGGGGTGAGGTCTGTATTTGCATCTCTCGAGTCGTATATGTCCTTGATGGGTCGGTAAATGGAAGTTCACTTGAATCCTGTAGATAGCTCGATATCAGTTGATGGTTATACGATTGCTGTTGAACAGGTCGTGGGCTGTAGCTGGATAAGGGATAATTAGCTGATTCCTGAGTGAACAGTTCATCTGGATCCGGGTAAACAGTGATTGCTGGCAAGCCGTAAGACGTAGAGCTCAAAAGAGGTTGAAATCCACGTTTGCATAACGCCTGTTGCTGATAGTCATTAGGATACGGAGAGGCACCAGCTCGATTTTCGCAATGCTTCACCAATACATTTTCCCCTCTGCCGCTGGACGAAACATCATGCATTCTTGGTTCTCGCTGGTCAAACTGCCGCAATACAGTATTATTAGCTTTTTCTGACTGTGTATCGGTAGATATCACAAGATGAACTCCATCGTTCTGTAATACGGAAAATGTGTCATTGTAGCAATGTTTGTCTGGGAATGGTTTGGGATAAATTCAAAAGCTTTACAAAGCCTATCTTTTATTATGCTAGCAATGCTTCCTTGCTCTTGAAATAGAATCAATTTATTTGTTTTGAATACCTTTCCACTCAGCGTATCTTGAGGTGTATCCAGTTCATCAAGCAAATGGAGAACTTGGTCACGGATGCAAGCCAATTCTTTTCTGATAGTAGAAACCTGACATGCAACAAATTCTTGATCATGTTTCTTGATATCTTCAGCTGACTCTTGGGCTTGAAAATTTAAAAAGATCATAAGCTTTAATGTGTGGTGGCTGCTGCTTTCTAGGGCATCTTCCAAATCTGAGGTGTCAAAAATGGTGACCAAATCTCCATCTAAAAATAAAAAATGACAATTTGAAGCCAAAGAACTGTGTAGCTGCTAGAAATTTAAATTTTGTGGACAACCATGTAAATTTTTTCTTGAAACAGGTACATTTGTATGGTAAATGAAAACAAATCTATCCTAACTTTATTCATATAGATTTGCCTTATATGTTTCCTTCGTGCATTTTCCTACCTTTCACACATGCATAAACTTTAGGCATGTACAAAATGATGGAAAACTTTTTCTACATATTGAATACAAATGGTCGAAATACATAATAGAACTACCTTCATCTTTATATTTTAGAAGCAGTTCATCACTTCTTGAAATCTTCCCATTGAAAAGCTGCTGCATCACCCGAACAAGATGATCATATGTAACATCTTTGTTGTGGATTTGAATACGCCGTATATCATCATGAAGTTGCACCTAATAACGTATTGAGTTTTCTACCTGTAGAATTATGTACGTTTTACACTCTTTACCTTGATGTCCAACTTTTCCTTTAAATCCCACTCGGAGTTCATTTTTACTGGTGGTCCAGGTGCAAAAGTCCAGGAGTTCATTTAAGTCTGAATTCAACACGTGTGCAACACCCCAAACCAACTTTGACTGACAAGGAAAGATTTCTTGCTAGCATTCGAAAAAAAATGCGCCATTGCCAAATCGAAATTATACGCTATGTTGCTGTTGCGGTATTGCCAAGTTGCCAGGCCTTGCGGATTTAATAGAATTAAATCTGAAATTTAGGATTAGATTAAGATCCAAATAACTTAGATAGTTCCACTAAGCGTACCTAAGAAGAAAGAAGATAATAAATAGATGTTCAACCTTAACTTTGTAATTTGTAAGCAACATTTAACAACAGAAGGGGACTTGCAACGAAATGTAAGAGAGGAAGAATGGAAACTTTAGCTATGCCTAATTTAGTTTCTTTCTGGCGCACTGTGAGGAGAAACGAGAGCACAGTTCAAATTTAAGAACAAACCTCGATACGAGAAAATAACACAAAAATGACTAGAGGCGAAAGGGTTAGAGTTCCTACAGATCAATTGAGCTGGCCAAGAAATTGGGCACGGAACATCCGTACAGGACCAAACGGAACTTCAGATGAAACAGTTAGAGCAAGTATCATTTGGACGTTATTAGCGATCGGTTGCAGTCTATGCGCTCCAGGAGCACGGATGGTTGTTTCGTGCTGGAACTGCAGAATGCCTCTCCATACGTAGACATAAACGTTGTCAACACCACTACTTTGAAGAACCATCAGGGCTAAGCGTCCATCAGGTAAGCGAGCAAATTTAGCGTCAATTGGTTCAGAAAACGCGATTCGCTGTAACCTGGTGGGTGGTCCCACGTCATTTAGCCTGGGGAAAAATTGACAAGGCGATTAGATCCCAATACCCATTTCCATTTAGATGTCTTCCATTACCTCCAAATAATGACTTGTCCTGGAATCGCAGCCGGTTTAGATGGTGCCACAGTTACCAGAAGGCATTGGGCTTCATTGCAAATGCAATCCAAGGCGATAATCTGGAGAGTAACTATCGTTTTCCATGGCTCAAATTCTTGGCTCGTAACATTGAAATTCCAGATGGTAATGTAGCCGTATCCTCGCTGCCCGACAGTTGCAATGCTTAGTAGGGGTAAGCCAGATTTATAATGGTAGCCAACAGTGACCTAAAAGAAAAAAAACATATTAATTGGTTTTTCAATTTCAAATCGAAGCGTTACCCACCAATCGGGCGTCTACAATCGGTAGACGCTGGATCAAGGTGTAGTTTCCATTAGAGCTCAAAGGTCGGCAATAAATTGGAGTTTTGGAAGTTTTTTCGAGGAAAAGATAACAGGAACTATTTACAAGCAAGAATGCTGTAGCCCCAATCGGAAAATCTGTAGGGATGATTTGAATATCAAGCTTGTCCGAAAGTAGAGGTGAAAAGATGAACGAATCGTGCTTCCGTTTCGTACTGCGATCCAAAGCGGCCACAGCAAAACCTTCCGCAGATCTCAGTGAGGCAACACCCGTTACTTCAACATCCTTTAATAACGGTGAACTCGACGAGCCATAGAATAGCGTTCCTTCTTTTTCAACGTAGGAGCATAATTCGATTTCACCAGCAGCTGTTTCCCAAGCGAAAGTGTCATCCACGACAGGTGGTAAACTTTGGGGAACTGCCATCTCCTCGAAGAATCTGAGTTCCACAGTTTGACGTGAAACGACACGTTTCATATTCTGCACCATGGAGGATAATGAACGCTGACGTATTTCTTGTTGAATAACTGGACTAGCAGCCACGTGATGAGAAACGTTCAAAGGTAGTTCAATGATATCGCGGATTGTGGAATTAACTGACAAATCCTGTAAATTGTTCGTCACCAGACTCGACAAAACCACCGGTTCAGAAAACTTCACGTCAATGTCCCGGCGAACCTGTAAATGGATCCATTACTACCTAGTGCATTACATATCTATATTTCGATGTAACTTACTGCTTGATCGTAAAAGTGTCGTAAAGAAATGCCATCATACAATCCGTTAACCTGAAGATTGGTGAAACGAGCAGCCACGCTAAATTCTTCGGTTGCTTGTTGATAAACACGTCCTTGTTCACTTGAATACAATATTTCATCAGGAAGAAGTGAAGAAATTGATAGACGCCCATTAAATTCTTGCTGGTCGGAGAGAGTAAGCACAAGATCTCGGCTTAAAGTCACGTTGTTAAGCGTACCCTTCAGATTTAAAGGCTGCTGGAACACAAGCGATTCGAATTTGGCTCCGGAAAGTGTGAAGTTGCCTTTGCGAAGTACAGCTCTAGACGCCCAGTTTGAAATATCATATGTTCCAACAGAGCAGTTGTCACACATCTCTAGGACCTCTTGCACTTGGAGTGTCATTACAGATTTTCTGCCTGTTATGACATTGTCCCGATCATTGCGCATCACCGATGTGCTGACATCCACGCCATTCAGCAACCCATCAACAGTAACGTCTATTGTTAAAAACAAAGGAATTTGTTATTCGAAATCAGAAAGTTTTAAAATTGTTGTTGAAAACTAATACTTGATACAACCACATCTTGAAACATGATGCGATTTGTAATGTTCTGCTCAGTATCCCGGAGAAGCACTGAGCTGGTAATTTGACTGATATCAATTTTGTTTATACTGGAACTATTTAACGATTCGACCGCCAAGAAACCTCTAGTCTCTATAGATGCGAACTCGTGGAATGCGGTTACGTTTTGATCAGCCGACGATGACAACTTCACTGCTCGCCGATTCAAGTCCGATAAACTCACGTTGCTAATTACTTTCTGTAGAACAATTTACAATTACAGCCTTCTTGAATCTGCAAAACTGTTAGACGTGTAAGAAATACCTCTGGCAGAATACCCTTTACAATCACATTCGTGAAATTCTGTGTCGGCTTGATGTCAATGTTGGCTTCTTTCAGCCAAAGATGATGCATGGTTTCATTCAACATGCGGTCATTGATCTTAGACGCATTCAGTTTTGCGCCTCGCTTAAAGAGCACATTACCTGAAACAAACTCGCGTTAGATTGCACACTAGGAGTTGTTATGAAGTGGTGTTACCAAATACAATCCAATTTGATGTCTGTGGAGGGATTGGCGTCTCACAAACATGTTTTGGATCAACGCCATTGATGTCTTTAACCACGCGAAGAGAATCCGATACGAGGGGACCTGAAAACGATTTCAGACCTAAAATGGGTTGACGGTCTTTGCCGGAGTGTTTGCGAACGAGTTCTTTGGTGACATTATGCCCTTGAATGAAACCTCCAACAACTAAATTATCTATTACCAAATGACCTGGGAAAAAAACAAAAGAATATAGCGCTAATAATTTGAACATTCTGGGGTAAATTTACGTTTCCTACCGAATTCAATTGATGAAAAGTTTCTAGAGTCATCGGTGCGAACTGCCTCTTTAAGAAGGAGGTTCAAGTCAACACCGTTCACCACCCAGGAATTTTGTCGAAAATCAGCGACGTCCAAGGTTTCCCGAATTTTCAGACTACCGGGTATTGTTTGATTTCCTTCATAGCAAAGCCAGTTCAATGGGGCATTACTATGCACTCCGTCGATGGTCCCTGTATTTAAATTCAAACCATTGTATTTATGATGTGCAACTATTCAAGAGTGAAGACACTTACCGCTCACGACTACTTTCTCGCTGGAAAACGTTCCATTGATGATGACATCAGAATGAATTATAATAGGTTCGTCGATTAGAACTACATCTAGGAATTGCTTAACATCAAGGTCGTCTACTGCGGCAGCTTCAACATCTTTAACTTTCAATGAAATGAGGCTTTTCTGTGACGTAATTGTTTGATGTTTTCCTATAAAAAAAAAAGGGCAACTGATAAATGTGGAAGGAATCGAAGAAGAGGGTTGCTTACCAGTTTTAAGGATAGTATCCCTCGGCCATGAGCTAACGTCCACGTCGTTAAATAGACCTGCTATTTCTAATGCATCAACAAACCAATCTTTTTCGATGGTCAAGTTTCGGAAGTGCTTACTGCCAGCCACCGGAATAGGTGAATTCAGCGAAACAAGTTGTGATTTCTGGGCCTTGAGTCTACGAAAGATAATTCAATTACAAATGAAGAAGTAGATATCATATCGCGTGCGAATTACTTGACCACGTCGACATCGTTCTTTATAAGTAAGGAACCAGAAAGCATCTGATCGCCTTCAATTTTCAAAGACTGCTTCCACAAATGTCGCAGGTCAAAGCCATTAAGGGTATAGAGAAGAGTGAAAGTATGGTTCAGAGATACGGAATTGTTGAACTCTTTTCGACCATTAAAAGTGATGGGAGTTTTTCTGTCTCTTGTAAAGAAGTCCCCACTTGGTACTCCATTTAATTTCACCGTGGAAAGATCTCGTTTTACCTAAAGGAATCGATTAAACAATCTTAGCTTTATTTCGCAAAATACAGGGCTATGTCAGCTTTTACCATAACATTGCTCGCCACAGTTAGTGACCTTGTTGGAGGGAAATCCTTGGTTGATAATAAGATACCCCTTTCCTCCAGCATTTTAATGCCCACTCCTTCTGTGTCACTAACAGAAAGAGGTTTTTCGAATATAACATCTCCCTCAACAGCTATCGAATCTGTAGTCAAAAACCAAAAATTCATGAGCATATCTAACTGGTTAAATTTTTGGAATAAATACCGTAGATTAATAAATTTCCCGGCTGTCCGTAAAGGCTGCTAGTGGTATTAAAAACATCCATTGGGAGCTGATTGATGGTCTTGGATAACACGTTGCTCTTTGATTTGAGATTTTCAAACCTTTTCTTGCCAGTGACCAGCTAATCGACATAAATGCTTTTACATCAATTAAAAGAAAATCGTTTCGAACATTTTTTCTACCTGTAACTCGTTGCTTGATTTGTTGAACAAGTTAGTACCCCACCGACCTTTTGTCACAGGATTGCCGGCTATGTTATCAGTGACTGTTAAGCGTTTTAACTTGGTGTCGTGCGTTAGCTTCAATGTATTTAGCTTCAGCTCGTTGTTTTCCTTAATAGAGATGAAATCTGTAGGGAACTGTTTTCCATTGAAAGAACCGTTTAGGACGGTTCGACCAAGATGGGCAGCAGTGTATTGATGGAGGCCTGTAACAACGACGTGAAACAAGAATTTTTTAAAAGTTGGGAATGACTACGTTCACCAAAAACCTACCATTAACGACGTGATTGCCATTCAGTTTCATTGAATTCTTGTCCAAATTCGTCAGATTTACTTTGTTAACCAATCCATTAAGCTGAAGCTTAGAAACGGCAAGCGACGAGAAGAGCTTTGATTGAGGAAAAGTGAAATTCGTCGTGTTTGAAATGGCCTTTTGGTATAAATAACTAATGTTTCTTCCATTTATAAGCTGGGTTTTCAACGTTTTGAGACGCACGTCATTGACTTTTAGCGTCCCTAGACGGTGATTAATAAAACATGTTACTGAATTTGCTGTTCTTGTGGGAGCAAGTAATTAAACAACTTACAGTTTAAATGCTGATTGCCTTGTCGAAGAAGTAGAGTATTAGGAGAAATACTGTACCCATCAACTTGACCTTTGCAATTGATGTGACCATTCACCAGTAAATTGCCTTCAATTTTGGTTCTGTTCTGAAATTTAAGATCGTCGTCCATTGTAAGGTAATCTTTGATGTCATGGCCGGATAAAGATGTAGTGTTGATCGGTAGGCTTCGGAGAACTTCGAGCTTTCTAGTTTTAAGAGACGGAATTGACTTATCTGTTTGCATAACGGTCTGTTGATAAGCATCCGCAATATCTACAGAATTCACAGTTTTCGCTCTGACATTTTCCAATATGCAAGGTCTGCCTTTACAATTGCTAACTAGAGCATCGAAATGGACCCGTCCTTCAAAATAAACATGAAAGAAAGTTAGATTTGAGGTTAAGTAAATTTAGAACATTAGCACTGTTTACCATGGATTGCGTAATCCCCGCTTTTTCTTATTGCTAGCTTAACTCGTGTGCTCAGTGCTTGTAGTTTTTTACTTATGTCACCCATTTTAATGGCAAACTTTTTCAGTTGAAGGATTTGCGTAGCTCCCAAGGTTGATCCATTTGATTTGAGTTCCACCTAATAAACAGAACACGATTAATGGCGTTTCAGTTTAAATATCGTAAGCATTGACGAGCAAGGCACCTCATTGGTCCACACGCGATCAGCAGACAAAGTTTTCAAGTTGACATTGCCTAATTGAATAACACTATCATTCTTTTTAACGGCCTGAGGATACAGTTCTAGTATAAGCTTCGATGGATCCACTTCTAGTTCGGTAATCATTTCACGACAGGATAACAAACTGTTCTTGTAAATGGTAGATAATGTAGAGTTCAACTGACGTGAGAAAAATGGTAAGAACAAGTTGTCCCTGTCAGATGTTTCTGGATTTGCATTTGCGACAGCTGAAATTGGTTCCGAAGAAATCATTACGACACACGTATTAGTTGAAATGTTTAAAAATATCAATATTTCAAAGAATAATTACTTATAAATGTTTCTCCGTTCATTTGTAATGTTCCAAGGCGAGTGATTCCTGTACCAAGAGCAAATTCAGAATACTTTAGGACACTTATGAAACGCCATCCGTTATATTGGTAAACTTCTGCCCCCCACGACAAGGAAAACACGACAGCAGATTTATCGTCATCCATCTAAAAGATTTAATTCTTAAAAGCAACGCCATTATAAACTTTACTTATAATCGAATTACCTGAAATGCAAGACAGCCAGCCTTTTTACTATTGAGCTGGATGGATTGAAATGGTTCAAATTTTTCGCCAACGAATTTGTAGATATGCGAAATTGCATTGTTATTTGGCGCCCCTGTTGAATCTACGATTAAGAACTTTGATAACATGTGTATCTATCATTACACTGCATTTTTCTTACTGAAGGCAAGTTGGTTGACAACAACCAGGAAGTGCATGGTGTTCAACCCCGTACCGATTTTTAAGAAACAAATATCGGTTGCACCTTTAGTTGGTAACAGCTGCAATTGTTGATACATTTTCGATCTCAAATCGTATCGAAGAATTTCTGTAGGCACATCTTCAGCCGCTAAAATTGGAGCAATAAATTATCAAGATTTTTTTAGTTTTGAAAGTTATCAAGATATACCCGTTTCATTTGGATAATTTGCAACAGCTAAATAGTGCTTGGAAAATATGCGAAAATGTCGGATTGCCTTCGGAAAATGAGTTTCAAATTCACTGCATTGGTCGAAATAGCTTCCTCTAGCACAATATATATAAGATTTTGTCCAGTCACTGTCGATCCCCCTGGAGTCCCGGTTCTTCCCGTTGCAAATAACAACATATGGAATTCCAAATTGCTCCCTGAGAAAAAAACAGTTTTTATGAAATAGATTCAGATATGGCGAGAGCTACGATTTTACCAAGAAGTGATGCAAGTTGGCTCTTCATTACGAAGCACTTGGCTGCGGATGGCGCTTAGTGTCAGATCGGTTGCAAAGGTAAGAATGTAGACAGATGAGCCACTCCTTTTGTGTGGGTATACGAGTGGATTTTTCTCTAAGACGATGATGCGAAAAACGTTGTTAGTGAGGACGATTTCAAAATCAAATGCCAACCGAGTCGGCAATGTTTCCAGTAGTTTTTCGCATCCCCGTTGCTGTCATAGACAAGAGATTAAGTTTAGTCAAGGTTGAAATGATAAACAATGTTACCAACCGCAGTAAATGAGTAAATTTCGGTATTGTTCTCCGCTGCGTTTGTAGCGATAACGGCGTACCACACTGCGGAATTTCGGAAAACCTTAAACTGATGAACAGCTCTTGGGCAGCCTCGCCAATTCTTGAATCCCTGCACAACCCAAACATCTATCGAAAAAATTTATAAGAGCAGTGTTTAAAACAGATTGTTTAAAGCTGGCAACAGTGCTTTAACGTCAAAAGAAAGGTAAACAAAAAGAAACTTCATGGATTTAAACAATCATGTAGAAAATTGTGTAGAGCTCCAACTTTCCGAGTTTGAAATGCTGGGATCTATGTTTCCAAACAAGGGAGAACTTGAGCTCATTGATCCCGGAGTTATTTCCGATTTACAAGACTTTTTAGCGGAGAGACTGCCAAGAGATAAGATATCAAAGCTTGAGTATAACATCAATCTCACTATAATGGAGGTAGGAATCTTTACAAAACCATTAATCATTTTTTGAAAACCTCCTTGAATATATAGGCAAAAGTTATCATAAGTGTAGCACTTCCTGACACATACCCGAATACCCCAGCCCAAATATCTGTGCACAGTGGGCATCTAGGAAGAACTAAGCACAGTGAGATAAACTTGGACCTGAGAAATTTCCAACAAACAATGGACCCAGGCACAATTTACATTGGCTCAATAGTAGAGTGGGTACAGGAGAAATTTCCAGATTACTTGTCTTTCATAGAGGCAAATGTTTTGGCCCCTCTTATGGAAACTGAAGATAAGAGAACTTTCCGCATGTGGATACATTCTCATCACATCTACAGTAAGACAAAGATGAAAAATATAGAAGAATGGGCCAGAGAGCTGAATCTCAATGGATTTTTCCTGCCTGGAAAGCCTGGTTTCATTTGTGTTGAAGGCCTTGAAAAAAATTGCAATATCTGGTGGCAAAGGGTAATACCAAAGAGAATTATGTGTAGCATGAACTACAATCTTCTTAACTCTAGGTCAGAGCTATGAATTGGCAGAAGATATCCTGCAAGCTTGAAGAACATGATGAAGTTCAGAAATTTCGAAGTTTTTCTAATATTGCAAGTATCAAAGCTGCATCTGACTCATCAGGAATGAAAGCATTTATAAATTACTTGGAGGAACACCATAGCTCACATGTTTTCAAAGACTACTTTGGGTTTGATGGCAAATAAATATCTTGTCTCTAAGTACTCACCACTATGATCTTGTTGTAGTTTCCCAAAATCAATTTGCCTATGGGTTCGGGTATGGTGCAGTTTCTTCACTTGTTCTGCCACTGATGGAAAGGAAAAAGTGCCAAATTTTTCAGAACCTATAAATTAAAAAGAGACCATTTGACTTGGTATAAAAATTGCCCATTTCCTATACAAGGTAACACCAGGAAATACCTTTAATTGCATCACTTGGACTTCGCCTTAGATGGCTTTGACTTAAGCATGACACAATACAACAAAAAATAGGTAGTGTAGAATAAAGCAATGCCTTGGAAAAGGCTTTGACCATGTTGAGACCACTTCCCTGTTATTAGGCAGTACAATTTCATTAGTCAGACAACCATGACACTGATACTGTATTGACAAGAGTGAATAATTAAAACACCCACTTTTTGTAAATTTTTCCTCAGCCGTCAGCTGCCGAAACCTGTATCGAAGTGAAGATGGCAGGTAACTGACAAAAAATTTCGAGAGGGCGAGTTTTTTCTACTGAATACGACCAGACACGAGTCGTGACACGTTTTGACACCCACCCCCCGTCCCTTCATCTACTCCATTTTTTCCCCTTCCTCCTGAGCAGTTTGACTTGTGTAAATGGAATTAAATTTAACTTGGCAATGTAATTACAATGTTATCATAACCTAAAAATATGCCCGGAGCTAAATTAGATCATTCATTGCTTACGGCTCATCTTTAGGTTGATTCCAACACAAAGCGGTGTGAGTAAGTAGATGATAGAAGAATGAATTGGGATCCAACATGAGGTGGAACTCGAAGGTAAAAATTTACATTTTTCAACCAGTAACATTGACAAGCTAAGCTAAACGATAATTATCGATATATGTCTACGAAACTGATGTTCTAGGGTTTTCGGAAACAACTTTATTTCCCCAGCCAAATGGTGTTCCTTACTGCTGCCTTCTTGGTGTGACTTTCAGCTCAACAGAAATTATCGACCTCTCGTTAAGAGTCAGCGTATAAATTTTCTTGCGGGTAAATTTTTTTTTTTCACTTATTTTATTGTTTTCATTCAAAAATTTTTAAGATACGGAAATGATCCTCTGAAGAAAAAGAAAGCTTGGCTTAACCAGACAAATGAAACCAAAATAACTGCTTTTTGCTTCCATTTGGCATTGTTTTCCGTACTTGAAATCATCTTATCGAACCCAATGCCCCTCTGGAAATTCAATATGTATTCATTATTCTCCAGAGGGTTCTTTATCTGATATTTTAAAAATACGTGTAACTGGTTTGCGTTTCTAGATCAGCTCCCCAAAAATAATCGGACAGTATATAAGGTCACGATATACTCGGCTGATTCGACCAACAACTGGTTACGAAAACAGAGGTTTTAATTCAGAATGTTTGAGAATCCGTCAGCGTACGCTGTATTTTCAATAATTATCTAGGTTACACGCTAACGATGGCAAACATCGAAAATGCGTGCGTGCATGTATGGCATTGCTCCAAAACGGTGGCCTTATTCTTCTTCTTATAAAAGAGCTCGTTGCAGACATGAACTCAGTATAGATTCATAAAGGCTGTTTCCCTGTGTGCATCAGTTCTGGTTTATTTTAACCATTTAACTGGTAAACATTAACGTGATAATTTCTGTCAAAAGGAAACATAATTTATTTTTTTGTTTTCGTGCTATGTGAACACTGCTGATGATTTTGGATTTGGACAGGATTTTTACTATTAAAAAATGCAACTCCCTTTTACTCTGGCTGTTTTTGCGATGGTCTTTACCGTCATCAACTGCTATACCGATGAAGAGGCCTGGAACGATTACAAAGTGAGTCTAAAAATAAACAGAACAATGACTTTTTAATTCTGCTGATAAAAAACTACTGGTAACCGGAAGAGGTGTTTCATTCCAACCACTAATTGAATATTTTAACTTGAAAAGAAAAAACATGGAAAAAATTACAGGTTTCCTTTTGACGGAGGACGCCAAGATCGAATACGGAGAGCCCTTTTCCAAATCAGAAGTGCTGAAATCAATAAACATAACAGCGAAAATAGTGACACCTACAGGCTTGAAGTGAACAAGTTTACCGACATGGTAAGAGGCAGTGAAGTTTTTAAACATTTATATGACAGTAAACTAGGATTGGACGTAAGCAAATCTGACTGTTTTTTTCTTTTTTTTTTTCTTATGTTCTAGGCACCCATAGAGTTGGATGACTTTCTCGGTATCAAAGCTGGGTCTGTTCCTCGCAACCACTTTGTAGAAGCAAATGCCGATAACGTAGAGAGTCGGCAAATTCCTACTAGCGTAAGTACAATTAATAGAAAACAACAACATTAGTTTGCAAATTCCAATATTATCTAAGTTTTTAATGTGCACACTCGTTGCTTGTCTGTGAAATTAATAGCTGGATTATCGTTACAACAAGTGTTTGCCAGCAATCAAGAACCAAGGACAGGTAATAATAATGAGAAATAATTCCTCGTGATTTCATTCTAATTGAAAATACCTCATCTTCATTTATTCAAAGTGTGGAAGTTGCTGGGCTTTTAGCGCAATTGCTCCTCTCGAATTCGCCAAATGCAAGAAAACTGGAACTGCCGTTGTTCTAAGGTAAGTTAACTTACGTTTGATTTTTGCAGAGTATTCTGTAATCAAGAAAAACAAATTATTAGCGTGATGTGTTCTTGACAGTGCAAAGTAGTTCTCCCTATTTACCAATAAATTCTTAAATTTCAGCGAACAACAACTAGTGGATTGCGATCGGTCAAATGGTGGATGTAGTGGTGGTTGGTACGTGGATGCTTGGAATTACACCAAAAGAGCTGGCGGATCTGCGAGAAAATCCTCTTACGATTATACTGCCACTGTAAATTTTGATTTGATTCTTTGGTACCATACGTTGGATAAAACTTTTTTTTTGCTAACTAAAAATTTGTTTATCACATAGGTTGGCACATGCAAATTCAGCTCGTGGATGGTAGGAGCCAACGTTTCTTCGTTCGGCTATGTTGCGTCCAAAAATGAGGCGGCAATGCAATCAGCTCTGGTTAAATATGGTCCTCTTCCTGTGGCCATGAATGTCGTCCCCTCGCTCTATTCCTATGCGTAAGTACCGAATCATTATTGATTTTCGTCGTCATATTTGTAACAGCCCAATTGTAATTACCTTACGAAAGCAGTTAACTGTCGATTTTGTTGTTTCAACTCTGATATTTTGTTCGGCAAATTTGCAGGAGTGGAGTGTATTCCGATACCGCTTGCGATGGACCTAATGTGAATCATGGTGTCGTTGTTGTTGGCTGGGGTGTGCTCAATGGAAAGAAATTCTGGATGGTGCGTAACTCATGGGGAACCAATTGGGGCCTGGCTGGCTACTTCCGCATCCAGCGTGGTGTCAACAAATGCAACATCGAAACTTATCCTGCTTACGTTGTACCAGTTTAATTATTTAACTGCCAATGGCTGACGAATTTTAATATTTAATTTAATCTGTTTTTTTTTAATTTTTGCTTCTGTATTATGCTATTTGACATTTTCCAATACATGTAAACTGAAATGAGATGGAAAATGGTGAAAGATAGGTTAGTGTCACGGAAGTAAACCAAAAATAAAAATACCTTCTGAGAAATAGGAGCATCTTCGAATTTTGTAAAGTCAGTCACACTTGGCAGATGGCCGTAACTAGGATTCAAACGGCCGATCCAAAGAAACACGAAACGATGGTAGTAGGTGACCTTATTTTCCGGGATTTGTCCAGCTTTCAAATGCAACGTAGATCGCAAAGGGATAGTTGAACCTACGTAGATGTGGCAGATTGAAAAGGGCCTGTCGAATCTGCGTAGTTATAGTTTCCTGATAATAATTTAAAAAAAAAGCCTATTAGTCTTAGATTTAGATGGCATTTCTTAAGAATAAAGCTGACTAACCATCGGCTAAGCACCGTTGTGTTCGCAACACTTCCAAAACCAGTTTCCTTAGTGAAAACGAACAGCTTGAACTTTTTAAGCCAGCAAACACACGTTTGAGGTTTTTTCGTTGCAGCCCCTTGGCATCACGTTATCAGCATGAAAGAAATCAATCCTGAGGAAATGCAAATCTATATCAATCTGACTGAATTGCTATATATAGAGAGTAGGCTTTGAAACAGCTTTGATGATGCTGCATTGATTAACTACGATGTCATTGTTATTCACGCATGCGGCGTTTCAAGGATGGCGTGAGGGGCGTTTCTCATTCAATGACTGCAAAATGAAACAGGAAACAAGAAATCCGTTGTTGCATCTAGAAAATGATTGCCATAAAAGACATAAAACAAAAATAATAGCATTAAGAAACGTTTACATTCCGATTTCATTCAGCAGAAGAAGCAAAATGAAGGATCTTGTATTCCTTTGACTACCTGCCAATCAGTCAGTGATCAGCGATTACCTCCGGGTTATCGTAATCATGTTACCCCGATTCTTCCTACTTATAAAAAAGCAAACTGAATTCCACCGGTGCTCGCCATCTGTTTTACAGTTACTTTGCAAAGACACCTATAAGAATGAGTCATTCAGAGGTCGTTGGGATCGTCCTTCGACACCAGAAAAAGCCGGCCATACAGCCACTGTTAAACCGGATCATACACCCCGAATAAACGGACGATCGTTAAGGGCGGGTCTACCCCTCCTGTTTCACCATGAAAACAGGATCCCTTTGCTTGATCGCCATTCCGTCGACGTAAATGCAAACATGGCAACAACGAAATAGCTGCTGGTTTCGAAATATAAAACAAGAAACTAAAAACAAGGCCTTTTTCTATTTAAAGGAAGAAAATTAGACATCTGCATGTGACACGGGCCATAGCAAAGTATACACACAACAAGATTTAAGATAATATTCCACGAAACCGACCGCTGTAAACGTATACGGAAACGGAAAAGAAGCATCAAACAACCTGCCAGCCACTAGACATGGGCATACCACGCCATGCCATAGATATGCATTAGTGTGTAGGGCAGAACCCGAATGGGGTATAGTGTCTGGTACGATGCAACCAGTTTACACAGACGCCTGTGCAACACAACCAACTTGTGAATATTATAATCTAACAGATAGCCCGTGCGTGCCTGAGGGGTAGCCTCCCATCTATATCAAGGGTTATGGACATGAGACGTGCACTGCTCATCTGAACATCATTTTGTACAGCATCACAATTCCTTGGGTAAAGTTAGAGAATGAAGTTCATTAGTGTGTTGGCTGGTTTCGCAATGACTCTAACTGTCATCTACTGTTCTGCTGATTCTGACGCTTGGGAGAACTACAAGGTACGCGCAATTCGATATTGAAAGGATCCCTTAGTTAAGCAATTCGCACGTACGTTACGTTTGTGTTCCAGAAAAAACACGGGAAGGATTACAACATAGCCGCGGATGGTGGGAAGCAGGATGCAATGCGTAAGGAATTGTTTCTCGACAAAACTCGGATAATCGAACAACACAACAGTGAAAAATTTACGTCATTCAAGCAAGAAATCAACAAATTTTCTGATTTGGTAAATGAACATTTCACGACCCATCAATCACGACGAATATTGACGCACGTTTTTCAATTCTAGTTGCCGGCAGAAATGGCGAAATACCTCGGCGTCAAAGCTTCTCTTGCTCCCCCCATTTCGATGATGGGCTCTATGAGCAGCGATCTGTACAATCACAGGCGACCTCCTAATGCCGTGAGTGTTTATTCTAACTAAATTAACTCCTAAACGCGGTTTTTAAAAATTTGGGTCCAAGAGGTTACCCGAAATTCAACGCCATTTCCTTTTCCTTTTTTTTTTTTGAGCAGTTGGACTATCGTAATCACATTTGCATGCCGACAGTAAAAGACCAAGGACAAGTAAATACTGAACATTACCACCCGATTTCTAGAGAAAAATGCAATTTAATTGTAATAATGTACTTGCACAGTGCGGAAGTTGCTGGGCATTCGCTGCCATCACTCCGCTCGAATTTGCTAAATGTATGAAATTTGGACGACCGGTTCGTTTGAGGTGAGTTCAATCGGGCACTTCAACGCAAGTTAAATTTGAGCACGTAATCGACGGATTGTCAATTTCTTTAACTCAAGTGAGCAGCAACTTGTCGATTGCGACAAACTCAATGGCGGATGCGACGGCGGTTGGTACACCTTGGCTTGGATTTCCATTTGGAGGGCATGGGGATCTGCTCACGAATCGTTTTACCCTTACAACGCCCAGGTAAATTTCGGCCGTTACGTTCGCTGAATAAATTCACTTTCATTCTCTGTTCTCGTTAGAAAAACACGTGCTCATATTCTTGGTTCATGGCGCGTGCCAACGTGTTCACGTATCGCTACGTTCCGGCCAACAACATGTTGGCTATGCAGCAAGCTATTCAGAAGTACGGACCTATTGCAACAGCTTTCACAGCTGTCGATCCATTCAGTTCTTACGCGTACGTAGCCGGGTTTTACTCTTTATTCAATGCTTTTAATGTTAATGTTTGTCCTCATTGGTTCTGCGTCGATTAACAGGGATGGCGTATACGACGACAGCGCGTGTGATACGCAGCCTGTTAATCACGCAGTCGTCATCGTCGGCTGGGACACGCTCAACGGAGTGGACTATTGGATTGCACGCAATTCGTGGGGCCCCAATTGGGGCAAAAACGGATACATTTACGTGCAACGCGGCGTCAACAAATGCAACATTGAAAGTTATCCTGCTTATGTTTTGGCGTTCTGAGTGTCCTTTGCAAAAAAAAACAAACAATGACGTTAACCTATTTAAAGCTCAATTTCTGTCTATGTTTATACCTCAAGATACACCAATCATTGCCTGACAACGTGTTCTAAACAAAATCTAGTCTTTCTTGATAGTTACGAATTTAAAAAAACCAAAACAAAGTACTATACGCACGTTTCGATTTACTGCCCCAATTACCACCCGGAAATTGAAGATCGAGTGCCAGAAACGCTCACCCCATTTCGCACTTACCATAATGCCAATTTCGTGTTATCGCATGCTACTATAAGACTTACGACTCGTTAAGAACAAGATGTCCTCGCGGGGTTTTCTTCGTCGGATAACGCAGTTTCAGTTCAGTTGACAAGTTGAAACTCTTCGAGCGTGGTTGACGCAAATACACACACGGAATGATCGTGAATCATATGGCGATTCACGATCATACGGCCACGTTCAGCTCTAACTAAAAATCTATCGGTGAAGAACATTTGTGGAAACAACGTAAGTCTTCCTATGGATTGCACATATAACTTAAAATTTATGCTGTAAAATAACAATTATTTTACATGTCCTAACAGGTTCTCTGCGGCTGAAATTTAAACAAAAGCCATCTGCTTGAATATCATATCGAGCTGCATAATTTTTGAAAAAAATGGGAGTGGTGTCAATGTGATGCATCACACAGTCGCCACAGGTGACATGATTGACAAGGTGGACCTACAGTTTAAAGTGGTTGGACGAGGAGCGAAAAAAAAGGGCCTCAGGTGTGTTTCCCAGGTCAATGAAACAGTTATCGTCGAGCACTCGAGGCAATCGGAATAAAATTACTCGCAAACCAGTTATTTGAAAAGCGTGCCACTGGAGCAGACGCCAGACATACCAACGGAAAGACACTGTACCAATTATAGAAAATGAAAATCTTTTGAAAAAAGATTAGCCGATATTGACTAGGTTTCGAATGAGGTTACAACTTTCAGCCATACCTCAAACGAACAAGGAATGGAACTAGAAACCGACGTGATGACATCAACATGACTTCATTACAAACAGCCTTCTCTTCCAATTCGGTCACCTCTTCGTCTATTTAAAGGGTCATCGCTGCGTTTGCGGGACTAAAAGTCCATTGATTGAGCAACGGTGAAGGCTAAAGGACATTCTAACTGGTCCCTATTTCTTACGGTAAGTTTTGAATTTCTAACACCTAAAACACTTAAGCCTTTTCGGTAACTAACAAGGGGATTAAATGAATCGTTTCCTACCTTCTCATCCTCGGCAGTGTAGCGAAAAATGAAGTTTCTGGATGTGATTGTTGTTTTCGCGATGGCCGTCAGCGTGATTGATGGCCAATCTGACGACGAAGCCTGGAACGAATACAAAGTGAGTGTTATTTAATTGTGTGTTACATAATTATTTTAATTTCATTTAAATTTTAAAAAAAAAGATGAATTAATTGAAATCGATTGTTGTAGAAAGAGCATGGAAAAAATTACTGGTTCTATATCGACGGTGGGCTACGAGACAGAATGCGCAAGCGCATTTTTCTCTACAGAAATGCGGAAATCAAACGGCACAATAGCGGGAAATTCTCAACATACACTCAAGCGCACAACTACTTCTCAGACATGGTGAAATTACAGTTGAAAAACTGTTAAAACTAAAATCACATTGGACCTAAATTTTTTTTTTTACAGAGGCCATCGGAATGGCAAAGGTATCTCGGCGCTAACCCAACCAAGATCCCTTCCAACATTTTTTCGGAGGAAACAAACACCATTGACACACAAAGACGACAGTCTCTTCCCGAGAACGTGAGCCATTCTTATTTGTTAGCATTCAGTTCGTGATCTTAATTTTTGTGCCCCCAACATTTTATCGGCTCTTTCTGACCTATTTTGATTTCTACTTTTGAATTTCTTCTGGGAGCAGCTCGACTATAGAAACGACCCTTGTATGCCGGAAGTGAAAAACCAAGCAGCGGTAAAATCTCGCATTAAATGAATTCCACGGCAAAAGATTAAATTTTTTTGTTTTAAAATAAATCAAGTGTGGAAGTTGTTGGGCTTTCGCTGCTACCAATCCGCTGGAATTTGCCCACTGCAAGAAATCGAATGCCCCAGTTATTTTAAGGTAATGAAAAAAAAATGTTATTTGATAATTCGGCGATGCAATCACGTTTTTTGTTTACTTTCTAGTGAGAAACAGCTGGTCGATTGCGACAGAGTTAACGCCGGATGCAACGGCGGATGGTACACGGACGCATGGGACTACATCGAAAAAGCCGGAGGATCTGCGCAAACGTCGCTGTACGCCCGCTACAATGCCCGAGTAAGTCTATTCTTGTCTGATACGAGAAAGCAAAATTATTGCATTCACCTGTTTTTATAGAGAGGCATTTGCAGATTCAGAAAAAGGATGATTGGCGCAAAGGTGTCGTCATTCAGCTACGTTAAAGCGAATGACGTTGTGGCTATGCAAGAGGCTATGCAGACATATGGTCCCCTCGCAGTTGCCATGACCGTGGTCAACTCCTTCGCGTCCTACGGGTAATGTTAATTAACGTTCTCTTCTTTTCGCGTTTGATGTCAACGTCATTGATTCAGGAGCGGAATATACGACGATGCGGCGTGCGATAACAGAGAAGTCAATCACGCGGTTGTTCTTGTCGGTTGGGACACGGTCGACGGGGTGGACTACTGGATCGGTCGCAACTCGTGGGGACCCAAATGGGGAGAAAATGGCTACTTCAGGATCAAACGTGGTGTCAACAAATGTAAAATTGAAAATTACGCCGCCTACGTTGTGCCAGTTTAGTGAAATTAATCCTATTTAATGTGAATTGAATATTGCAATTATTTAAATAAAGTAAGAGCTATCATGAATATTTGAATGTGAAAGGGTATGCCATTTAAAAGTTAGTCAGCAAAAAAATTCGTCAATCTAAATTAAATTTGAAGAGGAACGATGTTTACGTATCCGACCACACGGCCTTGTTAATTGACAGGGAATGACAATGTTGCGACATGTTTCGAAATGTATGCCCACCCCAAGTCGACATAAAATATTAAGGCCCTAATATTTAACGTTGATCTTAAGCTACTGATGTGTAAATTAAGTTATAATTACCTAAATATTGAGGACGGCATTTGCAAAGAAGCTGTCTCCAACTGACCACACTGACGTAATAGGAACCTACTGACAAGTAAAGATTTAAGAAGGCTATTTTTAGGAAATCAAGTTTGTGTCAACAACAGAAGCGATATATCGTATTCTGCACACGTCTTAACGTCAACGACGATAAGACAAAAAAGGAATGAAGAGAAAAACATTCCTGTCCTCCCCTTTCTACGAGGGAGGAGGGAGAGTACGATAGCAAATCTGCATTTAAAAATAAAACATGCTTATAGAAGGAATGAAGGACAAGGTAAGATACCTGGGGAATGTGCCTGTAGCATGCCACATCCAAGTCGTATGGGATATGGTGCTTTAATGAAGATGTCACGTCAATCGAGATTGTTTATCGGGAAACACGCACATGGAAACGGACAATGGAAACAAAAGTTTAGTCCGGCAATATCTAATGTAAACGCCCCAACTATCGTCCTGAAGAGGAAAAAAAGGGATTATATGTAATCAAAATGCTAGATGTTTAATATTTGTTTACCTTCAATAACATTTCAGGAGTGGTATATACAAACGACAGGGCGCGCCGCGTGTCCAACAGGAAACTCTACCGGATTGTTCGTTCAGCCGACGACGTGGAGCTTTTAATTTCCCATTTACATGCAGATGGTAGAAATTACGATCCAAGAATTAGTCTGAAAAGAAACAGACAGAAACCAATTAAAATTTAAAAAATTTTAACAACTAAAGTAAGTTGAAGCTGTACACCGAAAGTGTTCGCTTATAAGGATTGCGAACAAAGTAATTTCACAATATTTAGCGCGTTCTAACTGTCGTCATTGCTAGCAGCTGCTACAAATTTGAATCCGGTTCAGTTAACTACAGACGCTGATGAAAGATATGAGCGCAACAAACAATTTCAAAATAAAACTGCTATGACGTCAGGAGCACACATGCGATCTCGTTTTCTTTGGTAGGTTTGTAATTTAAAATCCTGTAGACTTAATGTCATAGAAGTGACAGAAAGTCGCTTAAGTGTTCTCGGGTAAAATGAAATTGTTGCTCGTCTTTCTTGTTTCGCTTTTCGTAATTGGTATCTTCTGCGAAGATAAGGCTTCTAGTTGGAATGAATACAAGGTAAGCCTAAAACCAATTGCTACCACTTAAAAGTTGTAATCGTTGAATAGCAAGTTTTAAACGGATTAGGTCTGATTAGCAATTACCAGTAGGAACTCGATTTTTGTTTCTTTTTTCGCAGAGGTTGCACAACAAAGATTACAACGAGAAACTTGATGCTGGAAAACAAGAAAATGTACGTAAGGCAATTTTCTTCCAAAGAGATGCAAAAATTAAAGTACACAATAGCAGAAAATTTTCCTTTCGACTTGGACACAACGAATTCTCTGACAGGGTAAAGACAGGGTTTTCCTTTCTAAATTGGCTTCTTAATTGGTAAAGACTCCACCGTAAAATTTAATGAATTCAACGGGTTCTACATTTAATAGACGGACAAAGAATTGGCTGTATTGCTTGGTATCAAATCACCTCCTAGTCCTAAATTGCAGAAGTCGATGACCGTTTTCCCAAAACGCCAGACACGTCTACCTGATATCGTATGTGTCTAGAATGTTTTTCTGCATTTCAGCTAAAAAAACAAAACAAAGCACGTTCCATGCATAGATCACAAAATTATTCAAATTAATTTATTGTTTTAATCCTTTTTTTTATTGACGAGTACAGCTGAATTACCGTCACAGCTACTGCTTGCCGCCAATAAAAAGGCAAGGATCGGTAAGGATCGCATCCCCAGTTTGTACTGTATCTCTTTAGTGAAATGATTTTAAACTTTTAAAATTAAAATTCAGTGCGGAAGTTGCTGGGCTTTTACAGCTATAACCCCACTCGAGTTTGACAGATGTAGGAAAAAAAGATCTTACTCTATTCTGAGGTAATCATATAAACCTTTGGTTTTCGTAATTAAATTTACCCATTCCATTTGTTTCACTTCTACAGTGAGCAGCAATTAGTCGACTGTGATACTAATAGCACTAATTATGGCTGCCAAGGTGGTTGGTATGTGACAGCATGGTCTTACATACAAGCAGTTAATGGATCTGCAACAGGATTTTGTTACCCCTATGAGGGTACTGTAAGTCCCAGTTTCACTGCCGCTTTAACTTACAATGGTTCTTTTTAATGCCACAAAATTCTTACACTTACTTTTTTGGAGATTTTTGCAATTCTCTTGTTGTGGAGAAATGGCACTATAGTGCCATTTCTATATAAAACCATATATGGTTTTATACTACTTCTCGACAATTGGTATGTTTCACTTGCTATTTAGAGAAACACATGCAAATTCTGTCCAGAATGCAAGTCAATGGTAGGAGCCAAAGTCTCTTCATTTGGATATGTTCAAAGCAAGAATGCCACTGCTATGCAACTTGCCCTTCAGGAATATGGTCCACTTGCAACTGCAATGGCCGTCGTTGGCAGTTTTTACTACTACACGTAACCAAAACGATTATAATTCTTTTTCTCTTATACTTTTGTATACATCTTTTAATTGAACAGTGATGGCGTGTACGATGATGAGGCTTGTGATAATTTACCTGTCAACCACGGTGTTGTCATTGTCGGTTATGGGAGGTTCAACGACACAATCGATCACTGGGTCGTTCGCAATACGTGGGGAACCACTTGGGGAGATCAAGGCTACATTCTGATACAGCGTGGTGTCAACAAATGCAGCATTGAAACATATCCAGCTTTTGTTGTTTCCCTTTAATTAATATCCGTTTATTGCAATTTTTATGTTTGGTAAATATTTTACAGGATTTAGATATGTTATGTGTTATGTTATAACTTCTAATATAATTGGCGTTGGTAAATACCTATACATCATCTCTCTCGTTTATCGACCGATTACTAAGACAACAAAGTTAACCGTTAACCATGCCAAAGTGTATTGTGTAGATATATATTTTAAAATCTTCGTTAATCTATCAAACTATAGCAAAAAGATTTTCGTTTTACCAGATTCTTCAGTTTACCAACTGTATGAAATCAAGGGATTGCATTTGTCTTAAAGTACATCGACGTAAGCAGTCCATGACTCAATGTTGCACATATTGACTCCACGTTTGATAGCCATGTAACCTTGATTTCCCCAGGTAGTACCCCAAGAATTACGGACAATCCAGTAAGGAATGGCAGGGGTGGTGGTAGTAGTTCCGTAGCCGACGATAACGACAGCGTGATCCACCAGATTTTCGTCGGTGAGAATGCAAGCGGAATCGCTGTAAACTCCAGTCCTTATTAGAACCGGAAAACCATACAAGGAGAATTAGAAAATGGATTTTTATAAAACCAATATGCAGTGTTACTTGTATTGGTAAAGAGAATCAAGGACCCTCATGGCACTGGGCAGGGGTCCATTAGATTGCAAATACTGCATGGACACAGTGGCGTTGGGGTATGGCATTGTCCAGCCGTACGACGAAACACGGGCGGCAATTGAAGAAGAACTGAACTTGCAAGTACCTTTCTAATATCCATAGTAATTTAATGAAAATCATAATTTTAAAAAAAATTTACACTAAGCGATGAGCAGGTACTAGTCAACTTCTTACGGTTTGAGTGGCCCCGGAAACGTAAGGATATGACGAATTTATCATGATTCCTCCCTTCTCCTTGATAAATTGCCAAGCCTGGGTGTAATCTCCGCCGTTGCAACCATGGTTGTAGGGATCGCAATCAACCAACATTTGTTCGCTATCAAACGAGATGCTATTAGCTATTAGCTAAAGAAGAGAAAGAATTGGAGGTTACCTGAGTGCAACGGGAGTTCCAGTTTTCTTGCAGGTGTTGAACTCAAGAGGAACGACGGTTGCGAACGACCAGCAACTTCCACAGCTAGCTGTTGTAAACAAATTATGAAACTTTTGGTAAGTTACGTTATGTGTAAAGGGCGAAAAAATCACCTTGATCTTTTACGGGTTGCATACACTTGTCACTTCTATAATCGATCTAAAAGCGCCAATGGGTTTTAATTTGGTAGCCGATAACTGGAAGGGAATATTAATGCTTACGGAAATTGGAAGAGCACGATCCTCAATAGGGTAACCAGGATTGAAAGATCTTTCCTTGCGAATATCAGGTTTGGCTCCTAATATCGCTCGTCTCTCTTCATCAGTCTTAGTGAATATAAAAAAAAAAAAAAAAAAAAAAATTGACGGGGGCAATCACAATTTTGTTGGCGAGTCAAAAACTTTACCATGTCGGAGAACTGGTTGTTTCCCATTTCCCATTCCTTATTTTCCTTGTTGTGTTTCTCAATTTGTCGTTGCCTTTTAATGAAATTCGCCTTTCTGCGAGCTTCGTCCTTTGAATGGTGCTTCTTCTGGAACTTCGCCTATAAGTAAACAAATATTATTGAAAATTTTGATTTTATTTAATTTTAATTAATGGTACCTTGTAGGATTGCCAGTTGAGTTCATCTTCTAAATCGCCAGCAGCGGCAAACACAATGGCCGTCAACAACAGAACAATGGCACAGAAGAATTTCATTATTGGGTTTCTGTTTTACAAGATAAATCAATTAGAAATAATTATAAAAAGATTTACTTCAGATGTGACAGTACAGTAACATACCTTTGGTCCTTTGCCAATGAATGTCTTTCAAAGTTTGTACCAGTCCATTTATATACTGTTTTAGTTCTACAGCTCAAACTGGGCTGGCTGGTAAATGGTTTCGTGAACGTCACATACTCTCCCTAATTTTACACAGCACAATTCATTTATGTAAAATGTATTTTTGGGCCAACTGTGTTTGATGAGAAGACCTGTGTGCCTCTTTGTGGTTACATCTTTTTTTTTATGCGTTTCAGATCATTTAGGACTTTGTGCGACGATAGGGGAGCATTGATCCTTTTGGATAGCTGTTAAAAAAAAGACGTACACTGATAGTGCAGAATAAAAGAACAGCTGCCTGTGGTTTTTATACATTTGGAATACCGTTGAACACTTGGTTTATGTGGTTTAGAATGACGCCATATACTAACGTGGGGGACACACTTCACAGAATTGCACGTTGACAAATTTGAGGCTGCAGTCTGTCGTAACCTTTCTAAGGTAAAAGTTTAGTCTGCTAATTTACCAACTGTCATGGCGACTCGCAGAATAAAAATTCATAGAAACAATAGCAACCACTGAACACTGCGTTAGAGCCAAAAGTCAGTATGTTTTACGTAAAATGAAGATTACCGAGAATTTGGGACAGGAAAGGCAGTAGATAACAAATGCATCATGCTAAACAAAGGAAATGTATTGAATGTCAATAGCCATTATGTATGACACTCATTGTAGCCCGTTAGTCTTATATAGCAATAGTGAAATATACTGCTGATTATAAAGGAGTTCAGGATCCAGTCAACTAACAAGTCTTGCAATTGTACAATTTCTTTAGTTTTTGAAGATCCAGCTGTTTGGGAGTGGCATGATAAACAAAAAGCAATTTACTATGTTAGTGAATGAAATGAAATGCAGAACTAAATCATACCGTGCTAAATCCCTTTCTTTGCCCAAGAACAGGACTTCCAATAAGTGCTTTAATAACTGGAATGCTACGGTCTATTGCAAAAGCCCCTGCTGGATAATGCATGACTGAGCCTGAAGAAGTGAAAAGGTATTTTTTTTTCGTTAATACTATGAGCGTATGTAAAAGTAACCTGACGATTGATTTTATACCGTAATCGTAGGCAAGTCCGAGCGTAGTGACTTGGGTTGTCGACATCTTTTGAAAATTTCCTCGGTATTCTACATTTGCAAAATACGAATGGTATTCACAATACGCAAAGAACTATAGGAAGCAATATGAACTTACCTTGCCTGACGTTATTCAAATTGATGGAAACGTACTTGTCACGATCGGGACGCATGTGTTCGTGCCAGAATCCAGCCGTATGCATAAGTTCGTGCATAACTACTCCGGGTGCCCAGCTGGCAATGCATCCGTCATCCAGGCTTACATCTTGTGCTCCGCCTATCCGCCCAACGTAGCTCCAGCAGCTTTTGACGGAAACGGACGCTGTTTAAATGTCCCTATATCAAAATCAACAAATCAGAAAATACCCTTGACCGCTTTTTCGGATCCTGATGTAGTTGGTTTGAGTGGTTCGTGGAACAAAACGAAGGCAAGTTTTGTTTTGGTAGGTGTTCATGGCAAAAGCGATGATTTGCCGCTGCGCGGATGCTAAGTGGACAACGATCAAGGTATAATAGAAGAAGGAACAAAATAATATCTTTAATTTATCAAACTGTAGGCTGATGAAAGGACGTATGGAATAGTCGCGCTTGGCCATAGCCCACCGGTGCCCAGGATGGCATTCTTGCCTGAGGCGAGCATGACATCACCTTCGTGTAGCTCAGGATGTTGATTATCCCATAGACTTGATTCATCTAACTCCATTTCTAAAATTTGTAAGAAAATTATTACTTATTAATTAAATAGATTAGTAATAACATAAAACTGGCAATTCTTAATCTTTACAAGGATTTTTCTAAGGACTTGTAGAAATAGAACAGATTTCTGAAATCATTTCAAAACAGTCGCATTTCTATAATCCTGTTGGATAGAAATCAAATCTGAAAGAAAAGGTAAGCTTTAATATATATTACCGCCACTTTTGCTAGATATATCACTATGGAATTCTTCTTCAGTCAGTGGATTCCCAGCCTCGAAACTGTCGTGCAAGAGAGGAGGGCGTGGCGGGCGTATCGGATAGTAGTCACCCGCCGAAGAGGGCATCCCGGAAACAAATCCACCGGCGATAACTCCCGCACAAATAATCATAGGTATTAGAAACTTGTGCGCCATTTTCAAGACAAGATTGACTGCAATAACTAAAAATTTATGTTAAAAGGTAAAATCCAAGCCTTATCTTCAAACAAAGAGATCAAATTACCTTTATATTCAGATGGAAAGGAGCTAGCCGCTGAACAAGAACCACCGCAAGCAAAGGAAGCTGCTCTGTAATTAGTCTAGTTGCCCAATTTATACAATTTACTTGAGCGCTAAACCAGAAGTGAACCTAATTGAGATTCAGGTGGTTTTATTTGCATTGTGCTAGAGTTTGATCAGTTCCAATCGAGGCCGTCGACTCCGTGCAAATAGAACCATTTTTTTTTTTGGCTTAGACGACAGTAAAGCTTTCGATATTAATTTTGTCCAGCTGTTAACATATCTGTTATCAGGCACAGCCAATGTCAATGCTAATTTGTTGACTCCAGGCGTAATTGAACTGTTCTTCGTACGTTTAATTAGACAATATTCAAATGTATTCAGTTCTTTTTCGATACGACTGATAAATAATAAGTAGTAAAATTTGCCCAAATAATATTGATGTATATTTTAAATTACAAATTAAATCCCATCACAAATTAAATCATTCCACTCAGCGTATACCGCACGAGTTAACAATAATTCGAAAACAAAGTATTCAAAATTGAAATTGTTAATACAAATTTTTTTTTGCCAATTTTTTCAATTCTGAAGATTTCTTAACCCGATCCACAACTGGATGATGCGCAGTTGTACAATTTGTTGAGTTTTTGAACGTCCAACTATAACGTAAAACGGAAAAAGACAATTACAGATCTTTACTAATTTAAATGAAAAATAATTTGCATACCGTGCTGAATCCTGCTCGTTGTCCTATGACAGGAGTGCCGATCAAAGCTGTGATGACAGGAATGCTAGGGTCAATAGCAAACGCTCCCTTCGGATAATGCATTACAGATCCTGAATGCATCAGATGCCTTTTTAAAATCACATTACAACCAATTAACTAGCATATGTTACCATAATCGTAAGACAGTCCTAGAATTGTAACCTGTGTTGTTGAAAGCTTATCGAAATTGCCTCGATATCCTGCAATGTCAAACAAATAAAATTGCCATTAAAAGCCCCGAAGTTGCTACACATTTTTGATAACGGAATTGCATTGAAATAACTTACGTTCAAGAACATTATTCAAGTTGATTGAAACGTATGTATCGCGATCGGGACGCATGTGTTCGTGCCAGAATCCAGCCGTGTGCATCAGCTCGTGCATAACGACTCCAGGTGCCCAACTAACAACGCAACCATCATCCAAACTCACACCTTGAGCGCCATTGTTGATCATACCCACGTAGCTCCAGCAGCTTATTTATCCCAATAAAAAAAAATAAACGCTAATTAAATTCAACTATTTTTCTAAACAAGATTTTATAAATATACCCTTGTCCACTCTTGAAGATCGAGATGTAATTTGTTTCGGTAGTTCGTGGAACAAAGCGAATGCATGTTTTGTTGTGATAGGTACTCATGGCAAACGCAATGATATTTCGCTGCTCAGCCGCTTTTTGTGATATACAAGATAACATTAATCGAATAAAGTTAACGAAGTTCCATAAATTAGTATGCTTACTAAAAGTTGTTGCGATGACGTAAGGAATGACTTTATTTGGCCACAGAGCATTCTGGTTAAGAATAGCATTTTTGCTTCCCGATATCATAATGTCACCTTCAAGCAGCTCAGGATGTTGTTTCTCCCATGGAATAAATCCATCACCAGCCATTTCTTGATTTAGATCACAAACAGGAATGATTGAAAGGCTATATATTTTAAATGTTGAATATTTACCTCGAGCTAGGCTGGAAAAATCGCTTTGCAATTCTTCTTCAGTTAACGGTTCACCTGCTACGAAACCCTCCAACTACAATAAATATTAAGTAAATATTATTAATAACATGAATAATTTAACTAATGAGATAAAAGTCTTACCCAGTTGTCGGCATTACGAGTTATAACAGGCGTTGCTGTAATTGATGACATCATCGATGCCACAAGTACCATCACGAACATGAATGTCATTTTTGCTAAAAAAAAAAAAAATTAAAGATTATACAATATGTAAATTTAACAAGAAGAAACAGTAGAGCTACCTTAACTGCCGACCGGTTTCCACTTAACGAAGCGCCTACGAGCGAAACTACAAAAACCAAACATTTTTGGGTGCTTATTTATACGCGAATGTCATTGAGCGCTATTGGCTTTAATCGTGTCGGCGTAAACATGAACGCGGATGCAGCAGGTGTTAAAAAAAAACCTTGTTCGGATTTAGGTAGTCCCAACAGGTACAGTGTCAACGCAGTACCAACTGATTTTCACCGATAAATTAGTTGACATAAGATACTATTTACTTCGCCCAGCTGCTTGCCACAATGACGTCAAACGTGTTTTTCACCACAAAAATACATTTCACCGCCAGATAGATCAGAAAAATGAACTTGATCACGCACAACTTGTGGGCTACGCAAAACATAACCCTAAAAAACCCTGTTCGCTTAGACAGAAAGTTCAGAGAGAAACGTAGATTTGTTAAGCTAGCATAAAAATAACCGCAATGTTTAGTTTAAAACAATAATTTGCAATCATTTCAAACGTGAAAGTTAAATCCTAAATACGCTACATTTCCGCTATTTAACCAATCATTTTCACCCAGCTGCACATATGGAGGGGAGGAGCCATACGTTGCAAATACCGCACACATTCCTATTCGTTTGAAAAAATTCAGTGAATGATCCAGAATCTTCCTGAAAATAACTTGCAATGAAATTATGTGCCGGACTAGGGTCTAAATTAACTATTAAAACGTGACGTTAGAATAAAAAGGTTAATTCCATCTACCGTATTGTAATATATTCTGCTTATGACCTTCAAAACATTTCTGTTAAATGACAAACGCAGAAGCATTTGCTTATTCGTAGAAGACGAAAGTATTTACGCAACACGAACGTAAGCAGTCCATGATTCAATGTTGCACATATTAACGCCTCTCTTAATCATGAAGTAACCAGACAGACCCCAGCCAGTACCCCAAGAATTACGGACAATCCAGTATGGAGTAGCGGGGTAGTTGAAGTGGCCGTGGTTGTACCATAACCGACGATCGTAATGGCGTGATCGACATCATTCTCGTCAGTAACGATGCAAGCGGGATCGCTATACACCCCAGAACTTTATAACATAAAGGAATTAGCATAATTAAACAACAAAACTTCTTTTCTCATCATACGCATAATTGTAGAAGGATTTGAGGATCTTAATAGCACTGGGAAGTGGTCCTTCAGCTTGAAGAAAATTCATGGATACAGTTGCATTAGGGTAGGGCATAGTCCAGTCGAAAGCCGTAACTTTAGCGCCTACTGCAGTGCTGTTGAACTTGCACGTAGTGCCTGCCTGCCATTACCAAATCATCAAATGGAAAACAGCCATTTTTGAAGTTCAACATAAGTGTTAAAATTCGAATTTGTTTACAAGTCCAGTAGATCCAGATGTGTAGGTGTATGCAGAACTTTTCATGATACCTCCCTTCTCACTGATGTACTTCCAAGCGTTCGTGTACATTCCACCATTGCAACCATGATCGTAAGGATCGCAGTCGACCAACATTTGCTCGCTGAAATGTTATATGCCAGTAAATTACCGAATCAAGAAGAAAACAAGAAATGATTTAATACCTGAATGCGACTGCTGTGCCAGTTTTCTTGCATGAATTGAATTCTATAGGAACCACGGTGGCAAATGACCAACAACTTCCGCAGCTGCCTGTAATTCAACATAAAAGTTGGACGAATTCTTTACATTTTCTATAAGGAATTACCTTGATCCTTGACTGGTTGCATGCATTTGTCGGTACGGTAATCAATCTGATCGATCCAAAAAAGAAAAAGGTCTATAAATTAATCTAATTCACCATATCATTTATGAAATGTTACAGAAGCTGGCAATTGACGATCCATAACGGGGTAAGAAACACCAGTGACAGACCTCTCGCGACGAATAGTCGGTTTGGCTCCGAGCACACTTAGTTTCTCTTCTTCAGACTGGAAGAAACGGTTTAAGGATCAATGACTCAATTATATCACGACAGAAAATTTCGAGACTAAACTCACCATGTCAGAGAATTTGTTGTGTGCCATCTGCCACTCCTTGTTTTCTCGGTTATGTTTTTCAATAACTCTGTCCCTAGCAAGGAAATTCTGTTTTCTGATGGCATCTTCCTGTGGCGAATGAGCCTTGCCGAATTGGAACTAGTTGAAAAAGCCCCAAAGCTAACTTGTCACCGTATTTTATTGCAATAATCATAACATCTAAAAATACCTTGTAAAAGTTCCAGGCATCCTCGTCACGATCAGCCATGGCTACAGCCACAGTCAACAGGATAATGGTGGACAGAAATTTCATTTTTCCTCCTATACCACTTTTCTGTATCAAAATGAAAATTTAATGTCGATATCAATCATCAAAGCTAGGGGCGATTGAACTTACCGTGGAAGAAGCTCTACCCGTCGGATGAATGTGAGCTTATGTCTTCCATCACGTTCCTTATAAGCAGTCAAATTCTATGCCCGCGGAGCACAGAGAACGGCACTCGTGTTTGAACAGAACATCCGCTTACGTAGTTTCCATACTGACGTACTGTTCTTGAATTGAAAACGAACGTTCTGGTGTAAACTACCAGGTGTCCTGTGGTTTACACCATAGACGATGGGAGAAAATATTCACGAAGGAGCTTGCGAGGTTTGGATTACGCACCTGTTTTCCCAATGAAAATTATTGTAACTTCCAACCAATCCCCGTCACTAAAAAAAATTCATATTAGTATTTCAAATAAAAATTTTTATATGTGATCCAACTATGCCATACCGAAAAAGTTGTAACATCCTGGAATCATTCGTCCGCCCCTATACCTATCTCCCCCCATCTAGTAAAACCAAGCGGAAAGGTTAACGGGGCAAAATATTCTGGCACCGAATAGTCATACAACACTTACTTACTGACGTAAAAGTACCGTGTGTAAATACTTTGTTTGGGAAAACACACTGTCAACAAACATCCAACCACGCTATGCATTCGTTCTCAACTACACCGCGTTTACGAATATATCTGTGACCCCCTTTTGTCAACAAAGTGTCAGATACACAACGAGACATCGTTGACTCACATTTGTTAACTTTAAAAAGCCCTAGAAATGTAGCCTTACTTGGAACAAAAACTTACCTCTAATCCAAATTAAATTAAACTATATTCCGTAAATCAAAAAGATTATAACATGTTATAAAAATGTGACAGCATAAGTATTATAGTTCAGAGTTAAAATTAAAATTTAGAATAAAAGTGGACTGGCCTGCGAAATCCCCAGCGTTTGATAGGCTTACCACCACTGAAACCGTACAACCCCGAAGCCTTGCAGTAGAAACGGTTTAGTTTTTTGAGGTCCAGCTGTTGATCAACCAAAAACGTATGAAATGAACTTCCCGGCAAACACAGACTCGTTCTGACAATACCCCAATTGCGTCTTGCCAATGTAAAACGAACTTACTGCGCTAAAAGCTCTCCGTTGACCTAAAGCAGGCTTCCCACGGAGCGGTTTGATGACTGGGATAGTTGGATCCTTGGCAAAAGCATCCGATGGATAATGCATTAACGACCCTTATGGGAAAAAATATTTTGTTTAAACTTCACTCCACTACAATACAGTACGAACGTATGGCTTTACTATACGATGCAATCACAGTAAACTTACCATAGTCATAAGAAAATCTTGTAGTTGTCAGGTCCCACATCTTTGTCTTTTGAAAGTAATCTCTATTTCCTAGGGGAAGAAGAGATAATCATGTTGATCTTGTGATGTCAGTTAATCTTTATCTTTTTTAATTGAACACTTACTCCTTTCAATGTTATCGAAATTGATCGACACATATTTGTCACGATCTGGACGTTGATGTTCGTGATAGAACCCAAGTACATGCATCAATTCATGCATGACAAGTCCAGGTCTGGAAAACAAAACGCAATGATCGTCCAGGCTCACTTTTTGTCTACCGCCAACCATGCCCACATCACTCCAGCATCTAGATGGAAAACTCCAGCAAGATAAAATATACAGACAAATAAAATTCTATAAAATTACACACCCCTGTCCAGTTTTCGAGATCCTGACGTAGTTATCCTCAACAGTTCGGGGAACAAAACGGATACAAGTATGCGTGTGATAGGCTTTTATAGCTGAAGCGATAATTTCCCGCTGCCTGGATGCTAATTTCAACCAAAGAAGAGTCATAACATGTGTAAGACAGGTTTTTTAAAATAACGACTTACTATAAGATGCCGAGATTACATAAGGAATTTCTGCATTTGGCCAACGATTCGACGAGGTGAGAAGAACATTTTTCCTACCCATGAGCGTAATATCATTGCCACACTGGATGTGCTACCCGCTCCGTTCGCCAACTTCGTTTAGCTCGTAGTCTTAATAAAGATATTGATTAAAAGTAGAATTTTGTAATTTATTTTTTTAACTTTACCTTCCTTTTTTATGCTGAAAGATTTGAATTCCTCTTCAGTGAATGGCTTCCCAGTTTCAAAATCGTCCTACAAAGGACAAAAATGCAATAAATTTACAACCAGTTCGTTAAATCAATATATAAAGCCACCGAATACTTTTCCAACAACGCTTACCTGAATGTTGACTTCCGTAGCGTTTTTCAACGCGGATTTTGCTGGAAAAAACGAAATGAAACCAAGTCGCACAGATGCAATTGCCGAAATAGCCAGAACTTTAAACAATGCTGCAGCTATCATTCCCAGTTATTGTTACATGGAACCTACACATTAAAAATTTTTAAACAATTAATCAGACAAACATAAGCTGATTTAGATGTAACATACTTTCGTAATGTTGAAGCTTTCCCAAGCTGTTTAACTTTTGCAGTGTAAATTCGAGTCGTTGTTCGCATCGAATTCTAGAGCTGAACTGCTACGAATAAGCCCAAGCTCACCACATAAAGCGTCTTAAAAGCAGTAAAACGAAAAAAAGTTTAATTCTAAATGTGTTACGCACCAGTCATTTTTAGTTGTTTCGTCGGCATAGAAAACCACCTAATTTCTTCCATCGCAAACTCGTATGATGTACCCAGTGACACTATTAAAAGCGGTGCACTTCGGAGATATCGGGATTCCTCATAACTTTCCCCCTGAAGTGGAACAAAAGAATAAATGTCAGGCATTAACAAAACGGGAAAAGTGATTAGCACTGTTCCGGTTTCTGTGGATTGTTAGAAGCGTAGTGCAGGAGAAAAAACAAAGAATTAGGTTAACCACTTAATTATCTCGAAACAGTACAAATGACATATATAGCTATTGTACATGGTTCTTCATTGTAACAAGGACACCTATTTTTAGATTCCTTCTATCGTATGTAACTCATTGCGAATTAGGATTAGAATAAATAGCAACATTTATTTAGAAGGAAAATAGGCTAATGTTTTAAGCAGTAGACCATCATTGAACTTTAAAAGAAGCACTATAATCAACATACTGGTAGAAGAGAATACAGTTTCTTTTGTATAACACCAAACAATCTAAAAATAGCTGCTAAAATTGTTCGAAATAGACGAGTCAATACAAACCCATAACTAAAATGAAACCGTCATTACAGGGCTAAAAGTTCAACAGTCTCAGATAGCACAACCTTGAAGACTGATCAAAGGTGAAAAATTCTTACCCATATAAGCCCTAGGTCAATGACGTAACAGGGAACCAATCGTTGGCGGAAGGAGAAAGAGATCGAAAACAACGACCTTTTTTACGTAATTTCTTACCATACCCCCACATTTTGGTCATCGAAAAGGTATTTACAAGGTCAGAACAGAAAACGATAGGGATAGGTATTTGTAACATTTCGAAAACAGAACAGATATAACTTTTAATGATAAAAGTAAAGACTTTAATGTCTTAACGAATTCAATTTACGTTACCCAAACTCCGACAAGTGAAGAATGATCTGCCATAGCAGACGATTAGTTCGGTGAATTGCAGTACACGCTGTTCAATTTCACAATATCCGTCTTTGAGTCAACCAAAGTTTTCAAATTAAATATTTGAATACAAGCTTACAAATTGATGCTACGTACTGGGCTAAATCCTTCCCGATTTGCTATAAATGGTGGTCCTTGTAGCCGTGTAATAACTCGAATTGTAGGATCTTTGGCAAAGGCATTCGAAGGGTAATGCATAACAGAGCCTAAAATTTTCAAAGAAAACTTTAACAAATGTCTTGACTGCTTTGCTTTTTTTCCCAAGACTTGAAAAGAACAAATTTACCGTAATCATAAGAATATCTCACGGTTAGCAAGTCCCACATGTTCATTTTTTTAAAGTAGCCTCTGTTTTCTAAAGAAAAATCAATAAAAAATGAAATGCTCAGCATACAATCAAAATGCCAGGTGATCGATAAAAGATTTACTCGGTTCAACGTTTTCCAAATTGATGAACACGTAATTGTCACGATCTGGCCGCTGATGTTCGTGATAGAATCCCAGCGTGTGCATCAACTCGTGAACGATAAGTCCTGGTATGCTTCTTAAAATGCACCGGTCGTCCAAACTCACAGTTTGCCTTTGTCCTATCTTGCCCACATCACTCCAGCAACTGTTTATACCAACGTCAAATCAGCATAGTTAATGTTTATTTTATTTTATTATACCCTTGTCCAGTTTTTGTGATTCTGACGTAATTCTTCTCGGTGGTTCGACGGATGAAACGAATACACGTGTTGTTATGATAAGCATTGATGGCTGAAGCAATTATTTCACGCTGTCGTGGTGCTTTTTTCGAATTAAACGTAAAACATTATAAACTAATGTGACAAATTGTTTATCTTAACAAGAAAAACGTATATACTGTAACTGGATGAGATCACGTAAGGAATTTTCGCATTCGGCCAACGTTCCCTGGAAGTTAAGACACCATGTTTACGCCCCGTTGGCACAATATCACCACCAAAGAGTTCGGGATCTTGTTTATCCCATGCAATAGATTCTACTGTTTCATATTCTAAACCTAAAATATGAAATAATTCGTCAATAGAACTGTGAGGAAATAAAGACATCTAACCTTCACCATCAATAACTTTGTTGAAAATATTACTATTGAATTCTTCTTCAGTGAGGGGCTCTCCCATTTGAAAATCGTCAGTCTATGATGTTATCCATCTCAGGAATTGTTATTCGCAACCAGATAAATTAAACAGAAAATAAGTCTTACTTGATCATCATTGCTGTCTGAAATGTGCTGGGCCGAGACGTGTTCAGGGCGAATGCAGACGACAATCGCCATAACTTTGATTAAAGTTCGTGTCATCATTTTCTATAAATTATCTTCGTTTTACAAGTATTATTATTCGTTTGTAAAAGATATTGATTTGACTGGAACGGTAACAAATGCGTCTATCGAAATTCAGGTTCACGAAACGTATGACAAACACCACGAATGAGATCCAGTGCTGTTCGCAACCAGTTCCCAGTTTAAAATGCCTCACGTTCTCGTTTGTTTAGCTCTTTAAGAACTAGCTATAAACTTTATCAGCCTATAGCATTTTCCTCAATAAAACTCTTTAACTTGAGACTGAGGTGTGATTTCTACATAAAAGACGTCGAAGACAAAGTAGGACAAAACTATTAATGCAGTTCTAAACAAAAGGAAAGAATTTAAACAAGAGAAAGTACTGCAAACTGGAGAAAATATTCTTTGATCAAAATGTCTTTTCGAGGATATAGGGAACGGAGAAAGCAAAAACTGTGCCATCGTTGTGAGAATCGCCTTTGCAAAAACAATCGCAAATTTTCAAGCAGTCAAATGTATAATTTTCGGTACATCTTTTTCAGGAAATAAGTTAGAAATAAATAGAAAGTATCAATAAGAATGCGAAGCCAGAAACCGACTAGAAATACTACGTAATAGCAGATAGCAAATCTGGAATGATATATTTTATGAAAAATATTCAATCCTTTTAAGCAGCTCTAACGAAAGCAGTCCACGATTCAATGTTGCACATGTTGACTCCTCGTCTGATGAAAAAATAACCTCTATTACCCCAATCAATACTCCACGAATTGCGAACAATCCAGTATGGAATGGCAGGTGAGGTGGTCGTGGACGGTACAGTACCATAACCGACAATAACTACAGCATGATTGACGTCGTATTCATCAGAAACAATGCACGCAGGATCACTGTAGACTCCCGATCTACGAACATCAACTGTTCTTAACACATGAATGTCATCGCACTTTGATTGACGGTAATCGATACATACGTGTAGTAAAAAAAGGAGTCGAGAACTTTAATGGCACTTGGAAGAGGTCCTTCCGTTTGCAGATAACTCATGATGAGGGTAACATTGGGGTATGGTAGTACCCAGTCAAAATAACCCACTCGAGCGACAACAGCATTGCTTCCTGATTTGCATGTGCCACTCTGAAATAATTTTATGCTTTTAAAACCGTTATTTTTTGAGGATTTCTTTACAACTCACTGTTTGGGTAGTTCCTGAAACGTATGGATAGGTTGTGCCATTCACGGCTCCTCCGTAATCCAGGAGGTATTGCCAAGCTTGCGTGAAATCTCCACCGTTACAACCAGAGTTGTACGTGTCGCAGTCGACCAACATTTGCTCGCTATCGTTCATTTTGAAGTTTGGGGTGATTTGAAATAAAAGGATTTTGATTTATTTTGTTTACCTTAGTGGACCACGAGCGCCAGTTTTCTTGCAATAGTTGAATTCAAGAGCCGTAATGGCTGCAAAAGCCCAGCAACTTCCACATTCACCTGAAAAGTAGGTCAGTATTATAACATTTAAAATATTGAGATACGCTAAAGAGCTACCCACCTTGATCTTCCACAGGTTGGAGGCATCTGTTGCTTCGGTAATCAATCTAAATGGATTTTTGAAAAAAAATATATAGGTAAACTCCAACGAGAGATTAGCTTTTCTGGAAAATACTAACAGATGTTGGAAGAGCACGTTCAATTATGGAGTAGCTAGGCTCACTCTCCGTCTTAACACGACGTTTCACCATTTTCGTTCCACGAAGAACATTGGTTTCTTCGTCCGTCTTTGGATTCATTATCAGGTTATTAGTTTAAAAACTTAGGACTTTAGTTCAATTAATTTATCTTTACCATGTCGGAAAACTTGTTGTGTCCCATTTTCCATTCTTTGTTTTCTCGGTTGTGAGCTTGAATGGCTCTATGTTTTTTAATGAAGTTCCGTTTTCTGTTGGCATCCTCTTTTGACGAATGGTTTTTATTGTATTTTTTCTATAAAAAAAATATCGTCACAATTATTTAAATAAAATTTGTATATCTCACAAGAAAGTCATACCTTGAAGGATTTCCACATATCATCTTCCTCCTTGTCAGCAATGACCACAGCCAAGATCACAAGAAGAATAGCTAAATAGAATTTCATTTTTTATGTTTACCTTCCAAAAACTGGTGGACGAATGGATAAACGATGTAGAAATTCAGCTGTTTATATAGGTGTTAGACGCATCCATTCGTGACATGTTTTCCACTTTACGTTATAATGATCCTATGGTGGTAGGCTCTGCAAAGAGCCGATACTATAAAATAAAAAAGGGATACGGGCAGCTCCCTGTAGAACTTAGACATTACAGCCGTGCTCATTTTAGTAAAGAGTCCAGTAGGTGAACTAATAAAAACATTTAAATCAGCATTTTGACTTCGATCCACCAAGAGTACTGTTATTTCAGGGAATATAGGGTAATCTAGAAAAGAAAAACCGATACAAACCGGTTCTTCTTCTTTCTTGGCTCAAATTAAAATGTCAGTCTTTTTGTTTTTAATGGTCTACCATCGAATTTGAATCATTTCAATTTGGCTGCTAAATATCAAAGCGCTAATTTATGGAATCAAGTCAGAGTTCTTCACACTTGTAAAGTACCATTGCGTGATCTGAAGATTCAGCCGGGATGTACCAGCACATTTGTGACACTGATTTGAATACCATAAAACTGCAGTTGAGAGCAGAAGTTTCACGTCTTTGCAGTAGAATCGAATGTTATGCTGGGTAATTTAAGTAAACGAGCCATTTGAATGCTGGCACATTTGCATAAACTATGAAAAGACGCAACAAGCACTGACTGAATATTACAAGTCTCGAGACACTCCAGAGTTTTAAAAAGTACAACTATATAAATACTACCAGCAAAACTATTGACTCCAACTTATTGTAAAGTTATAGTTCAATATTTTTGAAAAAGTACAAGTGAATTTCTTTTTCTCTGTTTTTTCTTGATTTTCTGTAGAATGCTAATGCTCTTTAATTACCTTATGTTACCTTTCAGCTGTCGGAACTAGGTCAGTAGAAGTAACTGTAAATGCCGTTTAATCGTTATGTAACCTAATACAAAACGAAATGAGATAGAATTTTGAAAATTCGTAAGTTTGGCTGTATACAGTAAAAAAATACATCCCAGCTCTTATCAGTGATAAGCTTTCGCCAACTATAAGCCCAATTAAATAGGTGATTTGCAGTACAGTTTGTTTAGTTTCTCGAGATCCAGCTGAAAAAGAAAATCACCGTTTTAGTTACGCGCGGCCCATAACATTATGAGTTCAGGAATATTAAAGCAGAAAAATTACCTCGCTAAATGCTTTACGGTTTCCTAACTTAGGCGTATCTTCTTCTAGTGGTGTTATGACTGGAATTCTGAGATCTTTAGCAAACGCATCCGATGGGTAATGCATTACAGAACCTATGTTACAAATGAACCTTCATGAAAGTAATTCAAAATGAAATTATGAAACTAACCATAGTCATAAGAATGTCCAATGATATTGAAATGTGATGTCCTCATTTTTTGGAAATAAATCTTGTTCTCTTTAAACACAACGTGTTTTAGTTAAGTTATAGTAAGAATAATTTCTGCTTTTAAAAAACTAAATTACTTGGTTCAACATTATCCAAGTTGACTGACACATATTTGTCACGATCAGGGCGCTGATGTTCATGATAGAATCCTAATACGTGCATCAGTTCATGCATGACAAGTCCAGGTCTAGAATATAAGATGCATTTATCGTCAAGGCTTACGGTTTGTCTCCTTCCGATCCTGCCTACGAAACTCCAACAACTATTTTTATTCAAAGTTACTATAACGGTCCAGTAATTGGGTACATAATTAATAGATCAATTACCCATCTCCTGTTTTCTTTATCCTGATGTAATTCCTTTCAGTTGTTCGCGGAACGAAACGAATGCACGTATTGTTATGGTAAGCACTGATCGCTCTAGCGATTATTTCCCGCTGTCTCTGTGCTTTAAATCAATCAAAACAGCCATTAAAACAACGTAAGAAAGAGATTAAGTTTAAAATATTTTTCTTTTTAACATTTACTGTAGTTTGATGAAAGAACGTAAGGAATTTGGGCGGTTGGCCATCGCGCTCTAGAACTCATGAGAGCATTTTTGCGGTCCGTTAGCATAATATCACCACCAAAGAGGCCCGGATGTTGGCCATTCCATTCAATAAGCTCTTCAGACTCTTGTTCTAAAAAGAAAAATGGAATAGGTAATTATCACGAACGAAATCCAGTTGAGAATTTGTGTACCATTCGCTTTTATGGATATAGGGGTATTTAATTCTTCTTCAGTCAGTGGTTCCCCAATATCAAAATCTTCCGTCTATGTCAAACGCAGATTCAGCGGCGTGTAAAAAAGAAAATTATAATAATTAGAGAATTAATTATTTAATAATTAGAAATAAGGTATAGTTACCTGATCGTCGTATTCTCCATTCGTTGCCAAGATAGGCTTTGCTTTGACAGATTCAAACAACACGCATAGTACCACTATAATACCTTTACGTAACATTTACGGTGTGATGCTATAATAGAAGTTACTCAGAAGCTTTTGCAAACGATGTGACGGAATTCTAAAAGGCTTATTTATTAAGAAAACGTTTGAACCGTGTTGTTCGTCGTTTGATTCTCAACTGTGACTGACTGTTTAGACTCAAGCTAACCCTACAACACAAAAGTAGAATATGCACCCATAAAACTCAGTGGTATGAACTATTCTTCTGTTAGCAACTTAAACGGACAAAGGCGTTACAGTAAACTATCCCGTTTTGCGCGACAGTTACTAACAAACGAAGGAAAAGAGAAGACACAGTACTCACTATTTTTACCATTACATTTAAAAATTCCCGTTTACGCTAAAGGAAACTGTTAACGTAAACAGGGAAGGAATTCCAAACATAAAATTTCAGTTTTACGAGTGTTATAAAGACTGTTACGTTGCTGAAAGCGATTGTGAATTCGGGCCAATTTAGGTTTAGTATTCGAAAATATCTTACGTATACTTAGCAATCGTTATAATCAGAAGTTTCTCCTAATCAGGCAGTATTAAGTTTCATGCAATAAACTCAAAGTTTATTTACTAACTAGTGTTTTCAACGTTCGAAATGTGATAGGGTTGTTTTCATTTGATAGCATCATTGCTAAACAACTCTTACGTAAGCTGTCCATGATTCAATATTACACATATTAACGCCCCGCTTTATCAAGAAATAACCACCGATACCCCACCCGGAGCCCCAAGAATTGCGAACGATCCAAAAACGAGTGGCAGGTAAAGTTTTTGTGGCAGTGGTTGTACCGTAACCCACGATAACAACGGCGTGATCGACATCATTTTCATCAGCACCAATGCATGCAGGGTCGCTATAGACTCCCGATCTTTGAATTGAAGACGTTTTTGAAATCCATAATTTTAGGGAATCAATTATTTGATAATAAACATCCTATACATACGCGTAGTCGTAAAAGGAATCTGGAACTTTCATGGAAGTCGCTAGAGGTCCTTCACTTTGCAGGTACGCCATCGAAACAGTTTCGTTTGGGTAGGGCATTGTCCAATCGTAAGACGAAACTCTTGCGGCGACTGAAGTACTTCTGAATTTACAGGTGCCATTCTACGTGTCAATTCAACACAAAAGAATCATCATTGCTATTCTCTACAACATTAATATAATAACGAGTCACCTTGAGAGTAGTACCAGAGACATATGGATAATCTGAAGATCTCACAGCTCCGCCTTTCTCCTTGATAAATCGCCAAGCTTCGGTGTAATCTCCACCATTACAAGCGTTATTGTACGGATCGCAGTCGATCAACATCTGTTCACTGTTCTCAGTTAATTGTAAGGCGTCGGTTGTATAAAATTATTTCAATCATTAACTACCTCAATGAAACTCGGTTGCCTGTTTTCCTGCACCTGTTGAATTCGATCGGCAAGATGGCTGCGTAAGTCCAGCAACTGCCACATTCACCTAATAGTTTGCAAGTCACAAATTTTGATAAAAACCGAACTAATATACAAACTGAGTTAGTCACCTTGGTCCACTTTTATGGGTGACATACATCTATGTCTCCTGTAATCAATCTAAATATTAAGGAAAAAATTGCAAGTTTTCGTAGAAATAAAAAGTGGGTATTTCTGAATTTTGTAGAGCAGATACCATAGTTGGAAGGGCGCGGTCAAGAAACGGATAGACGGTTCCGGCTTCAGCCGACCTTACACGATTTTTTATCATTTTCGCTCCACGGAATGCCTTTTTTTTTTCTTCCGGCTACGAAGTTTCATGTTGCGAACAATGAAAATAAATATTTTCAATTTAGTTTTTAAAGCAATCTTGCGCCTACCATATCGGTAAACCTGTTATTTCCCATTTTCCATTCCTTGTTCTCGCGATTGTGTTTCTCAATGGTCCGCTGTTTTTGAATGAAATCCTGCTTCCGCTTAGCTTCTTTCTCGGGCGAATGTTTTTTTCCAAACTTTTGCTGATAAAAAAACAAAAATAAATGCATTACAAAATAAATGAAAACATTTTAGTTTTTATCCTATTATTGCACTAATATACCTTGTAAGATTTCCATAGGTTCTCGTCTTCTTTATCTTTGTTTGCAAGAGCCACAGCTAAGACCACAAGAATAAATATCAAGCAGAGCTTCATTTTTTTTTTTGCTTTTCTTTCGGGAGGTAACCAGCGAATGCGTGAGGGACGCATTTGACTGTTTTTATAGGCCTATCTGTTCCACGTTGAAGGGCATTAAAATTTTATTGTTTTACGTACATATACTGGTAGAACGTACTAAAGTTAAACGACAGAAATATGCTGGTACGTTAACTCTTCATTTAATTAAACAAACACGGTTGTTACGGGAAGTGCAGTTATTACGATACTATCTAACCAATAAAATTACTATGCAACCCACTTGACATTCATCCAGGGGTTGTAGTAGGAAGAGGAAACAGTGAGCTATCCAATGTACCAGTATATCTACAATTTAAGCTGACTTTTTTTTTTTTTTTTTTACAATTACAGCTGTATCGCAATAAAGAATGGCAAAACTACTTATTTTGGATGATTTAACTAAAGAAGCAATTTCTATGCTGTCAGATGTTTCTTACAGCTGTATCCTGAGTTGGGTGTCAGACAGGAAATAAGAAGTTCATGCATCGTGGAAGTATTGAAATGCTTTTGCTTACCAAATACTTGTATGTGTTAGCCATGCACAATCCGGTTGTCATGTAGTGCATCCATGAAGCACATTAGACACTTCTCATGGATACCATTTTGGCTCATTAACGTCTAGCAGTGAATGAGTAATACATCCCTAATGGTGGGAATTTAACAAGTTTCCTCAATTTCACATGGTTAAATGAGGGGCTAAAATGATCTTACCAATTTGTGAATTTTGCTTCAAAGCACTTACCAATAACCTAAGGGATAAACATAGGTGAATCACCTAGGATTATTACAAAAATTGCAAGTCATGGACATAAGTTACTGAATTCTTAGCTGTACCATTTAAGCATGCCAATATATTTTCATTGTTTTAAGCTGTCATTGCAGAGGCATGATGAAGAGAAATAGAAGGATAATTTCCATTTTAAATTAAACACAATACGTCACATAATTGTAATGCTTTAAACCTAAATGGTTAACTCATTTTCCACAAAGCTCACTTCCACAGCTCTACGCCTATTCCACCAAACCACGTGACCAGCTGGCCAACTCGCGAGGTCGTGGTCGCCATTTGCCGCGTCGCCAAGTCGGTCGATTGATGAGGCTGCCTCTTGCTATTTCGGAATATTGGTGCCACTGGATGTTTTTTAGCATTATAGAATTTGAACAAACGAAAGTGTGGAGGTTAACGAGGGAAAAGCAAACCGTTTAAAATATTTAGAATCTATGCTCCGACATAAACCTGTTTTGCGTTCTTTTACTATGGCTCTAGAAAAATGGTATTTATTATCATATGAAGTACTCTAGCCATTACCTTATACGGAAACATTTGCCCCTTAACCCATTGGCTTCTTAACCCAGGTTTGTAAATTTAGTTGTTGCTCAAACAAAAACATGTTCTTAAAAGAATTATCATTTAAATGTTTTCTGATTAACTGTAGGCTGTGATTACCACAGAGATGCCTAAAAACAAGCTTTGTTTCGAAGCACTAACCCTTAGAAGGTCACCAAGACACCAAAAGAAGTGTGGCACTTCTAATGACCAGCAGCCACCTGTTACGAGGCCAGCATCAGTTTCTAGAGAATTGTTGGGAACAAAGTCCACTGATTGGGATGAAGATCTGAAACCTGATAAACAGACAATGGCATCAGATAATCCTGCCATTAGTGTAACACCCAATTCATGTAAAGAAGAGTCAGCACAAAAAACCAGAGGTTTTTGGATGTGGAGTGGATCTGTGCGTATAAGAGTCGATGTTCCTGACGAATTTCGAGACATTACGGATGACGCAGAAACACCAAATTCTACTTCTTCTGCATCTAAGCTATCTCTCCCAAAAAATCCTGCCAGCGTCGAGCTTGATGCACAAATAAAAATTAAGCTAGAAAAGAATGACGAAGTACTTCTGTTGGACAAGAACATTTTTGACTATTTTGAAATGTTTAGTGCCCTCAATCTCCCTTTTAACCCAGAATAGTTTTGAAATTTCCTACATCAATTGTTGTATTGAAATAGTTTTGCGTCAGTTATGATTGTACAGTTTGGCCGCCATGCTACTCATGATTCCATTCCACGTTATTTGAATATGTTATTTACCAAAATTCGTTGTTGCCTATGAATGTATATTGTTGTTTTCTATTCGTTATCCGCATTTCTTTTCAACACCTATATATTCTGGCATGATGTTTTGTTATTGAAATTGAAAGACAAAAATATTTGTTTTTTTAAAATTGCAACGCAAAAAGAAATAAACGACTAGGCAACGGATAGACCTAGAGATTGAAGAGTAAACACTTCTTAACGCGCCATTCTTGACATCGTGTAAGATCGGCAAATTCGCAGTTTTGCAACGTACAGTTTAGTTCTTTAACCTTGTGGTTAAGATAATAAACCAAAATTTCTTTCCCTTCAATCGTTTGCTCGTTAACTTCCCAAGTGCTGATTCCAGCATTCGTTTACGTTGTTTTGACACACAGATAAAACAGATCCCGAAGATGTCTGATAGTGAAGATGACGAAGGCCATGGACCAGTTACCACGAGTAGCATAAGGCTGAGTGAAGATGAAATTATAAGCAGGCGTAAGACGAGTTAATCATATTTTAATACCTAATGGTACATGTTCTTTTTCTCGTTTTAAAGTACTAACCACATCAACAGTTAGCCTAAAAACCTTAATACCCAGCAGCTCTATAAAATCTGAGAATGCCCTAAAAGTAGCAGTTTGGATTCTTACAAGTCATGCAAAGAAAAGGCCACCTAACCACATATTACAGCGGATTAAGTGGTTGACAGCCATTGTTCAATATGGCATAATTGATTCACTAAATGGTATTGAAAAGCTGTTCAACCCCTTCATACAGTTGATTTTTATCACTCAATATGTACGGTTATATACTTTGCTCCTATTGTTGTTCTGGAAATGTTAACATTTTTGTTTACTTTAGCAAGCTTCCATTTGCCACCTGCTCTACATGATTGCAACCCCCAGTTTCCAAAAGTTTCAAGTGGAACGTATCATGAGAAATGCGAACATTACTGGACTAATGAAACCTCTGGGTAAGCAATTATGTTGTTTTCATATTGACATTAAACTACCACCACTGCATACCTTCCAATTTTCTGCAAACAGTTGGTCTTTTGGGACGTTTGAAATCTCTTCGTCCAGATTTGGTTCCCCAGGCTGTCCCGTATCAAAGCAATGCTGTTTCTTTCCCTAAAGCGCCACCTACAATCCGTAGTGGCCTTTACGATCTCGCGGAACATATGAGGCAACAAAATGAATTACCCAATCAGTTTACTTTCACAATCGAAAGTGAAGAGCAAAAGGTAACATATTTAACATGGAAACTAAAAAATTTGAACTATGCCTAATCCTACAGTTGGAAAACAGGCAAACAAAAAGATGAGGATGGATATCATACCGCGAGTACAGCACATCAACTTAAAATCCTCATTCGAAATCGATTTGCAGAGAATGGTGATTCCAGAACAATTTAAGACGTACATATTTTCCATTAGGTTGAAATAGATCTTCACTTGTTAAATTAAATTTATATTTTTCTAGGTTCAACGACTTGGTGGGGAAAATTACTGTAGTTCAATTGCCCAATCATGTGGGTTCATTATTGAGCAAGAGAGAATACCATTACATATTGTACGCAAACTGGACTCCGCGCTTGGAAGCCCTTCTATCACAGTGGCTATACTTAACCCTGTATCACGGTTTGTTTTATCGCATTATTCCTTTTTTTTTTTTGAGGGTGTGATTCGATTAATTGCAAATTGTGTCAGAGTTTATTGAAAGACGTCAGGGTGATTGCCGAGATGCAAAAACATTACTGCTACAAAGAGTCATAGAATTCCAGGAATCAACAGGTCGAAAGCTGATGGTACAGAGCCATTCAAAGGTTTCAAATTACTTAGGTGCTATAGTTAATTTTTTCTTTTTCGTTTGAAGGTTGTTTATGATTTTCTTTCGGAATATCTTCGCATATGGGATGGAATCCAATATCGTGAACACATTTTTCAACTTTTATCTGCCCTTCCCGTTCTACCATACTCGGGTACGTTGAAAATATTTGAAAACTACTTACACCCTCTTTTCAGATAATGTTTGTTATTTAGATCTCTATGAAAATTTCTTGCGGTTATTTGAAAACATGTTTCAATATAGCCCTACTCCCTTTAAACTACAAATGATTAACTCTTGCCGGAAGCTGATTCATAATTTGGTATGGTAATTATGTTATTCAATGTCTATTCATTTATCAATTCTTACTTGACATTAATCGTAGCTGGTAGCAAAGTTTGGGCCTCCCGATCGTCTCCAAGTGTTATGCCACAGCTCAAATACGACTTCAACTGCAGGTAAGTTTCAAACGAGGTGTACGATAAATTATCTTTTCAATGATTTAAATTGTATTTCATTGGGTTCTTTCAGTAGAAAAAACTGAACTAGTGGAAGGGATCTACATCATTAGCGAAGTCATTCGCTTTATTGTTCGCCTCTACAATACAGCCCTTACGTCCACCACTGACATCAGAGTCCTTCTAAGTTCTCTTGATTTCCATTTGTGGGTAAATCGTTATTCGAAAGCTACATTTAAATTAAAGCTATTATTCTCGATCGTAGCTCGTTGATGTGGAATCGCAGTTTCATTTGCCATTCCGAACGTTGTGTCAACCCATCACCGTTTATGCTGCTTTATTTTCACCGGTTCCAGCTGCCGTATCCCTTTTGTGTATACTGTTTTGCAAGTAATTGATATCCTAATTTTTCTGAATCATCGTCTAATTAAATTAATGCCTAGGTTCAAAGAAAATGGATTAACTCATCTGATGACCATCTCCACCATTCCGGAATTAAAAGATTTCCATAAAGCGTCGTTGGATGACGCTTCCATGTTGAGTCGTTACATTATCGATATCTCAAACTGTTTAATTTACCAAAAAGTATAATCTTAATGCATTTTCTTTTTATTGTCATTACGTTGAGGTTTTATAACCATTGACAGGCCTTGGTGTCCGATTCGGCTTCTTTGTTATCTCGACTACCTCGAAGGAATATTCGAAAATTGCTGGAATTGGGTGATTATAAAGGAGCCTTTGATATAAAGAGACACCCGGCTTTTATGGGTGATACACGGTACAATAAAGACAAGTTCTTAATTTAACTTTCACGATCTTTTTATGTCTGCAGGAATTGCTCGTCAATGGATCAAATCCAATCCCAACTATTCCGCTGAAGGAGCTCTCGATGTTTTTAAAGAAATCGAAGCCGATGGGGTCAGTATAATTCGTTAAAGTGATTGCTAATTACATTACTATTGGTAAAATTATATTATTTAAATTCCAGGAAGGCTTTTTCCGATTTTTATTTAGTCATTTTCCTGCCATTCGGAATTATATGCAAGAGTTTCATAGCGATTAAGTGAAGAGAAGCACGTCTCGTATGATTGGTCAAGTTCAGGTAAATATTACTTAACGCGTCCTTAGCTTTTATTGCCAGTATAAAATAATAATAAAATGTTTTTTTTTTGCTGTAACCGCAAACGTTTAGGACATGCCTGAACGAACGCTATCGGGACAAACCGTTGGTTAGCCTGCTAACGGTAAATTACAGCGAAGTGTAGTTACATAAACCACGTGTTAGATAATCGGAAACCAACAATCACCAATGGCAAAATTAATTTTAATTTTACAATCCAGACTTTATTTACACGAAATGTATTGATTCCAACAACCACAAAAAAAAACGGGGAAAAAAACAACAAATAGCACTTGGATAGTTGATTTCTCGTTTTCTTTAATCTCCGTCAAGAATATTAATTTGTTTTTCATCGATAAACACAAGTTCACAAACAAGACCCCCAAAACAGAACGGCATAAAGTGTTGTTTCTTCTCTCTACACACCTTTGCCGTGTCGTCAACAAATAATTTGAATTCCATATTCAGAAAAAAAACACATTTTTGAATATCTTCAAGAAATAGAAAAAAAGATGCATAACTTTGAACTGAATAATTGAACGGGTTGGATTTTCTTTTAAAAGGGGGAGCCACTATAACTCTGAAGCATGTTCCAGTATGAACAGGGAAGGCAATAATTGTTTTCCAGCTCTACAAAATTACAATTCGTTATTGCCATGGATAGGGAATTTAAAAAAAAAAAATGGGGGGAAACACAAAAATTACGAATATTCCGACGTCACACAATGTTTACGTTGGGGAAGAGCATTTTACCTTAACAATAGTTGGGGGAGGGTACACGTTTGCGTCCGAATCTTCCAAAACCATTATCTAAATTTTCTTTTTTTCTTCGTTGCACGAGAGTGTTGAATCCAAAACAATTTTATGAACAATATCACCTCGAAATTACAATGGGGATGGTGTGGGGTGAGTTAAAGTGGGATGCAGGGGGGGGGAATGAACAAAAAAAGAGGGTCCGACATTTTGTTTCACTAAAAAAAAAATGCAAAACAAACAAATGTAATCAACATTTTTGTTTTGGAAGTCGATGATATCGTTCACATCACAGGATTGGGCAAAAAACAATTCTTTTCTTCTATTCTTCCATCATTATAATAATAGAATCGAGGAGCAGGGACTGGGGCAGGTTTTACAATCAAGTGTGAGTTCTGTCTTTAAAGAGTCTGAGCAGGGCAATTGAGGAGATACACAAAAGGGTTGAATAATAATATTTATAACATTATCGACACACACGCAAAATATGAAACTCGAGAGAAAAAGAAATCCATTTTTTTTTTAAGATTTTTGTTGTGTTTTTTTTTCTTTCTAATTTTACTTTGAAGATGTTTTTAAACGAATGGATGAAACGAAAGTCGATCTTCGTAATGAAAACCTACTCACGCCACTGGCACGTCGTTGGTCAAAATGCTGAACTCAATAAATCCTCGAAAATCTGATGATTTCTTTCTTTTTCTTCTTCAAACAAATGAAACATAGACGCCTTTTTCTCCTGAGGGGTCTCTCCCAAACCTTTTGGAATATCATAAATGGTAAATTATTTTTTAAACGAAGGTCTTTTGTTGCTTCGCTGGCCGTCTCGAGTTAAGGCACTGTGATTGCACACGCTAGTTTTCCTACAGCCTTTTAGAACGTGATCACGACGCCATGTTTTCTGTTTTGATGGTCGTTAGGTACGGATTGGTACCGTTGAGACCGCGTCGTTCACAGCTGTCCATGCTCAAGTCGGTGGGCATGTCGCAGTCGTTGTCCTCGGGATCCTGTTCGTTGTTGTTGTTGCTGGCGAAGCGAGACGTCCTCGGTTCGGCGTCGAAATCCTGATCGGGAGCATTGCAACTGCTCGATGGAGAGTAACGTTCCAAAGAAGCGTCCGTGCTGTCGGCCATCTTACCGCTGGACGTTGTGGACGACGAGCCCGAAGAGCCCGTCGCCGTCGTAGCGCTGGAGGTAGTAGTCGTCGTAGCGGCCGCAGCCGCCGCAGCTGCCATCTGGTGGCGAAGCAACGAAATGTTTTTGATGCTCTTCAATTCAATGGGATTCCGCAAAAATCTTTAAAAAAAAAAAAAAAAAAGGCGAAAAATTAAAATAGAAAACTTAAACGTTTGAAATTTGTTAAATGAAAACTTACTGGTAGCAATGACGCTCCCCTTGCACTTTACGCAAGATATTGACGCGGTAATAATAGCGCAAGGCTCGCGACATCTTGTCATAATTCATGGACGGGTGATTCTTCTGAATGCCCCAGAGACGGGCAAGTCCGGCAGGGTCGGTAATCTTGAAAACGCCCGTTTCTCGGTTCTTCCAGGCGATGTAGTGCGAGTAGCGCTGCGACGGATCATTGAGCAGCTGTTGAAGGAAATCCCAAAGTAGTCGACCATTCGATCCGGAATCCAATCCATCGCCTCCTCCTCCTCGGTCAGAAAGCGGAGTTGTGGCCAGCGGGTCTTTATCCATCGATTTGGACGACGCGGCTGAGCTGAAGGTGGTGGCAAGAGGAGACATGGGCGGCGGCACCAGGTGGATCGGTGTCGACGGAGCCGGTGATCGAGACGGGCTGTTGTCCTGAACGCTGTCGTTCTCTTCCGAATCAGACTGCGAGCCGGAATTGGATCCAGCCTGAGCGCTATTGGCCGCCGCTTGAGCCTGGTTGTGCGCCTGGGCAAGAGCTTGCGTGTAGAAGTTGATGTGAGCCTGAGCGGCAAGAGCGGCGGCTGCGGCGGCCGCAGCGGCAGATTGTTCCGCGTGAGACGGACTACCTCCCTGGCTGTTACCACTACCGTCCGAGACGGACGGCGCTGGGCTGAGTGTCACCGAGTTGGTCTGCTGGATCAAGTGGCCCAGGCTGTGGAAATCGGCCGAAGAGAACAGCTGATTAGCCGAAGGCCATCCAGAGGCTGACGTCGGCGTTCGGGCGGAATTGGGTGGCGAGAGCAAATGGCTGCCTCCGCCATTATTGCCGCTAGAATTCGCGCCGGAAGACGAGGAATTCTGTTGCTGTTGTTGCTGCTGCTGTTGCTGATGGTGGTGAGCAGCGGCGGCGGCAAGGGCGTGCGAAAGCAAATGCTGTTGATGAGCCGTGTGGGGATGAGGAGTCAACGGGCTGCTGGGCACTCGGCCGGTGTAGGGAGCGTCACGTAAAAGCAACTGCAACGCATTATGCACCACGTCTCCAGATCCTGGCGCTCGCTCGGCAATGTCGGATTTATTTAGTAAACACAACGCTTTACCTGTTTGTTTTAAACGAAATAATAGAAAAGAGAAATTCATTTATAATTCAGTTTGCTCATTTGACCGCTAGATGGCTCTGCCGTCATATACATCTGATTTTATTCCTTATTTGGAAAGGAACAGCCCCCTTTCCATATCAGTGGGTGGCTATCATTTCTCGGTAGTCAAATGTGAGTTGCGTTATTCAAAAAAAAAAAAAAAAAAAAAAAAAAATAAGAAATAAGAAATGCCACGTACCGTTCATCTGGAATTTATCGAGATCGAGACCGGGCAGGTCAAATTCACGTTCGCACCAGCGCAGGAAGGTGAGGACATCTTCGCGGCCCCAAGTGCGGGGATCGGGACCTATTTTGAATTGATCAAACAGAAAACAATTTCAAGCATTTCCTTTTAAATTTAACCAAATGTAAATGAATACCTAGAGCACCAGGCAAATGAGTTTTGACATCGAGATGAGGTGAAGAAGGTTGTTGCGAGTGGTGAGAGTGGTGGTGTCCAGCCGAGGATGAATTGCCTCCGCCAGAGGCGGGTGACGACGACGTCAGAGCTGAAAATTGGGTCGGATAACGCCAGAGAATATCCGGGCTAAACGGCAACGTCAAATGTGGAAGACGATCCGCCATGCTAGCTGCCAGGCCGGAAGGAGAGAGCGGAACGGTCGGTCCGCCACCGTATCCAGACAACGGCTGCATCGTATACATTTTTTTAAAACTCAAATTTAACACGAATATTTTTAAAAAATAAAATAAATAATTACCGGAAGGGATTTCAGAGGCGGTGGTTTAACGGGCACTTTCATAGGAGAGCCAGTGCTAGTGCCGTTGTTAGTGGTTGTACTAGTCGCACTGTTGTTATTGTGCTGCTGATGATGGCCGTGCGAAGCTGTTCCAGCCGGAGGCGGAGCCAAGATGAAAGGCGTATGTACGGAAGAAGAAGCGGAGGTCGGTGTCCAAAGAGATGACCCGTTGCTACCGTTCTGGATTTCATAGGAAAAAAGAAAAATGCGTTAAAGATGGCGCTGAGAATTACGGAGAAATCTCATCATCTAAAAAAAAAAACAAGTGACACTCGTCAGTGCATATATTGATACACTTTTTGTTATTTTCCTTTTTAAGGCAGATGGAACTCGTTTTCCAGCAAACATTTTCATTTAAAAAATAAATAAATAAAGACGACATTCTTTTTTGTCGGTTCGTCGCATTTCGTCTCTTTCTTAAAACATCAAAAGTTAAAAGAATTATTTCTATTTTGTTTCCCTATAACAAACTTCCATATAAGAACACTATTGTAGGAGGTGGTCTAATAAACCTGTTCCAAGGCGTTTTTTTTTTCTTCAAACGTGTTACGTCGTGTGTGATTGGTTTGTTATATAAAATGTTGCATTTTTTTTTTGTAAACCGGAACTACACGCGCACACGCATCTCCTTGAACTTTTACTTAGACATAAAAGGAGATTCGAAATGCTTTAGATCTTAAAGAAGAAAAAAAAAATGGCGGATGCAAAGAAATGTTTTCCCCCCAAGAAAGTAAAGAAAAGGATGAAGGTTGCCCTCCGGCTTCCGAGTTCCGATGCTATTACTACCTGAAAAAAAAAAAAGAGTGCAGGGATGGGAAGGAAAAGGTGAAAGAGCAACACAGACAAAAAAAAAATGTCCTTAAGTTAAAAAAAAAAATAATTTTGATTTCATTAAAAACTAAACATACACGGATGTTTTTTTTTTCTTTATAAAATATTCAAAAAAACAAATAAACCGGTTGGCATCAAACGACGTTCAAAAAAAAAAAAAATTTCCATCCTCTTTTTTTTTTTTTTTTGCCTTTTTTTTATGATTGCGGATGTATCCGCGGGGCTTTTTTTCTTGAGATAGAGGGGAGGGGATGTCAGACACAGTTGAAAAAAAAACATTTCCTCCCCTCCTCTCTCTCTCATCCGCCTTTTGGCCTCCGGTTCTTCTTTCGAGACAACAACAAAAAAAAACGTAGATTTTCAATCTACCTTGAAATTAATTTAAAAAGAACAAAACTAACCTGTTGAATTAAACTTAAAAAAAAAAATGATGAAGCGCACGCGACAGGTGAGACGATACAACTAAAGAACCAACCAATCAGATGACAATTAAATCAAAACTAATCGTATTTTCTAGTGTCTCCCTTACAAGTTCCGTCTTTTTTTTTTTTGCTCTCCCTTACCCCAGCTGCATTTTTTGAAGGTCTTCCTCTCTTGTTGCCTTGCCGCCTTCCTCTCCCAATTGGGCAAGGGGAAGGTTAGAAAGAGATTCTTTTTTTTTTCTCGTTTGCTTAGAAAGACACCTGCGGGCGGACACGGACCAAATCTGGGCATGTGGAGGAAGGGGACGCAAAAATATTGTCCCCCCCACTATATAATTTTCTATCGACAAAAAAATTCAACTGAAATCAAAGTGAAGTCATCAACTTTCGAAAATGACAACGCTGTTAAATATGTACAAAAGAATTAAATTTCAGAAAAGGAGAGAGAGACAGGAAGTGGATAACATTCCTTGTTTGAACCTCTCACACCGAAAAAAAAACAAATTTCTTTTAAATGCCCCGAGGCGGATCAACTTCCACCTCCTCCTCCTGACCAGAAAGAAGTAAAAAGAGCGCCAAGAAACAAAAAGGGCAAGGTCAACATTTGAAACAAGACCCGCCACTGTTGCCACTTAGCCTAAAGGGAAGTTCTTTTTCTTTCCAACAAACGAAAGAAAAAAAAATGAGGGAATCAAATACGAAAAGGCAAACCCAAATATGGAGAAGCGAGAGAGAGGAAATGAGTGTTTCTTCCTTCATCCGACAACAACCGACGAGGTCAGGTCAGTGAACGCGTCTTCCCAACGTGAAATAAATCCGATCACACACACACTGCAGGGCGTACCACCTGTAACACCGTAAGGTGTACAGTTGGCACACACACACACACACAGCATCCAGAAATGTTTCTCTTCCGTGTTGCACACACCATTTCGTATTAATTCTTTTCAAATTTAAATAAGCAAGGCTATCCAGTTAGTTTTGGCCGTGAGGTATATGGAGACCCCAAAGAAACGGGTTTCCGGCGTATGATCTCGTTATCCAGAGTTGCCGTCTATTTCACACCTGACGCTATATAAGAAAAACAGCTTCTTCCGCGTGAAGATGTGACCGCAGATGGTACGCAGAGAAAACGGGCAAAAAGTACCGCGTGAGTTTTTAAACTTCTCACTTGGTTGAAGAAGCTGGACCCCTTCGAGCTATATCTATCCCTGTGGACATATGAGTCCAATGACGCGACCCACTTTGGAAAAAAAAAAAAAAAGCCACAAAAAAAGAAGAAGTTCGTTCGGGCGGAAGCAACGGATTCTGGAGCGAACCGCGAGATGCAACATCTGTTGCACTGGATTTTTTTCCCGATATTTTTTTTTTTTTAAGAAATTCCGGAAGTACGAAGACAAACAAAAGATCCCGGAAATGGAAATCACTTCCGGGTTCCGTATTTTGACGAACGTTTCGGTTGAGAAGAGTAAAGATGCGTGAAATCGTGAACTTACGAAAAAAAACGGGGTACGATGCGGAAGCCGGAAATGTTACGGGAAAAAACACAGCGATATGGTACGCAAAAGATACCGTTTCACACACACACATCTGCTAAACGCGTGTGTACTGAACCGGATCCAATTGTTTGCCAATAATTTTCCGTTTTTTTTATCAAGTAGGAAAAAAATGTTATTTTGAAAAGACAAGTAAACAAGTCTGATGCGTCATAACACGTAATCAGATGATAATCACACGCAGACACACGAATGCGTAATGCGGATGAAAAAATACATAATCTTTAAGAAGAGGAGGGGGGAATTCAGAGTCTCCAAGTTGCATCACTTCCGCCATTGCCCACACACGTGAATACCAACAAGTGCATCCGACATTTTTTTCCCTCAGCCAAAACATCAAAATGAAACTTACCAAAAAAATCAAGTCGCAATTTCAAAAATCGATCACGTGCACTTTGAAAAAAAAAAAAAATGTTTCTTTAAATGTTTTTTCTAACGCACAGTCACACATCCACATCGAATGCACACAATCCACACACACACACGTCCAAGCACACACGGAACCGACGAGCACAAAAACTTCTAACTTTGACGACGTCTGCTTCCCTTCTGTGTTTCTTGGTCTTGGACTTATCCGTGTGGATGTGAAAGGGGGAGGAAAAATATAAAAAAAAAAAATGTGTAAAAAGGAAGGGCGCCCACGGTGGTGGTGGGTGGTTGAAGGAGTTTTTCTTTATTTCTACACACACACGCGAGAGAGAGAAAAAAAAAGAAGTGAGAGGAAACGGGAGATTCCTCTATTTCGACATGTAGAGAGAGGACAAGCAAACGCACATTTGGGCAGTGCTTTAGAGAGAGCCATCTAGCGGATAAAATGAATTAAAGGAGGAAAAAAGAAAATGGGAGGAGCTTAAAGCAAGATGGCGATGATGACGTCAGCATCGCTACACATTGAGATCCTGTGTATTTCCGTCTCGGGACTAAGGAAGATCTTTCTTTTTTTTTTATGTGTGTGTGTGTGTACAAGATTCTTTTCCAACACAATCTTCTTTTCAATCTTCGCTAAATGCAAATATTTCTTCTAAAAATTTAGAAGTTTCGTTATTTAAATATCGACTTCCTGTAAGCCAAATAAAAATAAAGGCAGGAAGGGGGCCGTAGTCATATCAAAGGTCAAAAACAAAAAAAAAAAAAAAGGACTTTTTATGAAATGTTCGACATCACGCGTACATCCTTAGCAGACGAAACAAAACAAAAGGAGAGAGAGGAAGTTCGGGAAAGAAGCCAACATTTTGTGGGTTAGGACGGGGGGTACGCAAAAGGATTTAGAAAAAAAAAAAAATAATATAGAAACTGGGCAAACAGTCGTTTTGCGTCACGGAGCTTTTAATAATCATCCGCTTTAGTTTCACCACGTTGCCAATAGAGAAAGAAAAGATGTCTCTCTGAAAAATTTTCAAGGGCGTCATTGAGAAAATCACAAGAAGAAATGACATCAATTGTTTTCCGAATAATTTAAAACTGATTTTTTAAAAGTAACAATGTCCTCAATCAAGTTGTGAATAATCCCCAAAGCTGATTCATACTTGTTTCATTTTTTTTTTTTTTTTTTTGGTCTGATGAACTTCTTATAAGAGTTTTAAAGAGAAAAAAAAAAAGAATCCGTTCGACGAACCCCAACAAACCGTGATGACTTATTCCTCCCATTTTATCGCGCGCATATGTTAATTTTTCGTTTCTTTTTCTAATGGAACTTCCGAACATGGCCGGTGGCTCAACCGGTTCATATCTCTCTTAAATATCTCTACGAGTTTTTTTTTTTTTCATTTTAAGTTTCTATAGCACGAGCTTATGCAGACAACAAGAACATGTTTTCTCGTACTACTTGTTCCTGTTGCTTTTTTTTAATGCATTTCTTTATTTTATTTTACAGCGGGATATTTTATTACAAGAAGAGTTCAAAAAACCCTTTCCTGGATGAAGATTCTGTGTGAGAGAATGGTCGAATCAGCGTCCGCGTCGAGACGCAAGGAATGTAGCGGATGTATGGGAAATTGTGGCGTCCGCCAAAAACAAAACAAAAAAATGTTATAGAAAAAAATAGGGAAGATTCTGTTTGGGACTACCGATAGACCCATAGCCAACGGGCATACGAAGCGGGAAAAAAAATGGATGACTACTGAACTGAAACGGAACGGACCAAAGATGCACGCACAACGGATTTATTGGCCCGTGACGTTAAAAAAAAAAAAAAACTCCCGAAAAGACTCAAAATGTCGTATCGTTCACAAGTGTTATAAATATCCTTTTTCTTTAAAGACGAGGAAAGAAATTTTTAAAAACAACGTTATCTTTCTAAAGATCTCGAGTCAACAAGGACCCGGATTATATGGATGGTGAAACGTAAGGCTTCTTACGTATCTTTATTATTGAACAGTCTTATCGCATCAATTTAATTTAAAACCGGAAATAACAACCTGTTTTGACGCGAGTGTAGGGGGAGCCATATGCTTATCACTGCCAATAGATGGCGTTAATAAGAAATAGCGAAGCGCAAAAAAAAAAAATCAAAGTGGAGATGGACGTGCCGAAAATATGTTGGCACATTTTGTTTTTTCTCCTCTTCATTTTGCCCTATGTATGTGTGTATTTTTGTAGATTATTTCGGGAGTCACTAGCATCTTGGGTGTTAACACATCGTGTCTGGCTATTTTTAATCCCCCCGAAAAAAGACAAAAAAGAATTTGAAAAACTAAACACAAGTATAGAAATACAGATCTAAAAAGAGTTGCACACCATAGGGGGGAGGGGAACAACACAAGAAGAATAGTTGGCAGAAAATCCGGACTATGTCTTTTCATGTGTAAAAATAAGAAAAACCTTTGAAATGGAACCTTGTTTGGCCGCTAGTCATTCTTTGCATATTTAAAAGTGTCTCAGTCTTTTGTTTTCTTTCTGAATATATATCAAAAGCTCGTTAGGATTTTTATGTAGACATAAAAGACTAATTATAATGAGCGTAGTTTGAATATTTAAAAACAAAACAATGATTTCGTTTAGCCCTCTAGCGGAACGTTTTCTCCCAATTCCACGTATCTCAATTTCTTTCCCATTTTCACAACACCTACTTCTTCATTTTAAAAAAATCGACTCCATCGCTAGATAAACATGTGAAATTTAAAATAAAACGGAATGATGTCTCTTGCCTCGTAATTTATCGTTACGGGCCACGCCGCCAAACGGCACTAGTAACAACAATTACTTTCAAACACGTTGGATATGTGCCCAAAACACACACACCACGTGTCTAATATCATAATAAGCATAAATATTTACCCCAAAATAGAATTTGGTTGTAATTAAATTTCAAAAAAAAATAAAGTTCTTAAAAAAAAAGAAAGGATTTGGTAACGAACCGGATGGGACACCCTCTTCCTTGAACTTGTTGTTGGAGGAAACGAGAAAGTAGAAAAAAAAAAACAAGAAAATATTTTTCAAAAAAAAAAGGAGACCGGAAATCCGTTGTCGCTCCCGCGCGCGTGATCCGCACATACACACACCGGAAGCGTAATTTCTTGAGTTCTTTCTCAATTCCGATGAGTACGCAAGAAGGGCAGAGAGGAAGTATGATGAAATAAAAAAAAAGAACTTACCACGCGGTTGAAAGCTGAAACAGGCATGTCGTTGTTCATTTCTTGAAATCCCAAATTTTTGGCTTAACAAATGAAATGCAGTTTTTTCAATTATCTTCTCCACAGATGTCACTCTTAGCACGTGGTTCGATTTCACATTTACACTCAAATAATTTCAATAAACTGTCCCGATGATTGCAAAAAACTGAGTACTGAAACAAGTGGAACAAAATGAACTTTGGAGGAGCGACGTCAACAGGCGTCGAGACGCTATGGACGCGCCAAAGCAAATGATCCTTTCGTTTCCCTCCAATTCTTCCTTTTGCTCCTTTTTTTTTCTATTCCCTTCCTCTTCTTCAAGTTTCCCACCAACCCACCCTCGTGTCTTGTTTTGTCCAGACATGTGACCCGGGTAAAGAGAAGAGGGGGGACCACCACCACCTTCTGTACAAAATATTGAAAAGAGGGAAATGGCGACCGTGCGATGATTGGAGGAGCAACAGGCGGTTCCCTGGTATCCGCCCCCTACCACCCCACATGTACATTACTTTATTTTTTACTCCATTTTTCTTTTACCACCCTCTTCCGTCTCTCATCATCAACCCCCACTTCTTTTTTTTTTGGCGCCCTTTTTATCCGGTAGGGGCATAAACCGCGCTAAACGGAAACACCGAACGTTGCAAATTTTATTTTTATCTGAAAAACAAATTGAATTGAAAATTAATCAAAATTACCATAATAAAAAAGATTTCCACGTGGTTTAATGTTCCACCTGTCTACTCTCCCCCCTTTCATATTTCAAGAAATATAAGAATTCCAAAACCCCCTACCCAAAAAAAAAAAAGAAAATTCAATCTGGGCTTCCATCTTGTTTTGTTTTAGGTGGGGAAAAATGAACTCTTCATTGACCGCCAAAATGCCGCTGCGGTAGCATCAAGAAATCTGAAACTCCCACATCAGGTGCTCTCTTCGACGTCGTGATCCATACACAACATAATGACTAACAAAAAAAAAAAAAGAATTTTTTTCTAAGGTAATCGGATATCTTTTTCTCTCAAATTCTTTCTCCCCCCCCCTTTCTTTTTACATTATTAACGAATGGCGTATTCTTCCTCCAGTGTTTCCTAGCAGACGAGTCAATCACACAGCGTTAACTTTCTCTGCAGCGTCCCGACGCCTCCCTTTTTTCTTCTTCTTAAAACGAAAAAAAAAAAAGGAAGAGGGAATAACACACCCTACAGTTGGAAGATCCTGTTACACACCTTACGAGCAACACAGTGTAAAATTCTTTTTTTCTTTTCGTTGTCAACGTTAGGGAGATAGCAATCGGCACCCCCTCCTTTAATGTACCACACAGATTTTTTTCGTCTGTTCAGAAAAAGATGGTGGTAGGGGGGTTCTCTTTTCCCCCTACCACCTTGTGTGTGTGTGTTAAAAATGTGAACAAGTGGCTCTGCCCCTGCTTTTGTGTGTGTGTGCAATGAAAGACGATACCGACGATGGTTGACATTCAAGATGCTGCCGGTTTCTTTTTTCGGGGGTTCTCAAACCGTTGGCTGGGCGCCATTTTCCTTTTTTTTTTTTTCAGATATAAATCTGTCAAACGTGAAAAACATATTCTATACATTTTAAAGGTTTAAAAAGACGAGGGTACGTATTATTATTTTTACTTGTTGCGTGTATTTAAATGTTTGGTCCAGAAAACAACAAAAATTAACCAGTTTTTTTTTGTGTGTGTGTCGTTAGACCAGGCGTGATTTCCTTCGTGATGAAAAAAAAAGGCAACATGTTTAGGCAGCCATCTTGTTTTCATAGCCGGCGGCACTAATTAAAAGGTATAACAATAGGAAGCTTCTTTTTTTTTTTCTTTTTCGAAGAGGGTGTGAATATAAAATACGTTCCCTTTCTCTACCCCTCAACCCCCTGCAGGGGTCAGTTAAAAAATCCTGAGGTTTTTCGTCTTTTTCTTTATACAATCTTGTAGCCCTGGAGACATAGAACGCCCGCAAGCTTCTTCCTCTAGTCATCATCATCATCTTCTTCATATATATATATACTGCTGGACAATGACTGCCAAATGATGGTGCTTGGCTATATAACATCCGCGACCTCTAGGCTTGACCCCCCCTCCCCCGGCCCTAGGGCAACTCATCTTTTTCTTTTTTGTGAGTCAACTTATATATATTTTTTTTTCTATTCGAGGCTATATACCCTTAAAAGAAACTACTGTATGCCTCTTTTTATGTAAATGACCCCTTCGTGAATTACCTCCACTCTGCGGCTTTACCGGAGCTTCTTCTTCCCAGTGGGTTTTCTTTTCTTTTACTGCCCAAGCAGCACCTGCAGGCCATGATGGCACCAACAACGGACATGACGAAGTTCTTTTTATTTTATTTTTTTTCTTGAAATAAGAGGATAACCGATTCACCTATTCCGGAGCAATCATCTTTTTTTTTTTAAACTCCGCCCAGTTAATTACACACGTTCAGGCCATCTAAGATTTTTGTTCTTCCTCTACCTTTTTTCTTTTACAACCTGAAGCAGATCGTTTTCAAGGGTAGAAAAAAAAAGACTATTTTAAAACACTTCGAAATTTACATTTTTTTAAGGGTAAAATAACAAAACGAGAATTTCGATCATTGTCGAATTTGTTTGTCAAGTTTGCCCAATTTCACGCCAAAAAAAAAAAATCGTTTGTTGAAACAAGCGTTTCTGTGATTGGTCGAACAAAGTCAACAGGTCACCCCCATCTTAAACAAGTGTCACACAAGGAATTGAAAAGAAGATAGATAACTCTTTAACCCGTGCAAAAAAATATCTTGATATATTCCTGTTTCTTCTTCTTCTGCCAAAAGAGTTAGCCAAGCAGAAGAAGATGGAGGACACACACAAAGGGAAATAGAAAACCCCAAAAACTCTTCGACGCCAGTTTGAGAAAGAAAATAAAATTGGAGAATGAAAGGAAGAAGAGTAGAGGGGAAGGTTTGTAGAGAGAGAACTCGATGAGTTAGACGAGATGGTATTTCCGGCCTGGGGACCCCGACTAGATGGCCATAGTACAAAAAAAAAAAAGAGGGGATTTTTTTTTTTTTGTTTGTCTGTAATAAGACAAGAAAGAGAGAGAGGGGAGAGAAAACCCCAAGTTGCTGGCCTCGACTCGCCCTTTTTTTCCTCTTTTGCGTGTGTGTGTGTATGTAAAGGAAGAAGAAAAAAGAGAGCCCCTTCAACCCAACAGGTCGTTTCGCCTTTAAAAGGAGAGAGGGGAGGACGAAACAAAGAGGAAGTTGGCAACCACTGCCATCCTCTTCTTACTCCGAACGACCCACACACACACACCCCAGAAATCCTAGGTTAAAATGCATTTTCGATTTGTTTTTTTCAAGATTTTGAAATCAAGTACATCAAGAATGGGATAGTGTAAAAATCTAATTGAATTATAGAGAGTGTGTGTGTAGTAAATACATAGTTGAGAGGATGCACGATAACCCCATGAACGTTAAGCAAAAGAGGCCGGAAGGGAATGATTACAGTTTTCCGTCCTGTTTCTCTCTCTCTCTTGACTCTTCAAGAGCTTTTTTTTTTTCTTTGTGTGTGTGTTGTTCTGGAGGGGACAGAAATTTAAGAGATAAAAAACATGACTACACATAAAAACTATTTTTTTTCTTTAAAAAAAAAAAATGAATTCAGAATTAGAAAAAATTGAAATCGGAAAATGACGTTTGCAACCGATGCGGATAACGAGAAGCGGATACAATGGATTCGATAACTGCTTGTCGAGCGGTTGATTGTGTTTTTGTTTATTTTCGACTAACTAACGCATCCTTTATCCGGCACCGTGGAGAAGAAAAGGAAAATCTGAAGCCTTCTCCGACACAATAGCTTTGAAAGCGGATGCCGGATATTGATAACACACTCAACCGCCATCCGAGAGATGAGGATACATAAGAACATCACACACACACAAAGAAGAACAAAAATATATATAACGGGCAGTAAATGCTAGTTTTGAAAACGTTGTCGACATCTGAAAGGAAGAAGGAAGCATCCCCCTCCTCTTTGCTCATAATGCGCCGAATGAACGCCCCTTTTCCGTTTCCCATTCGGTTATAAGATATCGACTTCCTCGAGAGAAAAAAAATAATAAACGGCCAGAAACGTTTTCCCCTATAAACAGTTAAAGATTTTGTTGTCAACACCCAGAAAGAAAAAACTACTCTGAAAAAAAAAAAAGAGATCGAAATACGCCCACATCATCGTCTCATCGGCGAATCGTAGCCTCCTCTTCCTCTCGTACGGGACTTGTGAAGCCCAAACTTGTCGAAAACGGAGATTTGTATTTCTTGCGTGTAATGGACACGAAAATAAAAATGGGATCCGTGTTACAAAACAAGACGAGAGTTGGAAATAAACGCAAGTTTTTTCTAATCTAATTTAGAAACAAATGAAACTACGTATCGTAGCGCTTCTTCAAATCGCGGATAAATTCCGATTTCAGGGCTTCGGAGCACCTGCGAAATGCATCAACATTTTGAAAAAAACATTCATCGCTTCCCACCCAAAAAAAAAAAAGAAAATTGAAATAGCGTGGGACTTACTTTCGATATTGGGCCGAGCTCCGGTATTTCAATATGTCGACGCTGGGCGAATGAGGTTGGTGGACGATAAAAGCGTTGGGCAAGACTTGAAACTCGTAGTTCTGGGCGTGCAGCTCCATAGAATGCGAGACCTTGTTCCAGCCGAATCCCAGGAATCGCGGATCGTAGCGCGTTACATCCCGCCGGACGACCATGTACGGCTCGAAATTCGGTTCCCATTTAATCTAATCAAATTATCATTCGAAGAAAAAATTCTTAATATATAAATCTGGTTTGTTTAGGCAGCTCTAGACACAATGTGGTGCAATGTTTTTAAAAGATAAAAACAGTAAAGTTTTGGTTTTATCTGACAGAGGGAGCTGTTCGATAGCCGAACAAATAGAAATGGTATTCTGGGTCCACGCAATTAAAAACTAAGAGATAGAAACAAGAAAGAAGTTGTACTTTGTAAGGGATGGTGGCCGTCCTCCACATGGGGAAATTTGTGGGAGCGTGTCCACGGGGCCAGTCGTGGTAGCGGAAGGTGAACAGGTCGCCCATGTCCAGCGCGGAGATCACCTCGGCTTTGGAACGGGGCACTTTGGTCTGATACCGTTGGCTCTCGAATGCTGGAACCACCAAAGCCTAGTTGGAAAAACATCATTAAAAGTTAAAAAGAAAAAAAGAAAAGAAAACTTCTTTACTTTTACTTGTTTCTTTAATTAAAGTTTCACATTTAAGGAATAAAAACTACTCTTTCGAAAGCAACGCCATCTATGAAAGACGTGGCAAATTAAGTACCTTATTTTCATTTGCCAGTTTGAGCGATTGAACGGCTTTCTTCAATGTGGAATAGAGATTCGGCATCGGCAGGAAGTCAATGTCGCTGAGAAAGACGAACGGAGTGCTGACTTGTTCTAGAGCCACATTCCTCAGCAAGTTGATGGGATACAAACTCTAGGAGAAGAAGAGAAAACGTTAACACAACACGCAATACGGATCAAATCAAATTTCATCCTTTATACTCCTTGTTTGTAAACAACGTGGTAGCCAATGTTGGTCCTGGAACTTAGGTAATGCGAGTCCGTGACAAACGAATGGAACTGATCGGCTTCCATATCAGACAAATAGAGGGCAAGACTTATGGGCCCTGGAGACAAATTGTTTTTGAAAAGAATAAATCAAATGGGAAACGGACATTTCGAAATGATACCTTCCCACAAGCGGCAAAGGGGTTCAATCATTTGCAACCTATCGAGCGACAGCTGAGCCACCCAAGTGATGTCATGTTCGTCTATCTTTCCGGCGTCGTAGGTCAAATAAAAGAGATGCGTTCGGTACTTGGCATCACGAGCTTTGTGCAGTTCATAACAAGCATCGTCTTCCACCTTGTAAAGAACTAATTAAAATATATTTGATACTGAATGAAATATAATGATTTACCGGAAGATCGTCAACGGGTGACTGACTCATATCAGACTCGTTGCAATGGAAAAGCTGCCTTCTAAGTAAATTTCCGTCGAATCCTACAAAAGTGTAGTACAAATTACGAAAAAAATCGCTGTGTTTGTTCTTGACTTTGAGTTTCTTTGGAGAATTCCAGTGAATAATCTATAGTTGGAAGATAGACAATTAGAAACAAATTAAATATGGTACATTGAAGAGAATAGCGACGAACCTTCAAATCGGCGACTTCACTGTAACACGATTCTGATCTTGTGTTATCGGATAGCTGGACATTGTACTGGCAAGGCAGGCGATAGACGAGGTAAGGCTCTTGGAAAAGTACAGCATTGAAAACATCCTGATCAGCAAGTGATGTGAAATAGTGACTGACTAGATCCTTTTCAGCCGTCAGAAGCCAAAGCTGACTCCAGTTAATCGAACGTAATTTGTCCAAATCCATCGCTATCACACCAGTATTGAATCTGTTTAGAAAAATGTAAATATTATAAGAATAAAAGCAAAGTTTCTGGTGTTATTTTACCCTCTGCCTAATGCTGGCCATGGCTCATAATTCTTCCACAGTTTCCCCAAGTACCAATCACTCTGATTCTCTACAAGTCCAATTGCCTGTCAGAAAAAGAAACTACAAACATTGGGTTATCCTCATTTATGAATGTAGGTGTACCTGATTGGCTGAAAACAACAAGAAAACTGACCAGAGATCTGCAACGTCAGCTGAGAAAGTGACATCACAATCAAAAACTAAAACTTTTTCTACAGACTGAGGCAGAACTTTTGGTAGTGTTAGCTTCAGGAGTCCATAAACACCAGAATAGTGTTTGTTTGGGATCCAAGACACATCGCTAGTCAAGTTATCAGCAGAATAGAAACTGAAGTTAACTACAATAAACAAAAACAAGATAAGTTTGTACTCTCCATTATTAATAAAAGATAACCTATACCATGAGGAATATCCCATGAATGAAACAATGTGTTTAGAATTTTATGGGCTATACCGTCAGCTACAAAATGAAGATGAATAGGGTTCTTCCGATAAAAAAGCAAGGATTTGATTAGTGTTGAGACTGCTCTTGTGGCATCATAGCCAGCACATACAATAGCAACATGTATAGTTTCACAGCGTTTGAATAGAATGGTATCATCCTGTGGAAATAAAAGAAAAAAAGATAAATAATGAAGCACTACTACAATAAAGAATGAGGGATAAAAATGGTAAAAAAATACATACTTTGGCACATGGTTTAATTTGATCACTGGGTATACTGGCATCTAAATTAATTTCTGGCGGAAAATGCTCCTTTTGTTTCTCAATCTGGACTTTAAGCTCGAGATTTTCATTTTTCATTTGAAGTAATGCATGTTTCATATCCAGGTAGGACTCTTTAGTAACAGCTTTATTTTCAACATCTATCAAGTGCTCGTGTTATTAACTTGTAGGTAGATGCATAGTCAAGACCACCTTACCTCGGTTTGAAGCAATTGAGATTACCCCAATCAAAAGCGCTGTTCCGAATAATAACGCTACAACTAAAAGTCTACTCCATCTCCGTGTCATTTTTAATAATACTATAGTACTTAAACATTGTTGTAAGTTAACGAATAATATCCAGCATATTAATTAATGCATGGAAGGTGCCAGACTACACCCAGTCGAGCAGCAAGCATGCAGCACGAACAAATATGTAAATAGTGACGACTAAACATTTTGGCGGGAAACACAGAGGGCGACTGTATTCGGCGAGATTTCAGATAAATTTTGAATAATTTTATTTATTTTTCATTTAAAATAACCTAATAAGATATGAAACTATTTCATATAATATTTTATTACGAACTTTGACAACCTTAGCCGAAATATCTTGTACCAGAAAACATGACACTGTTGCAGAATGATGGATTTTTTTTGCAAAATAGCCTGGTTTTCTACTCTCTTCAATTTCTATAACTGAAATAAGACCTACAAAAGCAACGATAATGCTTCAATTGAATACCAATCTGTATTTTTTTTGCCATGCAAGAGGGAAATAACAACTTAACAGCAAACCAAAACAGCGTGTTTATACGCAAGTCAAATTTGTAATGAAGGCAACAAAATAGTCACAGGTTTATAAAACGTTGGGGCTTTCCAAAATGAGAGCAAAAAATAAAATAGCTGCGTGCAAAACAGTCAAAAAAGAATTCTGTGTCACAAGTAAAAAGTGGGAAACACGTGAAGCAAACATAACGACTTTTTAGACAGGAACACGTCGTTAGTTACGCAACATCAAGTCGACGACGAGGTAAATTTATTTGCGTAATTCTAGTTTTAAAAAAACATTAAGTATATACGTTGTCACAGGAATCGTTTCAACACGTACCTCTGATGGCATTCAACATGATTTTTCTGGCACCAAACGATGATATCCCGATGCTGATCAAGTCCTCGTCCTTTAACGTGGAAAACATTGCCAGGTCGACTTCGTTTTGAACAAATAGATCTATTCAAGATATAACCCAAAATTGAGTGAACAACCACATTAAAAAGTAAAGGATAATAGAAAAAAAAACAAGGTATGCATACTTGAATAGTGGGACAGTCCGACATTTTCCAGGAGTTGAGAGAGAAGACGTGATGAATTCTCATCGAATCGGGAGGCTGCCAATGATGCTGGAATGCAGGATTCAATTGCAGCTCCTAAAATATGTTTGTTAACATTGGCTCACAATTTAAATGAATAGAGAATAGTATAACGAAACTTACGAGGTGAAGAAAGTCTCGAATTGTTTGACCTGCACAACTCCGAAACATCACTCAAGATCGCACTTGCTGGTTGCTGAGAACTGCTTTGGGTTGTAGATGACAAAAAACTCAAAAGCTTAGCCGAAGAAAGAACTGGAGAAATGAAAAAGTAAATAATTGAATACATTTGCCAAAAACTTACTGAACAAAGTTAACTTACTGAAATTATTGCAGGTCATTTCTGCAAGTGCTAACCACGCTTCTGGCAAACTTGGCAGAACTCTCTGATCATAAGGCAGAGCAAGGCATCGTCTCATCAAATCAAATAAGTTATCTAGGTAAACAACGTTTCATGAAGTTCATAAATTAGGTAATAGGTAATGAGAAACATACGTGCATTCCATTCGTATGAAGCTAGTCGTATTGTCATAGTGTTCGAAAGGGAGCGTTCCACCCTAAGCAAGATGTCAGCTGTTTTCGCCTCTTCCAAAAAACAGGGATTGAAACGTTCTGATTCCGTCTGAACCAACAACTGCATTGGAAGAAGTCCCTATTCAAATGAATAAGCAAAACTCTAAGGTAAAAATAGCCAAAGAATGTGATAATACGATGATTGAACCTTACATTAAGCATAGAAGTGGCCATGTAAACTTGATCTAGAGAACCACGTATCCAAATGCAGTACTTTTTCGGTAATTCCGTCGCGATGGACACATCCGGGCAACGTATGCCGGCACCTGTTGCAGCTACAATTTTGTCTACGTGGTCACGAACAAGCCAAACGTGATCGAATGATGTCTCCATCTTCACCACCACAGATTCCTGCATTGTGGATGAAATACTACAACTATTTGTTTTTTTCAAGCAGTGGTAAGTCTAACTACTTACGATAGACGTATGCACCAGGCGTCCAAAATACGCAACAGATTCTTTTAAGTGTTGGACACGATTCTGGTGCCCGCGGATGTTCACCTGGCAATTGACGCCGTCGATCTTCGGGTAGAAACGCAACAAGACGCCAAATGTCGTGGAGAAGTAGTGAATCAGTGATGACTGGCCGATGGAATTGATACGTTCAAGGCTGCAGTCTACAATGAATTCGACCGGGATATCCGCCTAGACGTTTGAAATGATGAGCATGTCTCAAACTAAAAAAACTGAAAGGATAACGACTTACCCGAATACGTTGACGAGCCGTTTCAAGACCAGCAAGTTGACCCCGAATGATGACGCTGTTACTCTTTGACTCTCCAGCGATACGATTGCGATCTGGGAAATGAATTCGAGTTCCAGTATCCTCCATTATGCGATTAATATTCCGTCCAGATCTGCCGATCAGATGAGAATGAAACGGATAACTCACTTCGATGGAAAGTGTAGGTAAATCCTAAAAATTGAAAATAGATTACATACTATTAATCAAAATTGTTTTTATTAATAGGATGAAAAGCAACCCGTTTATTTAATGAAAAGGACAAACAGTTTACCTTCATTTGCTGCGAGACTGTTGAAGAGCGACTGAGAGAGAGCATGTTGTTGAGTAAACAGAGAATGCAAAGAGACTGATGACTCCTCCGTAGCAGCACTGGAGATATAAGTAGGGTCACTTGCTAGCCATTCGAGGTCAAAGGGGTAGGGTTCATGGTTCCTCCACTGTCTCACCTTCCCTCCAGTTGTCGGTGCTTTGGAAGAAGCGGACGGCGTCGGTGTTTTTGTTTATGATGTAACAAGCCTCTAAGTGACTGTTAACAAGAAAGGAACGCGCAATAACAACTTTGTTTGAAACCAAAAACAAAGCGCCATTAACTTCTCTAGAAGAAAAAAAGAGAGATACTGCAGGCGTGTGCCAAACGTTTGTCCAATGTTGCCGAGTAAGGCAAGAAGCTAAGAAAATACGTAATAGAACTCGGTCTTTACAACCTGAAAGTGCAAAAATGAAAAATGCATGTGCAAATTCTCATGTAGGGAATAGGAATTGTTTTTTATTCGACTTCTCGAAACATAAACACATTTTTTTTTTCAAAAATAAGAGCATCAATGTTGCTGGGTTTCGATCGCATTTACACATTTTTACTTATTTACATCGTTTTTCTGCATTCAACCTGCCGTTACATTTCAAATAAAACGTGATTTCCTCCTCTTGTTCATTAACTTGCTTTCTACCCCGCAACAATGAAAGTTCGTCTAATTAATGCACAACATCAATAACGAACACGTAAATAAAGATTCAAGGGTTGGTAACATTGCGGCGAGTCTTCCTCCGTAAAGACCATTCTTTCAATCGTGTTTTTCTCAGCCTGCGTTGCGTCCGTGACAAGTTTGAGCGATTCCATAAGAAAGTGGCAGATGGTTTGTTGGTGGGTGACAGGGCCCCTACCTCTTCAGAAGGAACGTTTTCAGTCTCAGACAAAATCAGACAATCTTCGTCTTCTGAACTCGAAATGCAAACAACGTCAGCTACCCCCGAATTTCTTAATGAAGAGCTAGGACTGATTCCACTTGTTTCGCCTGAGGCTAAAACGTTACGCGAATTCTCGACATCAGACAGAATCAGACAATCTTCATCATCGGAACTCTGAATACAAATAACATCGGGCGGTCTTTCTATTGTAACACGACTGCGGTTTGACGTTGGAACGTTATTTGATGTGTGATAATTCTGAATTTCTGTAGGAGAAAGAGACAATTCCATAGCGATGTGCCTCTGTCTCTGACTGGCTAGTAGGTTCCATTTTATTTTCTTTGAATTTTTCTTGATTCTAAAGAGGGAAATGACAATTACATAATCGAAAGGTCTGTGAGAAAAGCATTTAAACAAAAATAATCATACCTTTGCTGTAGTTGAATTGGTGGCTGCGGAATTTGGTAACGGGGAGGTGGCTGTAACGGCGGCAACTCTTCACTTCCAATCGCTGCTCTTCCTTTGCGAACCTTAGCTTCCACAGGTTGGCTTCTTCCTTGTAAACTCTTTCCAAGTCCATGCCCCGGTTTATAACCCATCTATAAGTTTAATATGTTTAGATTTTCAAGTCTGGCGTGGCAGATAAAATATAAACAAACCTTCAATAGAAGCTTTGCTCCGATGCCTTTCGTGTGTTTCTCCCATTCGCCAAATTCCCCCAATGGATTCGTTCGTGGTTCACTCGACGCATTTTCGGCACTAGGAATTTGCAATAAAAATTTTTAAGTATGGGTAATGAAATTATACAAGAACGAATATACCTCGTAGAGGAGGAAACTGGATTGTTATTTATTTCGATAATTTCTCCGCCTTCTAATTGTTGTTGAACACCACCTTTCACAAAGCCAACTGGTTGGGTACAACCTTCTTTACCTGTAAAATGAATATTTAATTACAAAGGTTAATAGTCATACCTAACAATATCCTTACTTGACTGAATTGGATTAAAACGTTGTATTCTTTCTAATGCTTCTTTTCTTTTTGCAGTTGGGCTTTTTGTAGCAGTAGCTGGTGATTGCATCCGTTCCACAATAAATTTAGATGTAGATGGCATGACTCTATCTTCACATATCCAGTGAATAGAAAATTTCTTTTCCTAATTGGTGACACCAAAAATATGCTGTATGATGTAACACAGATGATCTAAGCAGACAACTGCTATCTACAAAAATGTAAACACTAACATTATTAATCTGCAAAAATGGCTAAGACAGATTACAATGCAGCAAACAATAATTAGCAAAAATAGTTGTGACACAGATGAATAACTGAAAAATTTTGTGGCAAATATGTAAATTTGGTAAGTTTGAAATTTTAACTTTTTTGTTTCTTTCCCTGTGCTGACACTGCAACTGGGGTCTTCTGGGCTATGCAAACCAAAACTATTTGTAAGAAAAACTGAAAATTTGTGTTCCACAATGTCTGAATCAGATTTATCCCTGTGGAATATTAGTTATTTTCTCCCCCAAGAAACCTTTAATAGGAATCATAAAATTAAAATGGAAAAACCATATGCAAAGGTCTGATTTTCCGATTAACAAACGTAACTGCAAAACAAGCGATGGAAAAAAAAAGCCAATCACTTTTCCTTACTGGTGGCTAACAAGATGTTTAAGAAGCCGTTAAATTCAATACTTGTTGCCACTTGAACGGCGTTAAGTCCAAATACCGTGAGAAATAACGAACTGTACACCAACGCAATGACGAAAACAAACTGATGACTACAGCCAAAATTCGTCTGCTTCCATGCTTTCAAAAATTGTGTGAAAATTAAACAACATAAATAAAATGTTATAAAACGGCGTCCAACTGAAACTGATTGTAAGGCAGATTTTAAAATGCCAATCGTGGAGTTTAAGCTTTTCCTAAGAACCCATAAATTGAAAAACAATGATTCCCGTGTCAGCGACATGTTCGGTTGTTTGCAATGGCGGGAATGGTAACTAAGGGCCGGTAACTAAGCTTAATCACGTGATTAGAACTTTGGTCAAGTAGCCGGAGGTAATGGGGACACTAATGGACAGTATACAGGGCTTTCAACGAAAAATGGCGATTTTTTCGCCATAAAATACACACAGAAAGATTGCGTTTAAAATGATGACAGCGACAATGCTTGTACACTACATAATATAGAATTAGAATACATAAATTATAAGGCCGTATGAAGTTGAATAATATTCAAACGATTAACTTAAAACAGGGACTATTTTGATAATTTAAACATTTAAAAAACTATACTTAGAAATAAGCTACGTTAATAATTTTTACATAGAAAAATTCAGCGTAAAATTCTGATTGGATATCTCTTAACAAAAAAATAAAATATTCATAAATAAAAGATTTTGGTTTTTGAGAACAAAAGTTTTTTTCGGACGCAATCCAAGCAGTGGTTGTATGGAAAGTAACCGACTTTCGAACGACAAAAACTTAAAGTCTTTATTTTTTATTTATGAATAAAAAAGTATTCTAATTAGTGCGTTCCTGATCAGAATTTTACGCTGAATTTTTTTGTGTAAAAATTATTTGTTTATTGTATTTACAAGTACGTTTTTTTTGCTGTTGAAATTCCTTTAAGTGCCTATGTTTAAAATTAACTATCTGTATATAATTAAACCACATACAGTATTTATATTTGTATATTATAATTATGTATTGAATAGTGCATGGATACATGCTACTGCCAGTATTTTAAAAGCCCTAATTCTATCCGTATTTCATGGAGAAAAGTTAATATTTTTTTCATTGGAAGTCTATATGATTCTCAGTTAGCCGTCGTCTGCTTGACCCAAGCTAAAACCACGTGACTTAACTTAGTTACCAATTTGTTCCTTGGTTACTGCCTCAGCCATTGCCCATTTGCAACCAGCTAAGCATGGCGCCAAAATAAAGAATCGCTGCGAAAACTTGAAATCGATTCTTAGGAATAGCCATAGCTCCCTTAACAGAGCACTGACCAGCATGTTCTCTGCACGTTCGGAAGTCGTTCTCTTGTTGCAAACAGCTAGTGGTTTAATTCATTGCATTCCTTGGTGTATTACTTAACTCAGTTGATATCTTTGAACTCAAACAGTGCAATTACTTTGTTCTTACGGAATAAAGGACAACTTACCCTTTTGCCAATGTGATATCTCAATGGGCGTGAATGTTGAAAGCCGTTATGGTGCACAGTTATCAGTTCTCTTTCAACACACTTTTTCCTTTGGTGGTAAAAGTGGAAAAGTAACGAAATGTTTCGGAATCATGGCTGCCTTTGTCGACAAGAAATGCCGCAATCGAGATGATGCTTATCATTTCACATGTTCTACTAGCTTTCGTTCAAGGTAATGCATTTTCCATTATCACATTTCACTTCTTGTCTGGTGCTACTGTAGCCCAGAATTTGTTTTCGAACCACTTTTTTGGAAATAGGAATAAATTTGAATTCAGCTATTTCTTTTCAGCAATTTTAGTATCAAAACTAGTTGCATGTTGCCCCGAGTTCTTAGCTTACGTAACAAAGAACAATCACAAAAGCATTGAATCGTTTTGCGTAGAATATTTTTATTTGTGCACACCTCAGATAGAAATATGGCATCCACTTATATAGACTGATGTCATTGTCTTATATATAGTATTTTCATTGTAATAATTTAATAGCGAGAGCTGGGGGCGGAGTAAGTGTTGGCGGAGTAAGAGTTACCACCATAGCCTAGACCAGTGCGGGAGTAGGGAAGAGCTGGGGCAACGGGGATCTCGTACTCATGAACGGGAGCAACTGGGAGCTCGTAAACATGGACGGGAGCAACGGGCAAGTGGTCACCTTTGGGCTGGAATCCGTTCTCATCAGCGACCCAGGTCAATGTGACTTTCTGGCCTTCAGGAGAAACCCAGTAGGAAGATCCTCTGTTGGTGTTGCCCAAAACATCCTCGTAAGTGGCCTTTCCGTAAGAATCGTAGCTGGTTCCTTGAAGTCTCTTCTGGACTTGGGACTCCTCACGGGTGGTGTAGTCAGATCCAGCGTAGCTGTAACCACATCCAGTACACGGATATTACAAACAATTTCGGATAATATAATGATAGGGAATATACCTCCACTTGCTGCTTCCATCGAGATTGCGCTCATCAGATTGGCTGGTGATGGTGATACCGCCGTACTTGTTGTCCTTGTAGCCGGAAGATCCATAGCTAGACGGGGCATAGCCGGAAGGGGCGTAGCTAGGAGTTGAGTAGCTGGAAGGAGCGGCGGCAGCAACGGCCAAGAGAGCGGCAATAACGAACTAAGAAAACAATTTGAATCAATGACTGAAGTCGTTTTTGAATATTGTTTTTTTTTCTTACCAGCTTCATGTTGAATTCGGTTGATTTGAACAACTGATACTCTTGGCTCTGCACACCCGAGCTTTTATTGATCGATGAACGGGTGAAAGGCTAACTATGACCAGTTTTGGATATCCAAAATCCGCGATAGCGTTTCGCACCAATTAGGTCATGTTCTATTTGCTAAAGGCAGTTATTACTTTTGTTAACTGAGGTAATAGTGAAGCATTCTCTTTTTTTTTAAATCCTGTTTACCTAAAATACAGCGTGGAGAATGTTAGTAAATGAACTAGCGCATTCATCGCTATTGCCTCATCCCAAGCGAATGCAGTTCAGAATGCGCTTGATTTACTTTCATATGTAGGTCATTGGATTTTTATGGTATTAACAGAATTATTAAATCGCAATCTCTTATCCATCCCAATCATTGCCATATACGGAGGGGTTGGGTATAGAATTCTCCTAAATACTTTCGTCCAAATTGATCTTGTTGCGAAATTAACGCATTGTGAAATTAAACGTAGAAAAGACCTTATGCAATAAACTTCTCTATGCGATGAAGAAATACAACTGATAAAATATTTTCAATCAAAACGCCTGCGTAAGATTGCAAACAAAGTGCGACAAGCAATAACTTATTCCCTTTTGCTCTGACAGTTTAAAAGCTCGTATAAGTAATATAAGATTTCATATTATTTTTACACATCTCAGTTGCTTTGAGATTTATGGGTTTTCAATCCTACCATGTTAGGGTGTGAAAATTCATACCACACAATCTCTTATTTTGTATCGAAATACATTAGTCAAAATGAGAACAGGTTGGAGGGCGGGTCAATAATTAATTCAGATAAATTATTTTTAATGTTTACTTTTTTTTATTTACACCAAATGAATAACATGTTCAGTCGATACAACAATAATTTACTAGATCTTGTAGACTATACTGTTAAAGGGCATTCGAACGGGGATTTCGTATGCGGCGGTAACGGGCATGTGATCACCTTGGGGCTGGGATCCGGCCTCACTGGTGTTCCAGGTCAATGTAAATATCTGGCCTTCGGTTGAAACCTAGTAGGAAGATCCCTATTTGTGTTGTTCAGGTTTACCTGTTATACGTACCAATTTCATGTTGACTTTGTTGATTAACTTGAACAACTGAGCCACTCGACTTGTATCGCTGGTTTCTTATAGTTGCGTGAAGGACAAATGACCTAGTTGAACGAAAAAGAAGGTGATCTCTGTTGGCTGTGTTATCCTGTGTTAAGTTTTATCGAGTTTGACAAAATATTTGAAAGTAAATATAATCTTTCAGGTATGGTTTGCCGGGAGCAATCACGGCAAATCACGCCATCTCAACCTGGAACATGTTAAGGGCTTATCGAGGACATACCAGTGAAATGGTCATCAATGCAAAACTGGATCAACAAACTTAAAATGTCATAACAGTACACGCCCTTTGGTGACTATTTAAAGTCCCTTTCAAACAATCTTTGGACATCAGTTCTCTGAGTAATCTTCCAAAGCCAACATGAAATTGGTAAGAAAAAACATTATCTCAGCATTATACTTTTAAACAAATTCATCAGCAATTGATTTCTAATTTCTTTATTAGTTTGTCATTGCCGCTCTCTTGGCCGTTGCTGCCGCTGCTCCTTCCAGCTACGCTACTCCTAGCTACGCCCCTTCCGGCTATGCCCCGTCTAGCTATGGATCTTCCGGCTACAAGGACAACAAGTACGGCGGTATCACCATCACCAGCCAATCTGATGAGCGCAATCTCGATGGAAGCAGCAAGTGGAGGTATATTCCCTATCATTATATTATCCGAAATTGTTTGTAATATCCGTGTACTGGATGTGGTTACAGCTACGCTGGATCTGACTACACCACCCGTGAGGAGTCCCAAGTCCAGAAGAGACTTCAAGGAACCAGCTACGATTCTTACGGAAAGGCCACTTACGAGGATGTTTTGGGCAACACCAACAGAGGATCTTCCTACTGGGTTTCTCCTGAAGGCCAGAAAGTCACATTGACTTGGGTCGCTGATGAGAACGGATTCCAGCCCAAAGGTGACCACTTGCCCGTTGCTCCCGTCCATGTTTACGAGCTCCCAGTTGCTCCCGTTCATGAGTACGAGATCCCCGTTGCCCCAGCTCTTCCCTACTCCCGCACTGGTCTAGGCTATGGTGGTAACTCTTACTCCGCCAACACTTACTCCGCCCCCAGCTCTCGCTATTAAATTATTTCAATGAAAAGTCTATATGTATAAGACAATTACATCAGTCTATATAAGTGGATGCCATACGATGTTATATCTGCGGTGTGCACAAATAAAAAGATTCTACGCATAACGATTCAGTTCTTTTTTTGTTAAGTAAATCCGGTTACAAATTATCGAGAAGTCTTGAAAAGTTAAACATTTGTTGACGTTACATAATGGCACGATTTAAGCAGTAAAAAATCTATGAGAGTATTGATTCATTTGTGAAAAGCAGATTATTTTCTTGTGTAACCGGAATAATTAAGTGGGATTTAGAACTTCATTTCAACCACAACGAAACTAGACCAGTTTTACTATCCAAAATTCCCCTAAAATTTTTGGCGATCAAGGGAAAGTGGTTTAAGACTACACACGCATTAGCGTCCAATGTTTTGAGACGAAAAATTCCCCGTGCCAACAATGGAAACCTTTCTCTTTATCTGTTCGTCTATGATCCGTAAAAAATAGAAAATCTAAACAGGCCACCGTCCGGTTTTGTTTCTGTCCTCGAAGATATGCTGGCAAGGATCCTGTTTTGGTGATTTAGCTGGCAACGTCGCTTTCCATCAGCAAATAGATTCAATTTCCGAAGGTTCCATAATGGCAGAATTAAAGCGATTCGCAATAATGAAATGCTAATTTCATAGTGAAAGGTTTTTAGAGAAGTCTATGTCGCAGCCCGTCCTTCGCCGTCACCCACTTTCGTTACGTCCTTCTACTTAAAATAAAACATTCTTATATAGATCAAAATCAGATGTTCCTGCATACACACAAAAAAAGTATTTAATTTTGCTGAGTCCCGATACAATTTCTTCAACCAAAATACGAAAGAGTCTAGAAATATTTTTGCAAAGGTTCGCCAAGCATATTTTCCATATTGGCAATGGTTGTCTGGGCTGCTACTTCCACTTCGTGAACATCGTCTTCAAGCAGTTCGGCCAAGAACGGAATAGCTTCCGGCAATAAGGCCAGGTAATCCTCTCCTAGTTTCTCAACTAAAGCAGACAACGCACTAAGCGAACCCAAGCGGACGTGAGGTGAATTACTCCTGGTCTTCAGCAGCAATTGATAATGCAATGCCTTCCATAGATAGTCATCACTAGCAGCAACGGCCATTTGGGCCAGCAAGGGAACGAGTAGATCCTTGACTCTTCGTCGTACGACATCTTCATTTCCAAGCTGATTGTCCAGTTGATCAACCAATGGTTCCATCAATGTTTCGAATCGTTCCTTGTTGATGAAATTCTCATTGTCGTGCAAACAAACGCGGTACAGGCATCTCAGCACGTATTCCAGCAGCATCACGGTATTGCCTTCGGCATGTGGGCCAGTGAATGGCAACGATCCCTTTTGCGTGTAATTCGTATCCGCAATCACCTGTGCTGCATTCCGGATGAAATGTCCAGCAAAGACGACAAAGAGGCCCTTCAATTTTTCAGCAATTTGCATCGTTATGTTGTAAAATGAAACGAGACGTTCCTTGCGCATATCAGTGATCCTCGTAGCCCATTCGTACAGCTGGAAAAACAACGGACGGAAACTGGCTTCCGAGAGCTTCAGTACCAAAGATACTAACGCAGAAACAACAGGTTCTTCGGCCGCATTCATTTGCTCAATCGTTGCTTGCTGGACGCTCAGTAACGAACGAGCATCTAATGCCTTAATGAAGAAGCTCGTTAAAGCAGGTAATTGGATAGTCAATTCTTCTGAGCTCATGGCGGCAAAGCTTTCCGATAGGATGGACATCAACGGGCCGATAGATGGCGATGGAACGAATGTTCCACTTTCAATCATTGACACTTCGGCGTAGACTTGTGTTACTCCATTAATTAATGAACGAGGTACGCTGGCCGTTGCCAACGAATGTCGAATATTCTGAAGACGTGATTGCAATTGCGATGGTTTCTCATTAACAGGTTGTTTGGCCGACAGGTAACAGATCTAAAAATTTCAAAAATCAGATAAAATATCAAAATTGCTTTAAAACGCATTACCTGTTTTAGAATGGGAGGCAGATAGGGCACGAGGAATTGTGGCAACGTTTCTACCAACTTGCACACGGCTGTCACTACACTCAGCAATAATAGATCGTGGTTTTCGATGCTGGATATGTCTCCTAAACGGGCTACTAGGTTAGCACCGTAACGTGGAAGATGTGGTAGGGATTGGACGCCCATGTTTTGAATAAGCTCAGCCAAGCAGAGGAATGCCGATGCCAAGACGGTGGTTGAACTTGATTTTTCAGGTGAAATCGTATCAACTACGACATCCAAAACCGGACGGAACGAAGTGCTGGCCGATGGTCCCAAACAACGGCATAACAATTTGAGGGTAAAGAAAGCCGTTTGCTGATTAAGAGCAGCTTCCTCGTTCGATCCCTGGCCATTAGCAATGGCAGTCAATGAAGGAATCAATTCCAGCAGGACGGATTCATCCAGAGGCAGAGAGAAAAAGTTGGATTGATGTTGAAGTTTAGCACTCAGTAATTCCATGGCACGGCGTCGGATCGATGGTAATGAATGCGATAACAAAGAGTGCACCACTGAGATGAACATGGCTCGAGGAAGCAAGCTATTAACTCTGTAAAAACGAATAACAATTTAATAATTACAACAGTTTAAATCTGATTGAGCAAGTTACCTGTCAATGACGTCATAAGAACGATGAAGCAAAGCTCGCCAAAATTTGGGGTTTGGACCCTGTTCGGCTGAAGTGACTTTCAATGGTAGATCCACTTGACGTGAAATTGATTGGGTATATTCTAAAGCTGTTTCAACTAATTTCTGATAAAGCTTCTCCAGCGAAGGTTTTTCTGCTTCTTCCAGCTCCACCAGTTGCTCAACCAGTCGGTTAGACGATAAAAGTGTAGATATGAAATTGACCATTAGCAATTTAAAGTGGCACAATTGTCGGGTACTGTGAAGATCAAGACTAAAAGGTGAGCTTCCCTCCGTCATGTCTTTATTTTCCGTGCTTGCCACTCGACGCCTTTCGTCTTTCTCTACCGGCACCAACTGCAAGTACTCAATCATCCTGGTGCAGGCATTGAGTTGCACTTGCGGCTTGTATAGATGACAAACATTCAAAGAAAACTCGACATCAGGAGCGATACGATCCTTCTCTTCCTCTTTAACCAACCCCCTCCCAAGCCGGGGTCCTTGTGTGGCCATATTCGGTAGGATGAGTGTAGGAGCAAGCCAAAAGTAAATTTCAGGATCTAACGTTGTCAATAATCTGTCGAAAACGGGGATCCTACGATGTTCAGGCACTTCAGGAAGAGCATCGGCAAAAACATGAATAACGGTCGTCACGACTGGTTCTACAGCCGTTTTCATTGAAGCTTCGATTAACGTCGGAATGACGGACTCGAGTGTCTTGGCAATCACTTGGAAACTGTAAGCGTCGTCCTGACGCAGAACAGATGTGCCCATAAAAGTGAAAATGGCCATAATGTTGTGCAACACGTGACTGGAGAAAAGTTGAGCAGCCAGGGATAGCAGAAGTAGAGCCTGGTGGTGTGTTTGCGGATTGTTCGAGACGCGGATGCATTGTACAATCAATCCTGTGTTGAATTCCGAGGCTAGTTTCACGCTATCTCCTATTTGAAGAAAGGAAAATGATTACTTAAATTTTATTTAAAAATAAAGAAGTGGAATTAACCTTGAGGAAGTTTTTGACAACAGCTCAATAGACAAGAGAGGATCAACTGTTTTGAATACTCTAGTGGGGCCTGTTCTTCTTCATCCAGGCAAATCTTCAGCAAGTCGAAGAGAGGGGCAATCAGTAAATGAATACTGGCAATTTCTTTTTTGATTTGGAGCATTTCCAAAACGGCCAAGATCCTGTTCCAAAGAAGACACTGACTCGGCTTAAGTGATTGCTGACGTTGACGACGTCCTCTCAATTCGCTCACTTTAATATCCACCTTCTGTAAGACAAACGTTATTAAACAAAATAATTGAAATCGGGAAATTAAATATAAATTACCGATTCAATTGGCTGGGACTTGAATTCAAGTTGTTTCATCAACAAAGCCGCATCATATGAAATTCTTTTTAACGCACGTCGTGCCTGCCTGGCCGTCACTGTCTTGTCCGTATCGATGATGATTTCCAACAACTCATCGAAAATTTTGAGCTTAATGGACTCGGTGGGTAGAACTCGGAAGAAATCTTTGGTGATGACTTCAATTACGATATCCTGAGGTGAGAGAACAACTAGTTGTTCTCCAGTCACGATGGCATTATTAGATGAACGTAGTGCCTAATCAATTTAAAATTTAATTAACTGCTCTTTCAAGAACAAAATATGAAACTTTTACTTTTTGGAAACAGTTCCAGCCTTCGGGTTTGGTGATTATAGAAGCAGACTCAGGAGAGAACCTTTCCAAGAGCATGGTCAAGATATTTGATTGGATTGCTGAGAGTGAAACGTCCGTTTTACTGATGAATTCCTCAATCAACGGCAATAATCGCGTCAAGATTGCTGCTGAATTCACTTGTTCAAGAGCCTTCAGAAGTCCTTGTTTTACACAATCTGGAACATCATTTAAGATAAGCAATTCGAACAAAGCTGCGGACGTAGGGGAGGCAACCTTCTTAGATAAATATCTAGCCAAGACTACTTTGACTTGTTCCTCGTCAATTTTTAATTCTTCAGCAGCTTGATGGATATCGACTATGAGAGTGCCGTATGTTTTCGAAGAAGTTGAAAACGAGGACCCCAATACTTTGAAGACGGCCAACGCGTGCTGACGAATAACTGGATTAGTGGATGTCAAACAGCAAAGAAGTTGAGGAACAACAGAAGAGCTGTACTGGATAGCCCAAGTATTTCTTGCAGCAGCTTGTTCCAGGTACAACGAACCCATTTTAAGAGCTACTATCTTCAAAGAATCAGGAGCTTCCGGGTTGTTCCATACGAGGCTGAGAAATAATAATTTCGTTTCCGCTTCTTTCATACGGTCAAAAAAGATTTGCAGAGATGTCTGGAACGATGTGGTAGATTTCGAAGTCAGTCCCAATACAAGGAAACGAAATAGACCCAGCAAAAACAGCACGCTGGTATCGTTGGGATCATCAACGTTAGTCAGGGTCATCCACTGCCTTTTAAACATTTTGATACAATCAATTGGAAGGCCCTGGAACACCTCCATTGCTCCATAAAGAAGAGCATCATGGGCAACAACACCTTTTTCACGGGCTTGAAGTAGATACGCACGAATGCGATTCTTCCCTTTGTCCTCCGCACGCGGATTCGCCTTTAAAATACAATTAAAGCTTACCGAATTTTATTAATATTCTAATTAGTTGTTTGAATTACCTTGGCGGTTTTAAGCATTCCAAATAAAACATCAACAAATTGAGTAGCCATTTTGGTAGCTACTAATGCATTCGATTCGCCTTGGATAAGCGCTGCCATAACCAAAATGGCCGGTACAGAAAGAGATGGGTGTGTTAAAGGATCTTGAATACATCCTAGGATTCTTTCGCCAAGTTTCACGTTCAATTGTTCACTTGAAAATGGCTTGACCTGGCGCATGACTTCATGTAAATTGTATGTGATCATTTCATCATTTTTCCATTCTTTCGCAATTTGTGCATTTTCTTTGCGGCGTCCAATTTCTATTTTAAACAAAACAGTAGTTAATAGCTTGCTTCACTTAATAAAAATGACTTATATACCTTGGGCGAGAACTTGAAGCATTGGAGAGTGTTTTTGCAATTCGGAGACAGCGATTTGCATCGTTAATTCCAATCCCGCCTTACCAATAGCAACAAGGAAAGGTAGCAGAGCCAAAAAGAGTTCAACTAACTCGTCCTCATTGAGTTTATCGATATAAGTTTTGCTGCAAAGTAATTTGATCAAACTTAGCCGGACCTTTGAGGAACAAAACAAAATTATTAGTTAATTCGAGAATTTCATGGTTAGTAATAATTTGCTTACAGGATTCCAGATTTCACTATCTCCTGGCAGACCACTGCCCAGGGCAGCCCGCAATATTGCAAACTGTCTGTCATTTGGAAGAATAGTTAACAGGTTTTCACCAAGGCGAAGTACTTCACTGACAACTAGGGCGTCAGTGTCAGTAAGTCGTTCAATAATGCTGGACACGGCAAAGCTCATGTTGCGTACCTGACGAACAAAATCAATAATTGTAGTAGAAATCATTTAAAGTGTCGTTCACACCTTTCCCTGCTGCACAGCTTGAACAACTGATCGAATTGCATCTAGTCTGACTTCAGCAGAGCTATGATTCAATTTCAAAAAGAGCGAGGTATGATCCACATCCCAATTCGCTCCGAGCAATTTACGCATTTCTTCCTTGCGTTCAACGCTGATGGCATGATCAACCGTCGATAGATGAATAGCTTTCTCAAAATCGACAGGATATTGTTTCTCCAGACGATCCAGAATTGAAACGATTACTATTTGCAGCTTGTTCTTAGAAGCTACGTCCATCTTTTCGATTGCTTCTAAATATCCGTAAATAAAAGACCTAACGCCAAAAATAATTATATGTACAGCTACAAAAGCACGAACAGGCATGTATAGTACTTACTTGACGACAACTGTTGAATCTTCCCCGATGAAACGCACTTCTTCAATCATATTTGTCAAAAAAGTTTGAATTTTTTTGAAGCGTAAGATCTTAGTGTTCTGCCCTAGCTCCAAAACGAAGCCCTGTATCAATGCCGATATGAATGACGAAACCTGGTGACAGGATGCAAGGGTGCCAATTGATGGAAGAAGTTCCTCACTCAAAAGGAGAGATTTGATGGATTTTTGCATTTGGGCGACACCAAATGTATGCTTTTCTTGCCGATCACACAATACAATAAGTAACGTGACAGCTTCTAATGTCAATGAAGGAATCATTCCCTGTAACGAGAAATGTTTAATTAGTAAACAGAAACAATATACTTTTCTTTTTCAGAAATACTTTTATTGTTGATACAACCAAATCTTCTGCAACCCGTGGACTCAGGTTTGCTTTTCTATTCAACTGTGCGACGATCATGTAACATCCAGCAACAAGATCAGGAAATTTGCTGACGAGACCGTTAAGAATGGATGGGAGAAGAATAGCCAATTGCTCTTCGCTTACTCCATTAGAGCGCTCCACCATTCCGATGATTGTCGAGGTGAAAAATGCGATGAAAACATTCAACACAGATGGTTTTTCTGAATGAATTTTTGTGGCTTTATCTAAATTTGCACAAATGAGTTTGATGAGTCCAACATCCTTTGCACAACAATTGAGAAGTGTGTTCTTTGGTAGAGGAATTCCAGGCTTTTGGAGAGGACGGAGCCAATCCCATTGACCAAATTGGTTTCTCAATGCAATAAGTTGAATAGCTCGCACAAAAATTTTTGTGTCATGGAACGGTAGGATGCACATGATAAAGGCATCTGTGTTGAACTGGTGAATATGGAACCGATTCACAAGCCATTCCAATGCTTTTTGGGAGCTTCTTAACGTAAAATATGGAGATAACAAAATGAGGAATCTTTCAATTTCTTCATCGATTTTCGTATTGACTTCCACTGTATGAACAGATCGTTCAAACTGTTTTGATGTAAGTGAATAAAGAGAATTGCGAAACTCGCTAAATCGTACGTCAAGTTTCTCCAGATCTTCAAGACCCGACAAACCTGCAAATAAAAGTTTTTAGTCACTGTTTCGAAACCTCACATACAACAAAACCTACCGATTTCGAAAACTGCATCTCTGTCTAAATTCGCTGCTTCTAGCGGGTCAAAGAGGAGGGAAGGCTTCTTTTTGTCAAGTTTTAGTAAAGAAGTTTGGGGCGCTGCAAGTTTTTTAAGTTGACGTGATAAACTTGTCATTTTAAATAATGCTAATAGCTTCACATCAGTAGGAAAATGTATGCTTGATTCGGAAACCACGTGTAACACACCGAGCAGACTACTATTGAAAAAAATCGTTGTTCTTTTGTTTTTTTGGGATAAGGCCCAAAATTCTCGCTAGAGGAACAACAGTTCTAGCAGGCGGGAAAGATATGAGAAAGGCAATGCAAAATAGTTTGAGGTTCAGTGTAATATTTTGCATAATCATGGTTGTGGTCTAGTGAATCCCCATAATAGTTGTTCCCCTAAAGCACAACTGGGAAAAGTTTTCACATTCTGTCTACCAATAGAGCTATTCAAACTTATCTTTAAAAATGAACCGAAATAACGTGTCGAGGAAAAGGGCCACGATGATGTTGGATTCCGATGATGAAGACGATGATGTATTGGGAGCGTTGCCACCACCTAAAACGAAAAAGAGAAAAGCAGAAGATATTGATAATCTAGCTAATGGTCCTGCTGATTTCATAAAGACACTGACAGAAGCTGGGTTTTATCCAAGAACGGGAAACCTGCCTAACCTGCTGAGTTTGTTTTGTACACTATCAGTTTATATAACATGTAGATAATTGCTAATTTTCACCAGGTGTTCAACCATTTGAGTTCCAACAGAGCTTAAGAGAACACCTAACAACTAGTGTTCACTATCCAAGAAGCATTGAATTTTTCGTTTCTGAGTGTGATACTTTCTTCAATAACAGAGACAATTTCATAAAGGCATTACATTTAACAGAGGTAAACATTCCTTTATTTTACAGAAAACTTTTCATTTCAGAATCATTTGAGTTTAGAATTCAGGAGGCGAAGAAACCAGCAATGCGATAACTTTACCTCAGGATTCCCTTGTAAGGTTATTGCTGCAAATTGATGAAATCCAACCAAAGCTGATGGCTACCATTTTGAAAAGATTCACAAAGGCAGCCAATGAGGAAAGGCCATTAGCTACGGGAGTCAATCTTCCCTCTTTGATTCTTTCCCAAATTGCGTGGTTAAATCGGATAGTGGATCCTGTGCATGTCGTCGATACGCTATTGGATCTTCTAAACTCTTCCTCTTCAACGATAAGAAAGGAAATTATTTCTTGTTTACCCAGCGTAGTGGGCGACAAGGAGAACATTCGCGTGGCATTCGTTCTTTGTGGCATGCTGGAGGAAACAAATAACTCCTTGACCGCCGCAATCCTAGATGTCCTAGGTGATCTTAGCCTTCCCGTAGATGAAGCCGCTGAAATTCGGCGAAAAGTTGTAAAGAGACTACCGACTGTACCTCTCGAAACCGTCCCCGTTCTCCTAACCTTTGTGTTCAAACGGATAAAACCAGATGAAACCACCTGTATTATAAAAGAGGTTGGATTGCACTTCGACAAGATCTTCAAAAAGCGTCATGAACGTGTATCGAAGGAAACTATTAACGATTGCATTTCCTTATCAACAGAATCAATTCAGAACTCTATGATAGGATCAAAATCTTTGGCAGATACCTGGCTAAAAGGTATTCTGATAGTTTTTACATTTCTTTAAACCTTTTTTAAACAGCATATGTTTGTTACACAGAGATCCAGTCGAAAACGGAACTCACTTGCATCGATCTGCTTGTATTAGTGATTCAGCACAAGTTAAGTGGACGGCGTCTCGAAGTTGAGCTGACGATTCGAAAGAAAATACGCTCAGAGACATTAACGACTGAGCTAGTGAAAGAAACATTCAAGCTGTACGACTGTGTTCTTAAAAACCACTTTGAGCAATTGTGTGCAATTGCTGACAGCTTGATCTTGACCTCTGATCCTTTGCTGGCTTTGCATGGTTCTGTCTGCTTTCAAGAAATGTTCGTCCATTTTGACGAATTCTATCAACAAGAGGTAGTACAAGCATTAATCCAATACGTCAGTTGTGCAGGGCACAAATCGTCATCCGATAATAGCCCTGCGACAGCTGCCTTGATTGTTCTACAAGAGCTTGCTGATGCAAATTGGAACCATTTGGTTCGATTTTCGGCCTTCATCGTCTCCCTGTTGGAATATATAGAATATATGGCGCTGCCACAGGTAAAAAGAGTTATGGAACTCTTAGCCAAAATGGCTTATGGCTTTTCAATGACCGATGAAACGAAAGTGAGGTAACTAGCCTTTAGAAAAATAATCATAATTTTTGGCCACGGAATTGGCATTTCTGCAATTTTTGAATTTACTGCAGGTTAGCTTCCTTCAGTGCTTCAATCCAAAGTGAGCTGTTGATGATTATTAAGAAGCAGCTTGCAGGGAAACAAGTGGAATATCAACGAATGGGAATCCTGGGTTCTGTTGCCCTTATCCACGTTCTAGCTAATCCAGAGCTAGTGGGCGAATTGAGTGGGGATGGCCAGTTTAGTCAGTCAAGTTCGTCGTTGACTATTACAGATTCAAGCCGTAGTGGAATTCTTCAAAGTGACCAGCGTCTAATTCAAGCCAAAGCCATCATCGATCTTGTTAACGCTTCCACAAAACACGTCCCAGAAGTTACCGCCCTCTTCATGGACGAGATGGCTAGCACTTCGTTGGTCCATGACATCCATCCTTCTCTTCATAGCTATCTTTATGACGGCGTTTCCGAAAAATTTCAGGTATAACCCTGTACTGATTAAGGTTTTTTAGAATGTTATTATTTCATATTTTGGATTGTTCAGGAACATTTTGTGGTGGACGAAACCGAACAACAGATCGATAATTTCCAGATTCCCCTGTCTCTGCAGTATGGCTTGGACACTGTTGAAGAAGATACGCCGTCCGTCTCAATGGTTTTTCTGAACATCGCTCCTATGGTAATAAAAGAACAAAATCGCAAGGATAAAAGAGATCGTGAGAATGCAAATCAACCATCTCTTACAACACTTATGTCACATTTTCGGCTCCTCCGCAATACCATCGATTCCTTTGAAGAGGTTCGTCTACTATTTCTTGAACCACATTTCTATATGCATGTGTGACTCCGTAATTTTTTGTTTTTATCAGGCAAACCTTGAAGATATCGATGCACTATTGGGGTGTGCTCTCTGTCTTCCAACTGACGAAGGGATGGACGATTTCGAACGCATGCCTCAAACTGACAAAGATATAGTGTGTCGTTGCTATTTTTACGGCACCAATTGGTGTATCGAGGTCATTAATACGTTTGCCCGTTCGAAACCAATGCGAGCCAAAGTTATACAACGGCTACGAGATGTGGTAGAACTCAAAAAGAAGTTCTACCGAGCTTTGGCTAAAAATTCTTCTTTCATGCCACCTCCATCGGTGTTTTTGGGAGAACCCCCTCGTGCTTTTAAAGAAAAGGGTAAAAGTGGTGCAAAGAAGAAGGCAGCTGCACCAAAGAAAGATGGAACGAAAGGCAAAGGTGCCAATAAAGTAAATAATCAGAATGACACAACCCTAGCCACACCAAATAAGGTACAAGTCCATAAAAATGCTTGCAAGATTTACTCAATAAAAATAATCGTTGCTCTTCTAGTCTATTTTACATAGCACACCTCGTGAATCGGTTTCCGAAGTTTCGAAATTCGACTTTGTCGCATCGCAGCCTGGAAAAGTTGGTGAACCAGACATGGTTGTTTCGACTTATCCCATTCATTTCCGCGAGCTTGATTTATCCGCGTTTGTTTTACTTTCTTCCACACTGGACCTGACTGAGAACGATGCGACCACCTCCTTAAAGGTATGGCAAAGCATAACATTATAAGTTTGTTGAAGAAAATTCTATCGAATTCTCTTATAGCCAACAGATCTCGAGTTGCTGTTGGGCGATTTGGCAGCCAAGTTAGAGCATAAATTATTAACTGCGGCACCTAAGCGACGCTTTCCTCTAAAACAAGAATCCGATTATGACTCTTTCTTGATGCTGGACCTCTACATACCGTTGGAAGTAGCGAAGCGGAGTGTGTCACTCATTAGACGATTAACTACCCACCTGGAAGCTATTTCAGGCTATTTTCAGCAACTGATTGAAATGAGTGATGGGATGCTAGACGGACCGGAAATGTTTACTGAGCTGGCCCAACGACTCGGCAACAGCTACACGTTGATTTTTCGCATTCTCAATCGTATTTTTTCATGGCATGAGTTCCAGAAGTCAACGGGAGCTCCGTTACTTGAAGATGCCCTAAGATTTATAGCCGGGCGTGTACGTGAAGATGCCAAAACAGCTAATCTTGAAGAACTTCAGGCTTCTTCCTTCGATTATATAGAAAAATTTTCTAGTTCTATTACTTCGTTTTCTTGTGCCGTTGAGCACGTACAGTTGCTGGTCAGTCTTTACAATCACCGTCCTGATCCGGAACTATCCGAACGGTAAAACCCTTTGAAAAAATAGGAGTTTATCATTATTAAATATTTTCTGTTTATTCCCTGCAGTTTGGCGATGGTCGCCGAAGGATATTTGAAGCGCAGCTGGAACACAGCTGACGGGGAATCGAACAAAGGATCAAAATTCAATCGAGATATAGAGAATATGATTCAAGTAAGTTATGATAGAAAAATAATGAAGTCTAAGCTAATATATTCTTTTATTAGGTTTATCTACTTCATGGCTCTAACGTATTTGGAAAATTAGAAGACATTATTACAAATGCCATGGCTGAGGTAATCCAATCGGATGGTTCTGAGTCGGAGTCCTTCCGTACATGTAACAACGCAACATTCACCTTCTACTTTCGTGCTGCATTTGTCGCTTTGGTCGAAAATGTCAAAAAGATTCCCGGTCCAGGTGCCAGTCCAACATCTCTAAGAGAAACCTTTAAAACTTGGGAGAAAGTGGTCTTTCTGCTGAACCAACTAGTAGAAACAGTCAAAACGAATGACAAACGAAGCATCCTCATTTCTTGCCTAAAGCACGGCCGCTTAGTAATTGAATTTTTTTACAAATTGGCTATGCCTCTTCTAGACAAACAGTTCAAGAACATTAAGGAAGAATCGCAAGAATTATTGAAAAATTTACAAAAAAGCACGCGGATGCTGCAGAACGTGTGCAATCATGCCAAGATATCAAGCGATCAAACGCTAGCCGCTAATATTCCAGCTATGACTAGGATTCGAGAAGCGATATTTTACCGCGTTAAACACATGCTGGCAGCCCATGGATGCGCGGGAGCGTTTTGGATCGGAAACCTCAAAAATAAAAACCTGAAAGGTCAAGAGATTCTTAGTCAAACAAGTATTGCAGAATCTGATGATGGCGGACAGTCGCGGAACGCGTCATCGGAAGAAGATGATACTGAAGAAGAGGATGATGATGTAACCGTATTGAGAGAAAATATTGCAGAACCAAGTGATTCTGATTCTCGCAGCCGTGAGTACTAGCCTGCCGTGATTTGCATAATGCAGGTTTTCAGGTTCTTTTTTTTCAGTATTTTTATGAATTCAGAAGTTTCTTTATATTCTTCTTTACACAGGAATTTTCGGAATTTTTCATTTAAATAAAAATATGTAATCAATGTTTCTTGCATGGCAGCTTATTAATTATCACTCTGATTCCTAGGCGGTCTGACTACATTATTACGTTTTACACACTGGACAAGCCATTTGATTCCTTCATCCACACCGTCCCTGAAAGAAGTCAGAAGATGAAGTAGTTGATTAACAACTATTTGGAATATCCTTACCCATTCAATGCAGAGACAGGCATTACCATGCAATCTCTTTGACCTATAAGGTGGGCATTTTGGTTAAATATGGGCTTCACTTCACGGACACCCATACTATCTTGAAGATCTTGTTTGTTTGCAAGTACAAGTAGAGGAATACCTTTCAGCAGTTCACTTGCAATCATCTTATCTGTGAAAATATCGCAGTAAGTACATGTTGCATGTGATGAAAATTTGATTGAAGTTACCAAACACAGCCTTGGATTCTTCAATTCTATCACGGGCAAATGCATCAACCTAAATCAATATTTATTTTAGCTTGATACGACTACAGGTAAGTATATTTAAGTTACCACATAGATTACTGCATGTGACTCAGCATAATACTATATAGAGTTAAATAAAGTTAGGCAAATAGTTTTAAAAAGCCCATTGTTAAGATACTACCTTGTCCCAGAGGGACTGCAATTCTTCTTGGCCACCCAAATCCCAGAAATTCAAACTGCACCCATCGGTTTCAATGACTCCTATGTTTAACCCCACTGTTGAGGTAATTTTGTTTGGATTCAGTGCTTTGTAATTTTTCGTGAAGTGAGTCTTTGCCGCCTCCAGATATGTCTATAAAAATTCTAGGGGTTAATTGGCATAATGCTCTATTTAGAAAACTTATATTACCGATTTTCCAGCGTTATCAAGGCCCAAAATTAGAACGTAATATTCATCTAACTGAAATAAATACTTGTAAAAGCCTGATAAAAGATGATACATTTTGACAATTTGAAATTTTACACGTTGTTTATTTTGACAGTAGGACATCCGGAGTCCTAGCAGTTGCAACAAGACGTTGCCAAAGTAATACCTATTCTTTAGCAAAAAAAATAAAATCTATGTAGCTTACTAATTTATACTCTTATAAAAATATAGAATTAAAAATAATTTTTATTTAGGTGTAAAGTGGCTCTGCCTTTTTGTCGATCACATTACTTTTGACGTTGCAACGGTTGACTTTGGACAGAAATTCTAGATGCGTCATGGCCGACGAATATTGCAATATCTTTTTTGTGGTCGATTAATTTGTAAACATGTCTGATACTAAGCTTCCAAACCCAAACTCTGAAGACGTTGTTGAAGAAGAGCTGAGAAGGTTACACCTACCAAACGAAACAGAAACTATTCCTGCCGAATCTCTGTCGAAGTAGGTTACAATAAAAACTGCCTTTGAATGGCCTTGTATATTACCAAACCATTGTGCATTATTTGCAGGCAAGAATCTGCTGAGGAGTTGTGCGAAATATGGAATCGGTGCTTGGTAACGCCGCCCCAAAGCCGTGTAACATCATCCCCTGTTTTTAAGACAATAACCTCTGTGTACAAAACAAGTTCTTTAAAATCACGACACTCGAGTACCAAACCTTTGTTGAGGAAAGCCCGATTGCAAATTGTGAAGAAGTCAAAGTACCTAAGGAAACCCAAGCTTAACTTCATAAAGTTCAAAGATCAAGGGGCCTTCATTGCATCTGATGATGCCTTCAGAGAAAGTGACACCAGGAATCAAAACTCGCCTGTAGTTCAGTCATCGTGTTCTCAGCAAGCACTACACCCATGCCCTCATGAAGATGACACAACCATAGAAGAATTGGCAGCCTATTTTGAATGCATCGTTTACATCCCCAGAAAGATGTCACAAATGGCTGAGATGATGTATACATAGTTTTGTGTCTAAACTATATGGATGCAAGTGTGAAGCTACTCGTCATGTATGTTATTGCAGGGTAAAATGGTTCTGGCTGTTTCTCATCCATTTGTGAAAATTGTTCATTTGCAGAATATTTTATGAAAATGATTTCATTCAAAATTGAAATACATGTATCAACATTTTTCTTTACATTTATTTCTCATTAATCTTCAGCCGGTCTTTTGAATCCTCTCTTGAGAGATTGTTTAGAAAATTTCCTCGAAATTGTCTTTGTGAGTGAAAGGGTTTGTGCAACCTCAGTAGCTGTCACATCAGCATATTTTTCATTCTGCAATAAAGAATCTTCTTTGGGTGGTTGTGGTGATATAAACCTTCTCATTATCTTTTCAATTTCTGGATTGGCCCCTTTGAAGCTCATCCTCCCAAATGTTAGTTTTTCACATGCAGCATAACTAGACTCCATCAGAAATTTACTCCTTGATAAAAAACATTGTTATAAATACTATGTGGCATCTGGTGAATATGTAAGTGTACCAATTGCGACCTACCCGTGAGACAACATAGCTGAAGTGATTTCATTGGCAAAAGTTGCTTGTCTTTCTTCATCTTCAAGTTCTTTTTCTGTTTTCTCTTTGGTTCTTTTCATAAACTACATTAGACAGTTTGGTGAGATGTGCATGCCCATAAAGCTAATTAATAATTATATACCTTCATTTCAAGAAGATTTTTTGACAGGAGCAATCTCTTCCTTTGAGGGCCCATATTTTACCTAATCCCAGAACGGACGATGAAGTGCCGAAAAATAAGCTGATTTGTTTATTTTGATAATCCTCAAACTGGCATACAATGAAAACTTTAAGAACGCAGTATGGGAGTAATGGGGCAACGTTTCCCAAACATAACACGTGTGGCAGACAACTAAAAGAAAGGCAACAATGGCTAATGCCACTGAAATGTGGCTGTACTAAAATACTTTAGTTTATCCAAGCCGCAATGGCGGCATAGCCTATGGCGCAATCTGCAATCTGTTCACTGTGCTGACAGCAGTTTAGTCTACTTCAAGTTGCACTTACCCACGAGAAAACCCAACGTTGATTATGTCGCAATTTAACAGCTCAGTTTTAATAAACCCTACATCGAACTCAGTTTTTAATAACGGTAATCTGAGGTTATATCAGAATGATCTGAGCAAATTGTAACTAGAAAGTGCAGCAACCATTACAATTTCAAGCGTCACCAAGTTTCAGCTTGACGAAAATTTTCCTATTTCAACAAAGGCCTTCTGCATGCGTTTCTTTCTTTTTTCGTTATTTGGTTTTTTCTTTGGACCATTCCCACGGGCCAATTGTCCATTTAAAAGAAAAACAGATCTTGCTATCGATTTTCCTAAAAATTGCAAAGCTAGAAAGTAAAAGTCCAAGTAATTTAAACTTTTAATAGATAAATGTGAACATTTGGAAGGAGGGGAGAGAAGTTACACAACTTACCTTGATTTTGTATTCAAAAATTTACTTATTTTGCTAATTGTTTTCGTTCTTTTTTTTTTTTAGAAGAAAACGTTGTACCCCAGTACTCCTGTATTCCTCAGCAACGACGAAATGCCGACTATTACGCAGTAAGTAATATTGGCCATTATAGCAGAACAGATAGGAAATCACGTTGCACTCACCCTCGCCCCACTATTTTCCAGGGTTTTGCCGATTGTGTATATGTTATTTTACGTTTTTTTCATGTGTTGGTCGATCAGCTGTTTGGCAGTTAGCCATGACGTCACACGCTTCACAACAAAGCCACGTTACACACGCTGCGATGTTAGTCAACACAGGCAAAGTCGGGGATACCAACTTGCTCCTGCGTCAGACAAAGACCTGAGCTCGAGAACCACAGTTGTGCTCCTGGCTGCTCCGAAAAAACTTCAAAAGAAAAGTAATTTTTGTTGCTATTCAAGTTGCAAAAATTCTTTGACGTTGAATTTTTCGTGCTACGTTAAGCACAATGCCTTTCTATGCAAAAGACTGGCGTTCACCTGGTGAATCGTGGATCAAAACCGAAGATGGCTGGGAAAAGCTGAAAGTATTGGAAACTAATCGAAAAAGATTAAATTCTGAGAATGGTGTTTTCCACAGGTTAGTCTAATTTTACATTTATGTTCTTTTCTTTGTTATTGTACTTGCTGTTGCTATGACGTTTACTCGCTACATTGGTGTTTGCGTGTTTTACCTGTCCAGCCAATGACATCAAGGCCAATGGCGAACCTCTCTAGTTCGTGATGCAATGATCACGACTTCATGCAAAAAAAAGCAAAGCCAAAAAGTGAACTACGTCTTATGCACTTTCAGGGTCGTCGATTTTTCTTTTGTTTTTGTCTGCATGACAAAAATAACCGGATGTGAACGTTTTCTAAGCCTTGCGTTCCTTCGTGAATTTTCTCTTGTATTTTCGATTTCTTCATTCGGGGTTTGTGACGAACTTACAACAGTTTGTGATAAAATTCTTTGGCTCTTGGCCAGTTTCATTACGTCTTCCAACTAGTCGATGGGGTTAACGGCTTGTTTATACACACGACCGTGAGCCAAAACGCTATTACGCCGTATCGAGGAATAGTTTCACGCCGAGTTGATTGATAATCAATAATCGGACTTTAATGGTTTCTTTTGCGATTGGAATAAGATACTACACTGGACAAGCTCGAGCTGTACGCTAGGTCGTAGTGTTTTCCTCTGGTGTAGGGAAAATCAATAGAGCGTCCTGGGAAACGTTGCCGTTATGTTTTCACCATTTTCTTTTTTTTTTTTTCCTAGCATCAAGCATCGTCTGTTATGATCGAAATTGTGGAATTGAGGGCACAACAACAAGCCATCCGAAATGGCGAAAAATAAATAAATATTTCGAGCGAAACTTGTATTAAATTGGGGGTACAGATATACTCACGAGGGGAAAGTTTTATGCCTTTCTTCGCCCGTGAGAATGGTTACGATGATCGGTTGACTGCCTATGCGTGTCCTTCAAAAACTAGAGGGAAATGAACGAACAATGTCGTGTGGTCAACTCCAGTCATTTTCTATAGCGTATCACGCCAACCAATTTATCGAGTAATTACGTCAGATCACGTGAAAAAAAATTGAATGTACATTGTGTATTTTTTTTAATCGTCAAATCCAGGCCAGCAGATGACGATAAAGAAAACTGCGCACTGGATAACGGTCAGGAAGGACTCGATAAGACAAAAGGTGAACTTTCGATGTGACTCAGCAGTACAAATATGGCTCATACGAAATTGCATTGAAAACTCGCACGTTGTTTTTGTTTATTCATCAGGTAGCGTCCCGCCGCACTGTCAGATCACATTGAAATGCACAAAAGAGGTACGTGTTTTTTTTTTTTTTCCTTTCTGTTGGGGGGTCATTATTGATATGATCTGCACGCCGAGAAAGAGTCACGAGAGCTGATGGTTCTGATGACATTTTAGGTGGCTGGATTCAACGGGTTGAGCGACGCTCTGCGTCGTTTGGATTTCCGATCCGCAGTCCACGATCACAGAAGATTTCCCTACACGGCTAAGCTGCTGGAATTGTTGCTTTCTCAGCACAGAATTACCAACCTGTCCGGCTGTGCTCAAAAATCTGTTCTCAATGTCCTGGAGGAGATCGCAGTCCAAGGTATAATCGGTCCCTACATAAATCTCTAATGACGTGAAAGTCTAAAATTATTAGGTGCTGATCAAATTATTCTACCGTTCTTTTCTGTTCTATAGCCCAAGGAAGCCAGCAGAACGTGCATGTTCTAGTCAAATTACTAACCGATTTGCGTACAATTGTGCGCGGGGATTCGTGGTGGGGTACACCGTTAGGCTCTTCGCAATTGTGGGGTAAACACGTCCGTACTATCGATCGTATAGGAGCCATCGCTTCAAGCATTCGCCATGCTGAGGTATACATATTTTTCTTAAACAATCTACCTTACTTTCGCTCAAATGACAACTGCTGCTGACAGAGAAAGTTGTTTTGGCAGAACCTTGCGATTGTGCATTTAATAACCTTCTCGTTTGGTTTACATTAATTAATTACAGTCGGCTCCTGGCAATAATGGAGGAGAAGACAAACCTAAATTTGAGGATTTGCCTGAAGAGTGTGTCAGAGAAATCCTATTTCGCTTGGCTGATCATAGGGACTTGTTGTCAGCTGCGGAGGCGTGCGGAGTAGCCCAGAAACTTAGCGCCGAGCAACGTTTGTGGAAGCGTCTTTGTCGCTTTCACTTCTCGCCAGTACAAATCAGCTTTGCACTGAGCGAAATACAAAAAGACCGAGAGAAACCTCCCGTGAACATGACATTGAACAAGAATAATCGTAGTAGTCGAACGCCTCATCCATATCTCAACACGAGGCGCAGTCCCGTCCGTAGTCATGATTCAGAATCTTCTAAACCGGAAGAGGTAACTTTACAGTAGACTTGTTACTATTTTTAGATCCTAAATATTGAAGCATGTGATTTTCTCTCCCCCAGTTACTGGATAATGCTTCATCGACAGACACGCGCGGTCGTGTTTCCAGTGCTTTCCACGAGCATTTGAAACGCTACCGTGAAACTCTATTAGGTCTGCAAAAGGAGAAACAAGAGTCAAACCATCTGCAATCAGTCGGCAATGCCAATCATGATCGATTGTTAAGCTTCCAGGACGTCAGGAACCATTTCGATCAACGAGGAATGCTTGATAATGAACCCAACAGCCCCCAGAGTACGCCCCGAATGAGTCAGCTTCCGCCTAGGAGGAAAAATAACGAGATGGATGATGGCACTTCTAATAATCAGACTACTCTGGAAACAGACTGGGAGGATGTCTTCCATCGTGCGCGCAGGTGAACATCTGTTTTGTGGAAGGAAGCTGAAGTAACCTTTAAAAAAAAATTATGTATTCTAAAATTATTCTTTAGGCTATTTGGACTGCGTGAAGACTATGCCGAAATTCTCCATCTGTGTCGCAACTGCCGTTGCCTATTTTGGAAAACGTACGGACATCCTTGCATAGTCGATCATCAGCCGACAGATAACAAGTCAGACGAACCCAGCTGCAACCCGGAAACATTTTATGTGCCCATCCCGCCTCAAGCTTTCCTCAAATTTTTTTCTCTCTGAAATGTGACAGCTTTTCTACGTACAAGGTTAAAGGAGACTCTTTTTTTGACACACATGCCGGAAGAATTTCTATTTTTCCCGTTTAGGTTATAGGTTCGCATATCAACCATCCGCATTCTCTTACTCGGTATATGGCGTAAACTATTTTTATTTTGGGAAACGCGTAATGATGTGGGCTCATGGAAACAAAAAGAAATGCTTAAAGAAGATATTAAATCCTCAAGGATCAATCTAATGATTTTTTAGCTGTAGTCTCATGTCCAGTTTATACAATCATTTTATTGTGTCGACATTTTAACTGTGATAGTTTTGTTTGTAGTGATCGATGGACCTGCAATCGATCTTTATTTCCCCTTTTTTTGTCATGCATGGCTCGAGTCTTTTCTTTCATATTGATGTAGTATTTTTGACTTACCACTTCGAGCGTCTAGAAGAGATTGCAACATCACTCTGCTGTCTTGCACTTCAATTTTTAGAGCTTAGGGCAGTCATTGATCATTGAGTTTGTATCTTTAGGAATCAGATTTTTACATATCTATAATAGAATAAATGGTTCTCGGAGAGTCTTGCGAAGTGCCTCATTTTATGTGATCTTTTCGGCAGATGTTACCCTATACGTGGTATACCAACCATCCTTCTCTCTAAAACATTGAACATAATAAGCACTTGAGCTGAGATACTGAGATATAAACTGTTTAGAGAAGGATGTGTAGCGTTCAAGGGTCAACAAGATTGCCAGACACACCATGCAGGCAAGTTTGGTGTATTGAAAAACGGAACACGATTCAAAGCTGTGTCTAAGAGAATTCAGAAAAAGAAAATTAACCTGAGGTAATAATTAAAAGTACAATTAACCACAAGTGCGTTTCTGGAGAAGCGAAATGAAACGCAAAAAAAAACGTGAATGCCAATTGAGAAATTATTGGCTGTTGGATAAAAGCCAACGTTACAATAACACGTCTTACCGTTTTGGCTATTAGATGGCTGGTTTCAAGCTATGATTGGCTTAGAATTTTATCTGAATGTTCTCCATTCTGTCACGCAGAGATTCTTTGACTGCTTTTGGACAATTACAGAGTAGGATCCTTCCTGTCGTAGCTTCGGTAGCTTCTCCAACTAATGACATTCATATGTGTTTGTGAGACGGTTTGCACAGGGTAGTGCGTGAGCAATTAGATTTTGGCAGCTTTCCTTAAACCAACTGCCTTTGTGATCGGAGTCACGTATACAAAGATACATATATAGCTTTGCAGATGGGGCCCGCAACAATTAAATTAATGTCTTGAAACAGAATCTTAAATATTTCCTCAAGTTGTAATTTAGCTGAAGGTAAGTATATAAAGTAAACTGATCACGATATAGCAATCGGCTATTTATTCGATACTTGGGAAATCGATATCCACATTTGTTTACAAAAATGACACGACATAGCCAACGTTTAGACGAAGGCGAAAGTTGCCCGACCACTTGTTCATTTCATTTCATAATCTACTAGGAAGTAGACGGATATTTTTGGCATGCCTAGCACAGATTTCTTAACTTATGGCTATGCAGCCCTCGTTGCCACAGGAGGAATTATTGGATACGTTAAAGCCGGTATTTATTCTACAATTGTATTTTTTAAATTTCTGTCTGTCGGTGAAACGATTTCTCCACTGAAATAGAACTTTCTGTTCTGCAACATGTATGCCATAGAGTACTAAGAATGAATTACTAGTTATTATTATATTTCATGGTCAGAATTACTTTTCGTTTACAATTTGCAAAGTTGATTACAGCAATATTATTCATGCTTTCAGGAAGTATTCCATCTCTGGGGATGGGTCTCCTCTTTGGTTCTCTTATTGGCTTAGGAGCCTACCAAACCTCAAACAATCCAAACAACTACTACACAGCGCTTGGCACCAGCATTGCATTGGGAGGTTTCATGGGGAAGCGATTCTTGGATAGTGGCAAGATGATGCCTGCTGGTCTTATAGCAGCAGTAAGGTAAACAGAAAAGACTTGTTTGTGTTTGTACTTCTTCGAATTATTATTGATCTAACTTACAAATACCTGTCTTATAGTTTGTTGATGGTCGCTCGTTTCGGGGCAAGAGCGCTCGGCTTAGTTTCAATTAAAAACGACTAACGCAAGCGTTATGAAAAAAATTCTCCTCAACATGAAGAAGAAAGATTCTTTATTGCTGCATACATAGTTGGGATAAAGTTATAAACAATACATCACCTTCATGTTCTCTTGCACATCAGCATCACACATCTGTGTATTTTAGGTTAGTGGCAACCGAGTGATTGATCATCATTACGTCGTTCTTTTCAGAGATGTCCACTTCTAGGCGATCAAACGAGATCGTTTTTAGTCGTTGGCTACCTTTTTCCTGGAAAGAGAAGACTAGGTATGCATCTACACAACTCCTAGGAGTGGAATGGACGTCATTCTACCTCACGAAAATGAAGATTCGAGACGAAAATTGCCACACTTATGAGGTAATGTAAAAAACCCTTTGTTTTGTTTCTTAATTTGCTATCCACTGCAAAATGTTGCTGATTGCATTCTGTAGATGCATACTTAAATTTTAAAAATATTATAAGGTAAAAAGTGACGGCATTTGGACGAGAATTTTGAAGCAATTTACAATTAAGGAATTAAAATATAATAAACCTTTAATGGATTTTCGAAGCAAATTTAAAAGAACGTTTAACGGAAGTCACACCTGTACAGAAAAAGAAGAGAAAGAAAAGTTTTACGGGTTAAGTTGATAACAACCACCTCATTATATCATGGAAAACGAGGACTACCGATTTTTACAGGCAGCAGTCATCATTTCCCCAGTGAAAAACTTTTACTAGGCACCGTTAATTGGCCACCAGCCGTAGAAATTGACAGAACTGAGAGTGAGAGATAGAGAAAGTCGTCAATAAAAATTTTTAAAAAAATTATTGTTTACATAACTTTTCTCGGTCGGGCTTAAAATTTTTTTCTGCAAAAACTGACACCCGTGGGAATTGGTTGGATATCACAGATATACTAAAAAAATGGATGTTAATTCCGGAAAATAGCTACTTTTTTCATTAAGTTAATCGTTTTTGAAATAAACTGAATACTTGACTCAATGCTAGCGCGCCAGTACGCTACAGCTAGCGCTGATGCAGGACAAATATTCGGTGAGTGTCTGTAGAGCATTAACTGGTAACCGGTAGGTGGTGATAGCAGTAAAACAGCAAAAAATGCCGATATTTTTATTTTTTTTATGGGTAAAACGGATTGCCATAACTGACAACATTGACAAAGAAGTGCTTGATTATGGCAATCCGTTTTACCCAAAAAAAAAAATATACAAGCCTTTTTTCTGTTTTATTGCTATCGCCATCTAACGGTCAGATTTCTAGTTAATTCTCTACATACATTATCCTAATATTTCTGCTGCGTCGCGCTGTTTCTAATATGGTGTGTCTGCAAGGATTTCCTTCAGTGAAAATGGGTAATGCCAGTAGAAAATCTTCATTTCCTTACAAAAAAGTTTGGCTTCAGAAAAAAATAAGACTTCTTTGGATTGAAAAATGATACATCTGTGAGTATACATCACTATCGAAAAAAATATACTCTTTTTTTAAAACAATACTTACGATTTTCTATGTGACACCAAGACATGGCAGACATGGATTGGATAATATGGTTACTTGAACACTGGATTTGCAAATGCAGAACAGCTGACTTATGTTTCACATGTCAGTTGGAGATTTTCTGGGCAAAATTTCTAGTAACTCAGCATTTGGTACCATCTTTACTATAATTTTATACAGTACCCTGCATGTCTAATTCATAAAGATTTAAATCCTTTTATAGATTGACACATCAGTGAGGAAGGTTCATTTTAGTTCGTCATATTGTAGTTTCACCCCATCTGTCATTTGTACCAATTCTAGATATTGTCCATAACAAGTCTTCATGTTTACATTCTTGCCAATGGTGCTGATACTTTTTTTGTCACAACCACTTGTTTCAGCTGTTCCAAGTATTGAAGCATTACTTATGCAAGTACTTAGAGAGGGCTGCCCTTTACAAAAGAAGAGCTTATCACGGTATGTTATGAAATGAATAGATTTTTAAAGAAAGAAAACTTTTAACCTCTCCTGGTCCTCATAGTTGCTGTGATGGTATGTTTGCAAAACTGGAAAAAATTCTGTCCTATGGTGGCCTTAAGTATGTGCTCAACATTTTGAAAAATGTGAACAGCAAAAACAGTTGGTCAGAATTTCAAACGTCAAAAGTACTTATTTCTGGAAAATCAGTTAATCTACATGCTGATTTTCTGCTGTTCCATCAGTCACTATGCAGTGTGTTTGGACAACCTAAGCATTCTTGAATCAGACTGCTTCAGCTTATAACGAAGATGTATTGCTTGTCATGCCCGGTGACCAACTTCACAGGACTATGTTGTAAGTTAGTATCACTTTACAAAGCCAAATAGGTGTAACAAAATGCAATTTTGTAAATTTTTTATACAGAATTATTTTACTGCTTTGTTTTTTGTTGTATATTGTACAGCAAATTTAGATTACAGGCCTAGTATGAAAGAGATCAAGTATATTACCGAAATTGGCTATCTCAATTCGCGACTTCCGAACTCATCCTCAGTCTGTCATTCTGATGCAGGGGTCCTGAAAGAAGTTGGAACGTTTTGAACCGTCTCAGCCAATAAGTCTGTCTCTTTTTTTGTGCCTGGAAACCCATGATTATAACTAATTAAAATGCCATTTATTGTGTTATTTGCATAGGTATTAGAAAATAGGTAGTCGCTTAATGATTAGTTTCTTCGCTGCCCGTCAACTTACCATCCAAGCAAGCACTATGTCTGTCAAACCATTAGCTGAATACAGTTAATACCAGTAGTTAACCAAAAGAAGAGGTAAAGAAGTATTGCACTGATCGTTATTGAATATATATTGATAGGCAAACGTTTAAAAATTGATTCATGTTTCGTTTTCTTTAAATAGGTTAAGAATCATACTGAATCAAAAGAGGTACCTAGTCGAACCAAATTTCATAATGATAACGGTTGGAAGCCCGAAGGAATTTTTGAAAAATGCTTCCTGCCCATTACCTTCAGTCGTTGCTGCGCCCCGAAAACAAAGTATTAAAATTTGTATAAATTGAAGTGCATATCTGGGCTCCCTTCTTTTCTGTGGCCCCGTTTCCCTTTGATTTTTAATAAGCCCGTAGGGGGTCATGCCCCTACTGTGATCAGCAGTAACGGTTGTGAGTGCGCTGTCTGGAAAGGGGACGTGGGGGTCCTCATGGTCCGATGATATCATTGGAGGGCTGTGGGGCTACCCAAAAATCCGAATTAACAGTTAATCGCTCACGTAAAAGCTTGTCCGCAACCTTCGCTCTTCTTCCGGCTTCTCTTAGCCACGCACCGGGTAATCTCCCCGGTGAGTCAACTGAGGTAGTGTCTCCCCCTACCTTGGTTGACAGCAACTTTGAAATCGGCTATTTTGCCATTTCAAAGTTGCAAGTTTTTTAAAATACAAATTCTTTAAAAAAATTTGTATAGATGTTGTCTTTTTTATTATCTTGCTGTTGCTGCACTGTTTACTGATGTGAACATTTCCTTATTTATTATTCCTTATTATTATATCTGTATTTTCAATTTTTGCTGTTTCCAACTAGTGGAGTATATTTCGTTTATGGACGACTTCATTGTTTATGGAACGATGCAGTTTAATCTCACTTCATGGAGATTCTACAACTTTTACTGCATTAAGGTTATTGAATTGTATACATGCATTGTATATCTAATTTGACATTTTGAGTTATATATATTTATTTAATTTCATTTTGACTCTTTAGGGGATTGAACCCTTGATTTCTGGCGTGCGACGCCGATGCTCAACCATAGAGCCATGAGTCTTATAAAATGTTTAACTATTTTTCCATGTCTTTTGAAGGAAACCTATTTTCACTTGTAATAATATTGTTGTGCGTCCCAACGCAATTTAATATTTCCGTCTCGGAATGTCACCTATAAATACAATAGTGATTCATTTTTCGTACAAAGAAATATTGTCTACAGTGGGAATCGTAACTCAATCCTCTGGCACATAGTATCCTGACGTGACTCGAACTCTTGACTTTCGATTCCCGGAATCAGACGCTCTACCTCAGAGCTATTAGTATTACATAATTTCCCGTAGCGTGCGAATACGATACAGCGTAACGTAAAATAAGAAAAAGTCGGGCTTATTTTTAAACCTGACTATACATCAGATAGCCGTGCATGATAAGGTTCGAATAATAGTATGTGGTATATCTTCATGCCATGATCTATATTTACCAGGTATACCTTCCCATTAGCGTGATACATAATGCTAGTAGTCTCTGTTAGCGAAGTAGTGTCATAAGTATATCAATTCGCGCGATCAACCAACAGTAAAATAAAAAAACAAGCACGAAAGAAGCCACTACACCATTTCATATATGATCAAAATGCTTAAAATGTTTGGCATATTAATGTTCATTTTTTAGTTTTTGCGAAGTTGAAAAAAAAAATTACCGGAAGTGACCGGAAGTAGACTATATCTCCAGAAATACTGGGCCCACAACAAAACGAATATGGTTTTCGTGATCCTCGTGAAATTTAAGGTGTGTCTGATCTATTTTGACCTGTTTTTGGCGAAAAGTCTAATTTGGCCAAAATCGCGATTTTTCCTGAACTATAGTTCAGGGAAATTTGCGATTTTTGACGATTTTCGGGTATTTCCTACTGACACCTGGATTCGACCCCAAATTTCACGAGGATTACGAAAATGTGGTTCTTTTTTCATTCAGACCAACAAATAGTGAGTTATTAGGCATTTTCAAACCGGAAGTTGTACTGAAAATTAAAATTTCGAAAATTTAAAAAATGAACTATGTTCTCCTTCACAAGTTACAAAAGATCTGCGTAGTTTCAAACGTAAACTCTAGTAAATGAACATAACATGGCCTTTTAAAGTTCTTAAAGTTCAGTTTTCAGGTACGACCTGTATACCAATTCAAATCACTACCACACACATAATAATCAAATCAAATGTTTTAAAACCATTCCCTTAATTTTGTAGCCATCAGAATTAAGGGGATAGTTGAACAGATATGGTTATTACCAGACAGAAGTAAATGGGTGATCCTATTCTTGCAGAATATTAGCAAATAGCACATCTTCAAGAATGTCTGTTAAATAAGTTACAATTGATTCACAAAGTAATAAAATCATGCAACAAACCACAATATGTACAAAGTACACAACAGAACACATCTGTTACTTGCAACTCCACTACTGAATATGTTTACTAATAAAGAAGAATAAGATTAACATGTTGCAAATGTAAAAGTAGTAAATTATCATCTTAATAATCAGTGCAATATTTGCACATCGATAATAGGGGTGGAGGTAAAAAGAACAAAAACAAACAGAAATAACGATACCGTTCAGACGAGGGAAACTCAAATACACGTTGTCAACATAAAAACAAAGTAAGCACTGAGAATCACATGACAACAAAAATAACAATAGTTCCATTTCACACGCTAGAGGCTGATGAATCTGCAGCGCCATCTAGTGGAAATAGTGTTTGGCCAGGTTTTAAAATAAGTATCGAACTAGCGCTGTAGCGTACTGGCGCGCTAGCATTGCCTCAAATACTCGGTGTATTTCAAAAACAATTAACTTCATAAAAAAAATAGCAATTTATTCGGAATCAGTATTGAATTTTGAGTATACCCTGATATTCAACCAATTCCGATGAGTGTCAGTGTTCAGAAAAAAAATTTAAGCCCGACCGAGAAAAATCGGGCTTATTTAGTCTGGCTTAAAAATTTTTTTCGGTCAGTGTATGTAGAGAATTAACTAGAAACGTGACCGGTAGATGGCGACAGCAGTAAAACAGCAAAAAGGTCAATATTTTTAATTTTTATTTTGGGTAGAACGGATTGCCATATTTGATCACGCAGGTAATATTTTCGGTTTATGTGCTTATCTAAGAACTTAGTGAAGTTTCTCATTTTTTTCATAGGGCCACAGCTGAAAGTAATTGGAACAATATTTCTCGATCGAAATCGAATAAGAATTTAAACAAGTATATTCAGACATTATATTTTCATCAACATAATTATACATACCATTTACAATTCGCATTATCGAAAAATACATTCAAAGAGTAACGAAAAAAAAAATGTAACAAACAAAACACGCAATTATGATTCCTAAAAAACCCGTTACGACCGCCACCGTAAGGCCATCAATCGTGAAAAATAACCATTTGTGTTCATATTTATATATGGTTACTATAAGTCCCGTTACGAACGCCACGGGACAGCAACCGTAGGAAATAAGCCCCTTTCTGTAAAAAAAAATAATTGTGTTCAGTTAAAATTTTTAAATGTATTTCATACCAGAATTCTTGCATTTCTCCAATTGTGACGTCACTTAGTGGCCTAGGAGAAACGCCTAGCCACCCAGGTGACGAAGTTGCAGATGAATTGATTCCTGGTGATAGCTGTAAAACGAAATATTTTTTACCTTTTCTTCAGTGTATTTTACCTAATTCATCTCCATGCTGGTTACCTTAGCTAATAAGTAATGAAGCCAAGCTTGATCCGCTTCAAAATTCTTTTTAGCCGAATGATACGAACAGTATACCAGGTGAGTGCCCTAGGAGAAACGCCATGTCACCTAACCGGCGTTTCTGCGATGAAGCAATCATTCAACAAAAAACTTTCACTTTCATTAAAGCAAAACTTACAGATTCGTACAAATACGAGACCTTACCACACCCCCCATCCCTCTATTTGGGATGATGAATTTTGAGAATAAATACACCATCAATGTGCGACAAGGTTATCTTGAAAACCTATGTCAACCTGAAATATATTAAAACTATGTAAAAACATAAATTTTATAAACTAGTATACAAAACTTTAAAAACATTTAATACTTAAGAGCGAACGTTAAAGAAACCATTTTTGATGGTAAACGAACCTCCAGTTAGCAGCCACGGCCAAAAAGTACTGGTAAATATCTAAGCAATTGTCCTTCCCGACGGCCTTTCTAGCTGAATGGTAGGTTAGCTCGTAGTGGCCTAGGAGAAACGCCTAGTCACGAATGCGACGAAGCTGCAGCTGAACTGATTCGGGATGGTTGCTGTAAAACGTTAAAAATTTGAAACTTTTGTTAAGTGTATTTGAACTAATACATCGTCTATACTGCTTACCTCACAGCTCACAGCGAAAACCGCCAGGTCGATTACTACCGAACAAACGTTTGGTGGCATTTAGCAACGAACGATGAGTACTTTCTCCACGACGAAGTCTGGGTTGATACACATAATTGTAAATCATTCTTCCAATAGCAAGGACACTTGTAGCCTACTATATAAAAGATAAACATAAAGCTTCGTTAAGCAGTGTCATCTGTATTCCTATGTGACAAGACTAAGCAAAATGTGTTAACTAAACCCTGAATGTGGTCGAAGTCTTACTTTGCTGACTTTTCTTAGAAGAAATAGAACCCAAGAGTCAGGTGCTGACAGTACTGATTTTATTATTTACCACTTGTTTGGTTTTGAGTTAATTATAAAGCAACGGCAGCCATGGGATCCATAAGCATTTCTCAGTTGCCAACAAATCCTCTTCCCTAAAAACTTTTAAATGTTAGGCAAAGGTATGTTGACAATAACTTTATTTACTTACAAACATCACCGACACAAACATTGTGGACAAGATCTTGATAACGCAAAGGCAACATATTGAACCACCTTGGTCCTTTCACAGTTCCATTGCTAGACTTCATCAAAACAAGAAACAGAAAATGCAACCAAGGCATTTAGTACCTTTACCATGATGTACACACATCTAACACTACACAACTTCATCAGGGGTGCTTCACCACAAAGTATTTAGCCATCTTACCACACAACACACTGCATCATGAACATGCTAAAATCCCCTTTACAACATCACTTCAAATCTTTATTAAAATGTGATTTCAAATAGAACTAATCTAAAGAGATGACAGATACAAAGCCATATATATAACAAACACACTTTTAACAAATAAACGAACTATGAAACACAACATAAAAAGAATCCCAAAATGAACATTCACCTACTTACATGTCTTCCCGGCGAGGACCGAAATTTAAAAAGGGTTGAGTTCCATGGTGGCACTCTTTATATAGGCTCTCCTGATCTAAGCACTGTCGATGACAGTGTCATCGCGTGGCAGAAAAACCCAGCTGGTTCTTTCCACCTGTCGGTCTTCTACGATAACTTAGGTAAGGAAGTTTACTAGTTACATTCTTTACCGTTATTTGATCGTTGACTGTTTTTTTTCCCGATATGGCAACGCTACACGGAAGGCACCTAAGCTAACACAAAAAACAAAAAAAAAATAATTTTAGCCGAAAATGGCTTACTAACAGGAACACATGTATGTGATAACGGTATCAACCATCTCAATCTTTTTTTCCGCTAAACGAGATTCACGTAACAACACTGAAAAATGTAAAGATAATATTCAATACAGAAAACTTCGGGCCAGAATGAGATGGTAATGGCACTGATGATGGCGTGGGATTGTTTATCGGCCAGTCTTTCTTGTTAGTTATCTACAAAAAAACTAGCAATTTACTCACGATAGTGGGGGTATATTGGAGTATTTTTTTCTATTTTCCTTATTGATTCTTTTCTTTTTCTGGTTTTTCGTGTTTGTATTTGATACACAATAACCTAGTATCCATCCACCTGCATTTTGGTAGTTAATCCAATTTGTTGTAAGAATGGCTAATGCAATGCATTTATATTAACAAGATGGAAAAACCTTCTAATGGAACAGGATTCCTCAACAATAATAACATATAAATTCAAATGGTGCACATTTCAATTTTAAACTGTTTTCTCTAAAAAGTAATAGTAATAGCCTTTGCAATATCCATGATTCATTCATTTTATCTAGAGCATCTTTGCAAAAAAGATATTTGGCCAATTTGTGCTGTAAGCTAGAATTCCACCCTCGGATGACAGATCAGTAATCTATGGTATACCCCATATAAATATAAGATATATAAATAATTCATGTAGTTTTTGGTCAATCAAAATTATGGTTTGGGCTATTGGCCTCTTGTCTAGAAGAAAGTTGGCACAACCAAACTAGTTCACTACCTGTTCAAGCACTAGCACACCACCATAATTTTTTACCAACTGTTCCTTTAATTTGTGCCTGCATTCAAAGCTCCTGAAAAAGCCTTTTAATTACCTCTTATAACATTAGAATCATTAATACTTGCTGACAAGAGTTATGTCGACGCGAAAAAGAATTGAATGCAGAAATCCTAAGCTGGTAATAAAATCCAGATACGATCATCTCAACCTTGCATTCTTATAACAATGTTATTATCCAAACCAAATAAAATATAAGAACTGATATTCTAATAGTAAAGTAATATTGATTCAATAGATAAGAATATGTTGAATATTAGCACAACTGCTCATTCACAATACAGACCTTCCTTTCGTATCCAGACCATGTGCCCCACAAACATAGTAGCCATCACCTGAACTAAGCTTAATGAATGGCAGGATTATAATGAAATTCCTTAAAAATCAACAGTTTAATGACAAACAATTGCATTTCAATTCAAGGAACTTCTGCCTCATAATTTTGGGGTGACACCTTCACTGGTTATAATTGGACTTTCAAAAAATGAGAAGGAAGGCAACTTCAACAGGTGCTAAATTAAACAAAGGTTAATTAACTTCACACTTACCAATATGTTTAAAAACTGCTAGCTCCACCAACTGACAATTTCCTCTCATTTTGAATATTCAACCAGGTACAGTAGTCTTGGAGTTCAGCACATTTAAAAACAAAACAAAAATAAAATGTTGAAAACAGTTTGCCTTGTCTTTGCAGTAGTATTGGTGTCACGGGCCTGCCAAGCATGTGATGACAATAAAGAAGATGCAATTCAGCAATCAGAGAAATGTTTTGCAAGAGCCAATGGATTCATACCTGAAACTTGGAACACTCTTCACCATATGCCCAGCTTAAGTTTTCATCCAGGCAAGTAAACAACACTAAAAGAACACTGAAGTGCATATTGAGTACATGAACTAATTCAGAAAGCCTGTCATTTCACCTAAGTCTTCTTTGCTAAATGGATATTTGGCCAATTTGTGGTATCAGGTAGAATTCCACCCGCAGATGACAGATCAATCCAGTCTACACTTTAAAAATGTAAGAATTATGCATTTATTTATGTAGTTTCTGATCAATCAAAATTACCCTTTGAGATATTGACTTCCTAGCAGAATGTTACCAAAGGCTTCAGAAACTTTCACACATAGCTTGTTATTAAATTCATGTGATATGTTGCCAAGATTGCAGATAGTTAAGGTTAAAAATCTAACCTTTTGCTCAACTGCTTCGATAAAATTTCAGAACCCAGAATTTACAGTCGTTTTAGCCATCGCTATACATCACCTTGTGATGCAAATGATGGTTAAGATGAGCATTCAGTCTACTTTGCCTTGCAAAAAATGTAATCATACTGGTTATTTAGCCGACTTGAATTGATATATGGCGGTGCCAAAGGTCACACTAGACCAGCTGATGGGTTTTCACTACATGTAAGACAAGAGAACTTACTCCAATTTGTTTTCACTACATCTAGGAAGAGACCAATTAATTCCAATACAGTTTAAGAACAAAGTAGCAGACGAAAAACAAGTGTTTCCAATAGTTACCAATAAGACTTGATTGGAAAATTTACAGGAGAATTCGAAGTTGTTGTCGAATCAACATAGCCTATGGAAGAGTTATTGTCTCAGAACTTCTACAGAGACGAGCATGTTGACGTCACTAGTCACGTCATAACATTAACTCACCAAATAGAATCTCCATCAGCAACGTTGATTTTGTGGTCTCCAAAGGCACAACAATTTTGTCACACAGTATTTTGCAAACTTATGATTAGCCACAATTTGTATATAACCTACAGTAAATTACGCATAGTTGAACTAACGTAGAGGAACATGTCTTAAATCCTATAACACAAAAGACTGATCGAAAAAGAAATCATTATTGTTGCTAACTGATTCAGATTCTTTAACTTGTGGTGGCCCTATAAAGGGCCGTTTGTTTAACACGATCGCGTAATTTTGCGATCTTCAAGGCTCTAAAAAGAACCATTTGTTCCTAAACAAAGCGCAATTAGCGATTCATATGGTCCCAAAAAGGTCCGATTGTTTCAAACTAAAGCGCCATCAGCGATTCTCATGGACATTGAAAGGCCCGATTGTTAAGTAAGGTTGCGTTTTTAGCGATTCTTGCGGACCTGAAAAGGACCGATTGTTTAACTGGTAAGCGTAAGTAGTGATTCTTATGGACCTGAAAAGGCCCGATTGTTAAGTAAGGTTGCGTTTTTAGCGATTCTTGCGGACCTGAAAAGGACCGATTGTTTAACTGGTAAGCGTAAGTAGTGATTCTTATGGACCTGAAAAGGACCGATTGACCTGAAAAGGACCGATTGTTTAACTGGTAAACGTAAGTAGTGATTCTTATGGACCTGAAAAGGACCGATTGTTTAACTGGTGAGCATAAGTAGTGATTCTTATGGACCTGAAAAGGACCGATTATTAAACACGAAGGCGTAAGCGGCGATTATGGTGGACCTGAGAAGGACCGATTTTTTAACAGTTGAGCGTAATTAACGATCGTTATGGACCTGAAAAGGTCCGGTTGTTTAAGAGGAGGGCGTAATTAGCGATTCGTGTGGGCCTGAAAAGGACCCATGTAGCTTTACCACACGTATTGAGGCAATTAGAAGATTTGGTGGTCCTCAAAAGGACCGATTCCGTTGTGTACATCAAGGCCCGGATCGATTCGTGAGGTTAATCGCGTGAACAGGATGCCGTTGATGTTTCAATCCGTATACGACGTTCACCATCGTAACTGCCTTCCTCGTGGAATGCTCGTTTAAGGTGCAAGTGGTACCAAAGTTATTCTCGAGGGGAATTGCCAGTATGCCACGTGGTTTCTCGTAGATGAGCTTGAAGCAGCCACGGTTAGCTAGGTGACGGATGATGAGTCTTCAGGGTCTTCTAAAATTAAGTAATACTCAGATAACACGCACAAAATAACATAACTACTCCCATGTCATGCTTACCTTCAACACTTGAACAACGACCACTTCTTCCATCACTAAAGACAATAGAACTGAAAGGTTTATTACATCTGTCGCTTAGACTATATAGCGCAGTGATGTATTGCTCACTGGCTACCGTCAAGTATTTCCAATCACGTTGCTTAAACATTTTCTGTCCAATGGTCGTTTTTCCCACCATTTTCTTGGAAACCAATCTCTGACAAGCATATGCCTTTGTTCTCGGTCTCTTCAACGTTTGATTGACAGCTGCTTCACAGTCCTTAATTCCCTAGTGACATGGCTCTTGTCAAATTGGCAAACAATAAGAGCTGGTTGCGAAATCTCCTGTTTCCCGCCATGGTGTTGTTTGTCCTTGAGTTGAACATGTTCAGGCCTGTCCGACACTTAACGAATTTTTTTGTTCTGTTACAGGACAAAATTAATTGTAAACTTCCGGTAGGACGCACTAATTGCAATTCGATGGTTACGTAACACCAACAGTCAATAACGTACGAATATACATGCAGGGGAAAAAGACAAAAAGATTAGTGCAACTAATGCAAACACCGATTGATCTAGTTTAAAGATGAAACTAATCATAGGCACATGCAAACTGCTATGCTAAAATTTAGCAAATGGATGTCATTTCTGCGTAGAGGGAGTGGTTACCTTCTAAGAAAGGCAGCCATGATTGTTTAGGGAAAGGTAACAATTTTCGTATTTCCGCTTTGTTTTTTCAAGCGTAGAGGTTGATTAAAGATGGTGCTTACAACCACTATAATAAGTGTCCGAAAAATTCACAATAGCTTGAATTGAAAGTTTAATTTCTTATGGCGAATCTTGTTCGTCCATTGCATTTCATTCGCAACCACATTAACTTGACTTTTCTTGTCAAGTTCTCGTCTCGGTCTTGCCATTAAAATTCGATTGCCTCTTTGTGTTACCATTTATGAAAAATCCATGGCTTCCACTCGAGCTCCTGGTGACAGAGACAAACGGTTGGGTATGGGGCCGAGCTAGACAGACAGCTTTCGAAACGATAACAGTATCACACACAACACGTTACTGGATGGACCTGTCATAACTCCAATCTATAAAAATATTTTCAATAGGTAAGCGATTAGAAAAAGATAGGAAGTACCATCCGCTGGATAGTGGTATATAGTCGATCGGTAGAAAATAATGCAAAACATACCTATATATATATTTGCCTAAAAACTATTTGATCGAAATGATGCAAATTCTGTCGAAGCTCTCTTACTAATTCTAAAATGCGCTGTTTCGATATATCATCTACGTAATGACGTGTGCATTGAAAAGGAGTGGGGAAAATGTCATCCATTTTGTGGACGTGCGCGAACAAAACAATCATACGAAACCAGAAACACAGAAAATTCAAAAAAGGTTCACTGCACATAAACTGGAACAAGTTTCAGAACCTAATGTGCAAGAGAACTGGTAAGAAAATGAAAAAGCAAATGACAATGGAATTGCTCATAGAAGGACTGTAGAGGTAGGTAGGTGTTTTGTCGGGCGCGAGGAAGTGGTTACCATTTTAGAAGCACTGCCATGATAGGTGGAAAAGGTAGTCTAAAAGTGTTCAAATTTCCTGTTTCTTTTTTATATCATAATGGATGGTAACAGGCAATGTGTAAAATCAACTAAATTTTATTCATTTTCTGACAACAATAATTCAATACGTCTCTATCTTGTGATGGATGGAATTTCGTTAAATCTATCGTCCTTTTCCGATTTCCAGTTTGCGTTGCCCTTTTAAACTGGGGTGTGGACGGAAAAATCCTTGATAGCCACCCTAGTTAGGCCCTTCCTAAATGATACTTATCTTTCAAAGGCCGTCTAACCATTACCTTTGTTAATTAAACGGATGGAAAACAGGTTAAGCCGGGTTAAGCAAGATGTCGGATGGAACACAGGTTTATAACTTGAACTTCAGCAGTTATCGCTAGATGGCGTGAGAATGTTCGTGCCAATACAAGTCAGTGCCCGCCAAAACATTTAACTTTGGCGCGCTTGCAAGAATGAAATATGAGCTTTACTCATAGGTGTCGGAGCCAATCCTGTCGTCTAAATCAAATCGTTACCACGTTTCGTAAGCAAAAATTCAAACGTGAACGCATATTCTAACTTTATTTATCTCTATTTTAAAAATTTCAGATTCTGTTTCATTTGACCCATTCTTCACCAAAATCCTCAGTATGTGATTGTGCCATACTCTCTGGTCTTCAGTGTGTTTGGAAAATGGCCACTTCCAATCTGGAGAAGAAAATGACAACACATAAAACGTGAGTGATTTAAAAAAATATATTTTAGAATAGGTTAATTATTTAGTTTCATATGTCACCACACATAAGCAAATTCTTCGATTGAGTTGCACTTAAATTTCATAATGAAATGACAAAGGTCGATCAGACAGCAAAAAATAATAGGTGAACAGACAGAATTTGTCCACATGACCGGATTGACAATATCATTTGTACAGAAGACTCATTTGAGTAGGTTGAACACCCAAAAACAGGGTTCAACATTGTTGTACTGAAAGAGCTTTAGGTTTTCTTGCTATTCTTGGGATTAGGTGGTAAAGGGCAGCGAGAACACTCCAGAATTAAAATCCCCAAAGAATGTGTGTAGAATCTGTTGTTTAGTACTCCATTGTTGTTCAGACAGCAGAAAGAAAATCTATAGCTCAATGCTATTGTGGAATTCAGTTGTATTCTTTTCCTTTTATTATTTCTTGAGGAATAATGGCAAGCAATGTTTTTTTGAACATTTGGCTTGTGTAGGTTATTTCATGTTTCACCGCTTGACAGAATTTACTTCTTCTAAACAGTACAAGTTTATTAGTTCTTAGAGAATGATGACTGTGATGATCTTCCTCAACGAACTTCTACAGCCTTTGTTTCAAATTGAACACCTATTTAACAAGGGTGAGGGGCAAATTCGTCTTGACAGCGTACGCTCATTGTTGCTTCATTTTTCTAAATCCCAAAATAGCTGAGAGATATTGGCTTTATTGCATGACTCTTTTTCAGCTTCAAGTCAAGTAAGGCTCACCAAGAACTGGGAAAGGAAACAGATTTCTTATTTCTCCTTTTTTTGTTCGTGTCTTTCTCCATTTTTGTTGAACTGTGAACGTTAAATCGCCAGATCGTCACTGATTTAAAATTCTTTTACCCTCAACCCTCTTGTGATGCTAAGGATTCATCGTGCAATTACCATTTTTAATATACACATTCTTCTTTTCCATTGACAGATGTTAAAACTAGGACAGAAAGATCTGTTTTCAGAGTTGAAACCACTACGTTTTCTCAACGTTGGTAGATCTAACCGAATGCAACGTCACACGCATCCTCACCTTCTTGTTCTCGTGATTAGTGGTCGACGTGTGTACGCCATTGCATTCGCGTTCGATTCATCTTTGTTGCCTCGTCATTCCTAAAGTTTCTTCCTCTTTCTAACTAATCGCTTAACTAGACAGGCTAAACGGAACGAAATGCGGAGAGCGAGCGAGCGTAATTTTATTTAAAAGAGCAGCCTGGTAGTCAATTTCAATCGTAATTGGATTAACGTAGAATGCAAATCTAAACTAGTAGCTCTAGGCTTTCCATGTAATTGGCAGCAAAAAAAAATTTGAAATATAAAACAACGTCAATCGTTGTCGTGTATTGAGCATAGTACCGAAATCAATACAACAAAAATTAAAATCTCTATAATATTCACAAGTTTCAATGAGCCGATCGCACCTGGCCAATCAGCATGTAGCGAACAATATCAAACATAATCACGATAGGAGTTGAAGACTAAATGTTTCGTATACAAATTGAAATTATTGGTTTCAGGCTTTTGAGGCAGAAGATGAAAAGGCGTGGTACGTGGAACTTGGCGGGTAGATGGACTCGGTGCCGACAGTTGCCGAGCGGATTTTCACGCAGAGCAAGGCCGTCATGACGCACGACACGACCAGGATGATGAGAATCACAACGAGGCCGACGACGAAGCTGCTGAGGGACATGCACACGTCCTCGTGGTTCGTCAGACGATTGCCTGTGCGAAACGAACGATCATTTATGGCAATATAGGCGTGTTGTTTTGTGCGACTCGTATTCTGATTGACTGATTGTTTCGATAGAAAATGAACATGTTTTTTTTTATTGTTGCCACACGTGTGGCTTTTATTTATTGACCACTTTAACTGTAATATCGTTTTGGTATTCTGTTGATTCACAGTACTAAGAAATTAAAGTGAATCGAATTGATCCAATTGCAAATGATGAGACAATTCGTTTTTTTTATTGTAAAAAATGGAATTCGAATGCGCAGTTTGGCGAACATTAGCTAAAGGTAAAGGCGTTGGTTAATATGCTTGGGATGGATTACAATTGCGATTAGGTGGTAGAAAAAAATAGAAAGTCCACTTCTTTTTCAAGATAGACATGATATCGAAAAGACATTTACGATATGTCACATAATACTGGTACAAAAAATACTGGCCGTTATAATGCGTTTCGAATCGTCTTTCGTTTATCATCGAAAAACAATCAGTCAATCAGTCAACTCTTCTTTTTAAAAAAATATTCCTTTTTTTTTTTTTTTTTAAATTGTTTGTGTGTGCGGAAGCAAAGGTGACATGAATTGAGACAACGTGCGCTTTGCTGTTTGTTTTTTACTCACCTGTGGTGAGAGTCACGACGGAATGCGAATCTGGTTTGTAAGCAATATCCTCGTTAGAGATGACGCGAAGCGATCGGCGCAAACGGACGTCCGATACTTCGGCCGTTGAGTTGTTGACGCTACGGCGATTGCGACTGCGGATGTCAAACTGCGGGACAAACGAAAAAAACATTAAACATCCGTTTTCGATTTGATTCATGTGTTGTATAATTACGAGACTGGCGTCATCGGGGCAGACATCGCATCCGTTCTTGCAGAGTTCGACGTTGCATTCGAGGAAGACTTCCATTTGATCGGGGAATTTGAAAGCCTGGAAGAAGGAGAAGGCGACGAGAGACACGCCGGGCCGGCCGGTTTGGCTGCTCTTTTGCCAAGGTCCCATCAGTTTCTTCTTGAGGACGCAGCCGCGTTTGTCGGTCAGCGTCACAGCGTTGGCTCGGTCGCCGTCGTGAGCGATACACTCCTGCACCTGGACATCGAAACCTGGGTCGCCTTCGATGGCGATGACCATCGTCAAAGTATCGCCAATCTTGACCAGTCCGTTGACGCTCGGAGCGAACGGTCCCTTGCCAATCTGGATGTCCATGCTGGCAGTCGCCGAATCGCCGCTGAAGCTGACGATCTGAGTGTCCAGCATGTCGATGTTGAAGGCGTAAGTGACCGTCTTCTCCAGGGAACCTTCCCAGAAGCAGCGGATTGAGCGGGAAGTGTCCCAGATCTAAGCAGAATTTCAATTTCAAATTTTTGTTTTTTTAAAAATGTTTTGGGATCGCACCTCTTGAATGCCCGGCTCGTTTTGAATGATGATGACGTTTTCTAGATAAGCTTGTCCGCCACTGGCCAAAGCGTCGACCCATTGCGATCCGCACGAATCCAAACGGATGGTGAACACATACGAATCGCGGTTGGTTCCGTAACGCACGTGATGGCAATCCAAGTTGCTATGGAAACCCTATTCAGTTGTCAAAATTTGCATTTTAAACTTAAGCTCTTTTGACGTGGGGGGCCTAGTGAGTGTGGCGATACCTTGGAGTAGATAAGACCGCCGAAAGCGCGATCGAATTTGATTTTGACGACCATGGACTCTTTAGCGCAATCGACATCCAACGAGACGATTTGGGCCATTTGGACGGTGGGCAATTGCGGCATCAGAGCCATGTTCATCGCTGGCGGTTCGACAACAACCGGGCCGACGGTCGGACGAGGTATGAACGATAGGATGGACGGTTGGGTGACGCTAACGGGCGGCACAGTGATCGGAGCCGTTGTGGCTGGAGCGATGAAGGCCGGGATGGTCACAGGTCGGATGGGTTCGACGATGATGACCTCTGGCGGAGGCGGGGCAGCCGTCGTGGGCGCACTGGTAGGCGGCAGGTAAGCCGTCGTCGGATAGGTCGGAGCTAACGTCGGCGGAGGTGCGGTCGATGCTGGAACTAATTGTTGGGGTAGCGTCACTGCCGTTTGTACTGTGGGATCATTTAACGTCATTTTTCTTGAAATAGAATTCGTTTTTTTTGTGTAATGAATTGCGAGATGTTAAGGGAGCAGGTGAAAGTCGCCGGCAGGCGAGAAAAAAAATAAAAAGGAGAAGCAATCAAAATGTTTTTTTTCTTGGGTTTCGCCGCGTCAGGCTCGATGAATGAGGCAACGACCTCATTTCTCTTCTTTCTGTCGGGCTCGATGACGACACGGTACGGTTCCAACATGAAACCAGCGGCGGGGAAAATCTCGGATTATGTAGAAACAAGTTAATACTCTCTCTCTCTCTCCACCCTAGCTCCCATTTTTCAAACACATCCATCATTTTATTTATTTTTTTTTTCGAGTCACGACTTGAAAAAAAAAAAAAAAGTTGTCCGACATAACACCACACGGCCCATCCAATGCTAGAGTGTTTTGAGGGGATTTTTTTTCAAGAAAAATGATGGTACTATATAGACTAGGTCTCGTGAATCACGACAACATCGAAATTCAAAAGACGCACGATTGTTTTTTTCTTTTCCGGCGTGATAGGTTGACTTCCGGCCCGCGATGTGTTCACTCACACTGTTCTGGATTATTAAGGCTTGTCTATTCTAGAGTACCGAGATTTTTTTCTGAAAATGTTCGTGCATAAATAGAAAGTATTGCCTCCCTCTGTTTAACGAAATCAAAATCAGCCGCTAGCCGTTTTTTTGAACATCTCTCAATCGAGGTCACGCATTCTTGATTTTGATATTGCGAGATTGTAAGAATGCAAATGAAAATTGAACCAAAAACGTACCCGCATAGAAAAATAGTCAATGTTGTTTACCTGAATTGCTGGCTTGTGTGGGAAGGAAGAAGGAAGGGGTCGGCTGTGGGTACTGATAGCCAGCCGGTTGTTGACGCAGAATGCGGATGCCGGAACCCGGAACATTGGGCGTCTTTTGCTGGACCACAATCGGATGTAGTCTCTCGTGATGTTTCAATTTATCCGCGTTGATTTGAGCCGACAACTGGCCGTGCGGAAGTCCCGCCAATGCGTGCTATCCCCACAAAAATTTCAATTCAGCATTTCAATTATATTTAAATTTAGCGAAAGGAAAATGATAGAACTTACCCCTAAGATGAAGAGAGCTAAGAAAATCCTCATGATGTGTTTAACAATAAATTTCTTCTTGTTTTGCAGGGAAAAACAAACGAGACGCACACGACCTGCTGGAGAACAAAACGAACCGAACAGCTTGTCATTAGCATCACAACTGAAAAAAAAGGTAGGAAACAACATTCTCTCCTTCTTGCGTATCGTTCGAGGCCTATATAACACAGTAGCTACTAGAAACTCTCTGTTTCTTTACTCCACCACCTCCCCACCCCCTTCCATAAAAAAAAAGGAGGAAGAAGAAGTCTCGTCAAAATGGGAGGAACAGACGAAAGGCTGACCTACATTTGCGCTCACTCCCGATTCTTACCGCACAGTCACGAACTCGATGGCAACGTCTTTTGCTTCGAACTCTCTTTTTTTTTTTCGCGAAAGATAGGGGAGGGCTGTTGTTTTGTTTTCGTGCAGACGTTAAAGACGTTCTGCTTTGTTTTTTACGCATCTTGATGGCATTCGATTTTCGGATAGAGCGCGTGAATCAAAAGAGATTCGGCGGGTTTCGGTTAACCGCCATCGAAGTAACCGGTTGCGATTGTGTGGTCTTACCACACGTATCTGTCAGCTATGCATTTGGGGGGGGGGGAGGTTAAGATAATTTTTTTTGTGAATCGATTTAAATGACAAGACGATGCGGGATTGTTAGGGGAAATCCTAGAATGCCCGAGGCAATGGGTCAGTAAAGGCGTTGGATGGAACAACACGCAAAAAAAATTCTGAAATATTTAATCCTGTTGTGTCGCCACCTGGAACAAATGACTTTTGTTTTTGACGTGAAAAATAATTGCACGGGTCCCACGTGAGAAAATTTCAGAACATAAATAAGGACATACTCACACGTAATAATAGATTGAAATTCTAGTAGATGATAATGAATTGCAGTATTTTTTTTTTTTTAAGAATAAGATCTTGGAGGGTGATATGTGCGTGTTGAGGAACTCGGAGCCGGTGAGGTTCTGAGTTGCCGGCTAAGAGATGTTGGTAGCTTTTTATAGGCGAAAGGAGGCCAGCCTTCCTCAGTGCATTACACATGTAAGAAGAGCAAGTTTCATCCCGCCCCCTCTCTCTCTCTCTCTTTGTTTAGTCCTTTTTTTTTCCACATCTCTCAAAAAATAGTTTTCACTTGTCCTGCCATACATCGTATTAAAAAAAAAATAAAACATAATCATGGCTCTCTTGTGTAACCCTACACACAGCAGCAGCTTTGTTCCGTCCCATTCGTCGAGGTCGCCTACGTCAATTCACTTCGGTCGTAGGTGACACTCGTTTTGACACACACTCGAATTGTATCTAGTTAACTAAGTCCGAGAGAGAGAGAGAGAGGCTATTTTAATGTCCTTTCTCTATTCACTTGTGGTGTGATGAGTTGCGTATTGCAAATGTCCCCATTCGGACTGTCGTGTCCTTGTATGATTGAATGAATTGTACAAACAATTGCGTAAATTCCGTACACAGGCTAAAAAAAATTTTTATCTTGGTGTGAAAAAAATGACAGACGTTAGTGAAATTTAATTTTTTTTTTTTTAAAGAGAATTTTTGGTCCATGGACTGTCCTGTTATTTGCGGTCCAATGCAAGTGGACGTTTGCAATCATGCGCCAGACATTTTCACTTGTTTTATAGCCATTTGAAATTGTTTTGAAGTTACGCGTGGCAGACTGACTCACTTTAGCTTTTCGCATTTATTAACGTTAAAAGCTTTTAACTCTATGACATTTCTAACAAAAAGAATGAGGACGCGGGCCCTTTTTTTTTTTTAATTGTTTTAACGATGACGTCGTGATTACGATATGAAAAGGCGAGTACGTCTCTCCCAAGCATCGCACCAGATCTAAATTAACGTCCCCCTTCCCCTCATTTTTTAGTCTTTCCCCAACCAATCTCGAGTCACGGATTCTCACTTGAGCGTGAGGGACATCGTGATGCTCTCACTTGTACCTCATTAACGTAATGCGCGCGATTGTTTGATTCACTTGTCGTTTGCTGATTGACAGGACTCGAAAAAATCAGATGCCACAATTTTTCTTATGTTATTCCGGCTTATGTTGTACGTGTCGACGATGCGCCAGATTGGCCGTGCCGCTTCGCCCATTGTGAGAGAGTCAAAATAGAAAATGAAAGTGGGATCGAATTCGCGGCTTTCCCTAATCATCTTTCAAACCACGGCATGTGTCTGTGTGTTTAACCATCCTACATAGTAAGGCACCCATCGCAACTGACGAAATTGTTTGCCGGTCATCAGATGCGCACGTCGTACGCGTGCGCACTTTTACCTGATTTTCTATTTTTGATAAAGCAATTATTTTTCCCCTTTAATATTTACCTGATTTTTTCGAGCCAGTCGAAGAGAAATCCAAAGTCTAGTGTCACATCCCTCCTGGCTATTCTTGCGCAAACGCATAAGGAAATGCTTGAAAAAATCTGTCCGTCTCATTGATGTTTGCGCACGGACCTCGCACGTTGCATTTGTTTAGATCAAATGAAAATAAAAAAAATTAGGTAAAGAAGAATAACAAAACTCTTTGTCGCTATTCTTTCTACTGTTTTCATTTGATTTCTCTATTAAGAAAAATCGCGTTCGTAGAAGGTCATTGTAACATCACGTCCCATCGACGTTTCTCTTCTCAAGTGCGCGTCCTCAACGAACTGTTTCGTTCAAAGAAATCAAAAATGGCCAGTGTTGTTTCGCTTTCGGGACGGCGTGACACGGCAAATGAATTTTCGGGTGACATTATCGCGTGAATGAAGGAGAAGAGAAAAGAGGGTCCGTTCATTTTCGCTCTCAGCTGGCGATGTAATAAGGCTGTCGCTAGTGAGAACAAGTGATTCATCGTTTTGAGATTCACATATAGCGCTTCCCATGAAAGAAAAAGGAAATCCCGAAATGCTCACGTGAAAGTCTGCTTGTTTGTTTACAGTGAAACTGTTTGTATTGCGCTGCGGAGAAAACACGTTCAGAAAAAACTTAAAATCTTAGGTACAATAATAAAAAAAAAGAGGCAGCGATGGGGGCTCACCCGTGGTCCCCTTTAAAATAGACGGACGAGTGGCGGAAGTAACCGCGTGAGAACGAAAAATGTGTCAACTTTAAAAGAAAATGCCGACTGTCTCACCAGCGTGAGTGCTGTCATCCTTTTTGAAAAGAAAATGTAGCGACCCCAGAAATAAAGATGAATTAAGTTATGATATCCTGATATATACACACACAGACCAGCTATAAGAGAATATGTATTTCTCATAGCAGACGAAAGTTTGTGATGGACGACTGTGTTCATTTATTATACGGTCCATCCTCTGTGTGTGTGTGTATATTAACGAGATAGCCATCTTTCTACATACGAGTAAGCTGTGCGAGACATATATTTTCTCCTTCTCGAGATAATTTCGTTTTTTTTTTATTATTACCAGGAGAAAATGTTTTCCCAGCATTTTCTCTCGAGCCAAAGTTCAAAACCTTCAAATGAATAAAGGTTATGCTGACATATAGTGCTTACACTATGAATGTATATCTCTCTTTGAAATGCCCAAAGCCGTAAGGGTTAATTTTGTTGTGTATGCTATTACGAAAAACGTAAAGGGAGGCTTTCTATTCATGTTCCAGCAAACACTTCTTAACGAGAGAGGGGGAGGGTTTAACATTTAATGATGTCACACACTTTCCATTCGAACTAGATCGAATCCAACTTCGCACGTGTGATCTGAGAGAGAGAGCATCTTCTTCTCAGATTCGAAACAATTGCTACGTAACGAAGAATCTTATTTTTTTTTATCCGGTCACGTTAGAAAGTTCGAATAATATGCCCTTTTTTTTTCTATTTGTCTTCATTTTCGTTAGTACTATCCTACAGAAAAAAGGATTCTCCCCCTAAAGCATTTTTCGTATATGGCTGTCAAAAAAAAGGGGGGGGGGGATTCTCTTTTCAAAAAAAGAATTTTATTTTTTAAAAGGTACGAAAAAACGTGACGTGACATAAATTGACCATCGTTACACGCGTTTACTTACTCTCTCTGGAATCGCACCGAGTAAAAATCATTTCTCGTCTTGAATTTCGTAATTAAATAAAGTCAACTTTAGTGCACTTTCATCGTCGCAAGAGGAGAAAGCTTTCGAGTGTTGTCGGAGGGAGTGGGGGGGAGGGAAAGGGTCTTCCTTTTTTCACGCCGAAAGATGACGTAAAATCAAACATCGCCCCGCGTATCATCCGGAGATGCGATACATTTCTCTATTTAAAAAATATATCGATTGTTGTGCGTACATCGTGACTACACGTTTTGTAACACTTTTTTTTTTTCTGGGGGGAGTTGATCTCATTCAATAGCGAACGAGATTGAAATCTTTCATCGTCATTATGTGCTCATTACATTCCCGCGTGCCAATGTTTCCCCCTCTCGGGGCAGATTCTATCAGCCACCTGGCCCAAGAAAACGTTTGTTCGACATGAACAGGAATTTTATTGAGCTATTCTTTTTTTTTTTTTTTAAAGAGAAGAGAAAGGCGAGCAAATTGCAACTCTCTCGCCAATTGCTCGTAATATTCACGTACGCGTATAAACGTTGTGCTGCAGTGTCGCCAACCCGTTTGGATTTTGAATGGGCGCAAATCACGCAGTTGCGGTCGATATTGTTGTACTAACAACTGCCATTTTGCAGTCCACTTATTTTTTAAAAAAATGATTAGACTGTCGTTGAACAAAAAGAAAATTGCCAACGTAATTTTGAAAAAAAAAAAAAGAATATTCTGATTCAAGAAAATGAAACGTCAGTTGTTGTAGCACAGAAAAAGCTGGAAGAAAATATGGCCGTCGCCATCATGTCACAGTGCCGGAAATCGTCCGTGACTTCCTCTTCAATGTGTTACTTGTCGGACAGGACAGGCGAAAGAGAAACTCGGTTATTGCGACTTCTCATCAAGTCTTTTTCAGTAGATATAGCTTTCCACAATTTGACAAGACGAATGGGGTACTTATTAAAAGAAAGAAAGAAGTCCGCGTATTTATGTGTTTTGATGATTTCAAGGAAACAACAGGTTTTCCTTCATCTATTGACTGTCTCTCTTCCCTTTTTTTTTTTTTTTTTGCAGAGATAATAACGTCCATAGACGGTGCGTTTATTGTCTTCCGTTTATGTTGGTTGACACAAATTCTTAATAGTATTTAAGTTTGGTGAGCCGAAATTACATGTAGGACTTGAAAGAAAAGCAAGCGGGGGGGAATGAGTGTTTTGTCCTCTGATGCATTGCTAATTCGGCTTTTGCGCACAAAGTGGACTTTCCCGCACTGTTCCGCTCCCGCAGCTTCGTCGGGGATTAGTCCCGTGCGTCACACACTGATTCTCCCTCCCTTCCTTAATGCTATGAACTATTTCATAGAAAAATTACGAACTGAATAGCCATTTAAAATTTAAGTTTAATGCCGAATGTCTCTGAAATCGCGTCTGCTTGTTCCAGGATGCTTATTTCCCAGTGGGTCATTGTTTAAAAGAAAGTGACAACTTTTCTTTATGATCCTCTCTTCTATAAAGTAAAAAAAAAAGAAGAGTAGTTATTAAAATAGTTACGAATAGCTCGAGGAGACGCTCCCAGTGAGTTAAGGTGATTCCGTTTTTTATATCACCCATTCATCTTACTGCGTAATAAAAAGAATTCCAGGAGAATATTGTACATGTGCTGGAGGCAAGATGCTTTTTTTGGGGGGGGGGGAGAGTTCTTTATATTGGCAGCTTAATGAAAGAGAAACAAATGATTGCGTTATTCTTTGCTAAATATCATTAAAAGACAAGCGACAATAATTCGGCCCAAGTTGCTTCATTTAGTTTTGCGCAATTGCCTGCTGTTCCACGGCTGATGCTAGAGTAAAGCTGATGAGATTCATTTAGCTGTTTATTATACTGCGAGCTAAAATTAAAAAATGTAGGCCATCATTTACATGGCCGTCTCAGCAATATCATGCGCTACTTGGTAAAGAAAGGAAAGGTGAATCGAGACTCTTTTAATTATGGAATGCATTACTGGAATACATTCATTTTGGCTCGCAATGAAGCTGACGAATTACGTTTTGATGGGCAAAAAGAGAAATTCGCCATCGTTTCGAAGGCGCTTTCCACAATCTCTGTCAAGGCGAATAGGAAATCTTTGCAAATCCCACCACATAATATCTAGTGAATAGCAGGCCAATGTTCGGCGTGCATTGCCGAGGGTTTTTGAAAGCTAAACGAGTTTACCGCCTCATTTTACACGTATGTAGGCTATTCAGGAGATCGGGCAATGCTGCAGCGTGTACAGTCAACAAAAGGTACCGTCAACAAAAAAAAAAAACACCAAAAAATGGCGAATCATTATGAGATTCCGAGTTGGTAACTATTTTTAATAAGAAATCTGCTTAATGTAGCAATGTAACCTGATTTCTTTTCTCAAGGGCTGGTAAACCAACAACTGGACTGCACCTTGATGTGACTAAAGATGGGAAACTTATCCAGGTAAGACGACCGCCTCGTTTGTTAATTTTTCTACTGTTGTTGATGCTCTCTATTACCGGTTTAACGTATTTTCGTTGGTCATTCTTTTCCTATAGAAACTGATGATTGATCAGAAAAAATGCTACCTCTTCGGACGAAATCCTCAAATGTGTGACTTTTGTATAGATCATGCATCATGCTCGAGGGTATGTTTCTATGAATTCATGTTTGCTTTTAGTATATTTCCTTCTATCTATTTATAAATCACAGGTCCACTCGGCACTTGTCTGGCACAAGCACTTGAATCGTGCATTCCTTGTTGACCTTGGAAGCAGTGAGTTTAGCTTTTTTTTTAAGACAGGTTTTTAAAAACTAAATTTAAAATTTTTTAAAAAAATTTTCTAGCCCATGGAACATTTATTGGCTCAATGAGGATTGAGAGCGAAAAACCTACTCAACTTCCAGTGGATAGTACCTTTCACTTTGGTGCTTCAACTAGGTATTACGTTTTGAGGGAACGGCCACAAAACGCCCCCAGACCAATTTTGGAAGAGTTGGAGGAAGAGGCCAAAAGTGTGCATCAAGATGGAGGAAAGCTTGGACTCCCCGAATCAGAAATGGAATTAGATGTAAAACACTTTCTGTTTATGACAACAGCTAAATTCGAACTAAAAAATTTAACATTTATTCCAGAACTTGACAGAATTCAATACAGCACACAACCGGCGGATCTCTATGTTGGGTATTGCAGACGACGATGGCGATAATAGAAATCCAGGTGGCAAAAGAAAAAAGAGATCCATCACATTCAATGACGAAGAGGAAGTCATCAACCCGGAAGATATTGATCCGAATGTGGGAAGATTCCGTAATCTGGTCCACACGTCTCTCGTCATCCCTACAAAAGTAATTAGAATATACCCATAGAACTTTTCAAGCCACTATATCAACTAAGGTTTCTTTTCCATTGGCACTACTAAAGCGGATTAAAAATGAAACGTTGGCCAGTGGAGGAGCATCTTCGAGAGAACACCAGTTCCACCGTTCTCTGGCATCCTCGTCGGGCGTAGAGGGACTGTATGGAGGCCTACCACCTGAGATGGGCGAATCATCTGCGTCTCATTTGACTTCTCAATCAGCGTCTGCCGGCCTCTTCTCATCGACTCTAGCTTCTAAGTTGGGACTGCCATTGATGCCTAACCCTGCCCCTGATGTCGACTTGTCCGCCCCATTAGAACCGGCTGCAGCACCGGTGTCTTCCCGAGTCAATGTCGAGTTCGCCCAACCTCCTGCGGTAGAATCGGAATCTTCATCCGGCTTACCCAAGAGAAAGAAATATGCCAAAGAGGCATGGCCGGGTAAAAAGCCGGCACCCTCACTTCTTATGTAACAATTCTCAGTTCCCCCAACTTGTCATTTTCATCACGATTTTCTTTTTTTTTTTTAAATAAAAACAAAACACAAAAAAAAAGAGAAATTTGGATAGGAAAAAAATGAACCGATTGTAAGGATTCTTAGGAGTCGTACAAGTTGGTTATTTTTAGCCTGTTAAAAAAACTTTGACGCACGAGAATTGGTCAACTTTTAGGGATTCGCTGACCGGATATAAGGGGACATTCAAGGTATACCTACGTCCTGGGTATGTCTCTTTAATCAGCATGGGTCCGTCCGAGACTGACGTTGATTTGCGCGTCTGGTTATTAGTGAATTTCATTGTCTGATTTCGTTGAAAAATTAAAAAGAAAAAGAAAAGTGCCATCAATCCAAGAGGTGAGTCCCTATTGTCTTGATCCAGCGGATTGGCTAGGCTACACCGACATTTGCAGTAATGACGGACGTGAAGATGGAGGATAAGAAACAATGGGATTTCGACGATTTACTGCCGTACGTCGGAGAATTCGGTCGCTATCAAAAGTTATTGGTGTGGCTGGTTTGCCTGCCGGCTTGCATTCCTTGCGGATTTCACGCTTTCAATCAGCTCTTCATGGCAAACGTTCCAGACCACTGGTGCAAAACTCCGCCGGATCTGGAACAACAAAATTGGACCTTAATTGAAAGAAAAATGGCCACGATTCCTTACACGGTATTCAATTTCAAACGTTCCAAAGTTTCGAATTTTAATTTTGATCAACATTGACAGGTGAATCAAGGAGTAATGGAGTTCAGCAAATGTACAATGTTTAACAGTTCGGAAGAAACCGACGGCAATAATATTACCCATTGCCTATACGGATGGGAGTTTGACAATTCAACGGTGTCTTCGTCGATCGTTATTGATGTAAAGTATAAATTGAATGTAATTTTTATGGGGACTCTTCCTAAAAACATTTCTGGTTTATTTATTTTTTTAGTTTGAATTGGTTTGCAGTCGCAGTCTGTACCCAACCATTGGGCTTTCATTGTTAAACGTCGGAGGCATTATTGGTGTTTACATCTTTGGCGTAATTAGTGACAGGTATTATATAAGATTCCAATATAATACGCCAATGAAAATTAAATTAAATATTCGTGTAATATGATTAGGGTCGGAAGGAAGATCTCGTTTTTCCTATGTCTGAGTGTCGAACTCGTTGGAGGCTTCCTCACAGCCCTTGCACCGAATTTTTGGTTATGGGCCGCATGTAGATTTGTAGTAGGGCTAACGATCCCGGCCATCTATCAAATTCCATTCATCATAGGTGATTATTATACAGAGATTTTGCACTATAAAGGATTCGTAAATAGTGATCCAATTATTATCGGGATTTTCCCTTTAGCTCTGGAATTGGTGGGACCCACTTATAGAACCTTCATCACCGTCATGACGTGTCTCTTCTACACCTTGGGCATGTTACTTTTATCAGGAGTAGCTTACGTCGTACGCGATTGGACCCATCTTTGCTACGCCACCACTCTGCCATTCCTCGTCTTCTTCATCTATTTAGTGTAAACAATTGACAACAAAGAAACTGCTTCATCATTTTTTTTTTTTACAATAGTCACGTTTGACGTGAATTGCACAGGTATCTGCCAGAGTCTCCTCGCTGGCTGATGTCACAAGGTCGATTCGCTGAAGTGAAATCTATAATGAAAACATGCGCCAAGATCAATGGAAAAGAATTCCCCGAACATTTGTTGCCACAGTTAGAAGTAAAGGGCATTATTCAGATTGAGGACATGGTTATAACAAATTTCTGCAATTCACCACACAAACTTTCTTGTTGCAGAGAAAAATGACGGAGAACCGCAATTCGAGCCTGTCACGACGGTCGGCCCCAAAAGAACCCCACAAGGTCGTAGGCGTGTCTAGCCTGTTCCGCACGCCGAACATGCGGCTCAAGACCATTCTCATCACTTTCAATTGGTATGTAAACAAGGATGCTAAAATCATTTTCATTGTTCAACACGTAATGACGTTTTACGTTCAGGTTTGCAAACAACACGGTTTATGTCGGGTTGAGTTACTACGGACCCGTGATGGGCACCGACGAATATTTTTCATTCTTTCTCTCCGGATTGGTGGAAATTCCGGGCTATCTCTTTTGCTGGGCCGTCATGGATCGTTGGGGTAGACGTTGGCCACTCTGCATGCTAATGGTGGTCGGTGGATTGTTTTGCGTGGCCACTGTCCTCATGCCTACAGGTCTCTTTCTATTCTTAGCTAATCATTTTTTAAAATATCCAATAACTGGGCTTGTTTGCTCATACAGATGCGGTCAACGAGACCTTAATTCTTTATTTGATCGCCAAATTCGCAATCGCTGCAAGCTTTCTCATTTTGTATCCCTTTGCTGGGGAGCTGTATCCGACAGAAGTGAGAGGCATTGGTATCGGCTTCACCGCTTATTTGGGCGGTCTCGGTTTAGCAGTCATTCCGTTCGTCAATTATTTAGTAATTATTCCATAAATTTCTGAATTGATCTGATGCGCGTGTGATGATGTTGAACTTACGTTATTAGGGTTCGGAAATGCTCGTTCTGCCTTTGGTTGTCATGGGTTTCATCTCGGCTATTGGAGGAGTCGTCGGACTACGTCTTCCCGAAACTCTTTTCAAAAAGCTACCACAAACGATGGAAGAAGGCGAAGAATTCGGCAAGGATTTTGGCATGAAAGAATGCCTGCAATGCATTCCAGAAAAGTAATGTACATGCAGCTGCTGTTTAGTTGTGCTGTCTGTATCGATAGTATTTCCCTCTTTTCCCGTCTTCAATTCAACAATTTGTTTTCCAATAAAGGCCGGAGGAGTCTATTGAAATGCATGAAATTGCGGGGCAAGTCGACAATGAAGAGACGCCTCTCCGAGTGGAAAATACTACACCATTGTCAACGCCTCTGGCACACCGAAAATCAATGCGCAAGATATTAGTTCATCGAATGAGTTCGCTCGAGCTGCCAGTTGACAAATCCGGATTAGTTAAGTTACACTACTGGTATTGAAAAACAAATCCATTTTCAAAGTGATCTGTAACGATATCACTTTATTGCCAGTCTTTTAAGGTTAAAGTACAAAACATTTAGTCAATTGCAACGGCAATGTTCACGTTACTCACTTGAAAGTATTCACGAAGAATCGTCTCCGCTTGCTGTCGTGCAGATGGACCCAGTTGCGTAACTTTGGCTTGAAATCTTTTGCCTTTAGCAGCGCCTTTGCCCGCCAGACAACTGCAAATCCTAGTGAGTTATTTAAATTTTATTCTTTTTTTTGTCGTTAAGCTTGTTAAAAGATCGCGAAAGGGCATACTTAGGACCGAGGGTGCCGATCACTTCCTCTTGTCCAACAAGCGTCATCTGTCCATTGTTGTCTTCTCCTATGGTAATAAGTAAAGTGACATCCTACGCAGGGAATACAATGAACGGTCACTGACAAAAATAATAAGATATATACACTCATGTACCTCAGAAGCAAGCTCAGCTATCAGAGCGCTTGCAAAATCAGCATCTCCGTCTTTGCGGTGAACTACGGCAAATTTCGGTTTCTCTACTTTAATTTTCTCTGCCTGAACGACAGCTAATTCCTTCATCAAAGCTTGCAAAGTCTAGCGTTTTGACAACGTAAAATCAAACAAAAATCATTAGGAATTAATATGAAATCAGAGAGTACGAAAACGGGCACTTTACTTTTTGAAAAACCTTAACTGAGGTTTGTAATTTCGTTGCTAAATCAACGTGATCTTCCGGGCCATTTCTGGAATAAGAATAGAAAACTTTAAATCTGGTTTATGCAAAAGAATCCTTGGAAATGATTAATACTTGAAAATTTTGGTCAACTGCCTCTCCCTTTCAAGTGATCGATTCATGAAAGCTTGTACTCGGTTGCCACAGATGAAGAAGAGGTTCGTCTTGTTCTTTTTACCCTTTTCCGTATGAAGCAATTTAATAAACTAAATAAATTAAACAAAGGTCAAAATGATTGCTTAAGAGTGGCTTAACAAACTCTGTTGAAGTTAAGTTTTATCTAAGTAAAATTCTACCTGCAAGTGACTTAGATTTGAAACATGGGTCCCGCAACACATGTTACTGTCAACGCCTGTAATTGTAACGACACGAACAGGTCCAGTATGATCATCAGGAAGACCCCTTGAACGTACCTAACAATAATGCTTTCTTGATTGAAATAAGGTATAGAATGATTGAATTTAGATTCATACTTGTTGTGGTATAGCATCCCCCTCATATTCTTCCACTTCTACAGAGGTTGCTTCTCTAATTTTTTCATTCACTTTGTTTTCAATGATTTGGAGTTGGATATCATTTACATTGGCAGTGTCTGAAAACAAAGGAAATGAATTCAAATGTTAGTACTCAAAAATCAAAAGATGGATTTTACCAAGTTCAATATGGGACACAAACTCCCCAAGCCACCAAGATGTTGTTTTGTAACCAAACAAAGTATCAACTATTGCAGTGATTAGATGCTGTCCAGAATGCTGTTGCATATGGTCCCATCTTCTTTCCCAATCAATGACCCCTACTGCCTGCGCTCCAACATCTAGGCACTCTGGTAGAAAGTGAACTGCATCCTTTCCTCGTCTTTTCACATGCAAGACAGGAATGCCATTCAAGACACCTCTATCATCTGGCTAAAAGAATTGATTATTAGGACCCTATGATAACATCAGCATGAATAACTTGACAGACATCATTACCTGTCCTCCACCTTCAGGAAAGAAAATTGTATCCTCCAATATAACTTCAAATGCTGGTATTTTTTCTTTTTTACCCAGGACCAGCCTCTCAATTTGAGATGGCTCGCAAGAGACAACAGTGCTTGTGAACTATGAACCATCAGTTAAATCACAGCACAAAAATTTGTGGTTTTAAAGGCAATATTTACCTCTCTTTTATATGGTGATTTCTGGCATTCAAAAACCATTTTAATTATCTTACCATTACTCTGAATTTGATTGCTTGATAGCAAATACTAAACAGGATTTGTTTTGCACATTTGCATATATTAGCAGACGAATTATACGACCATCTAGTGGCGAAACTTTCATGGAAAAACTCTGTTGACTATACTGGCAACGGTGTCCCTAAGCCAAGATGGTGACTTATTAGAAAGACTTGGACTTGTTTTTTGTGTTTCCTGCGATAGTTTTATCCCACTCTACAGGAAATACAATCGAAGCTTCTAATCTTACCACTTTTGAGCCATATATTTAGGTCTGTTGACTATCTGTGAGAAATTTTTTTTCTTTTAGTCAAATGTTCAACCTTGTCTTTTGGTGTTTTTTTTTGGCTGTTTTCTCTTTTAGAGTGACATTCTAGAGGTTGCAGCCTACTTGTTATCATAGAAAAAAATTTATTTCTGCGATTCGGGAACGTCTTTTATATTCCATGTAACTTATGGAATATGGTAGTTTTGAGTAAGTAAACCTTATCAGTTTTGATATCAATGATTGAGACTACCCTTATCTCCAACACTTTGTTGCAGGTTCCTGGTCTGATTATGGCATTTGAGAATATTGGGAACACCAGTACATTTTAGTGACTGGTGTAGTACTGAGTGGCAGCAAATTCCTACATCCTGGTTTGCATGAAATGGCAGAAAGTGTTGTGGCAGCAGCTACAACCAGCTCTGGCAGCTCAAGCTCTAGGAACAATAATCAACCTCTTTTTCATCAGCTTAATCTCTCAGGTACAAAAGTGGTTTACCTTAACCTAGGTTGCAGATATACCTAATCTTGTTTGCAAACTCAGTTCTAAAGGCCACAGTTGATCCTGTTTGCATAACAAAAAAGCCTTCACCATATGTTGAAGTATTAGTTGATGGAAAAGTGGTTCGGAAAACCGAAGCTGTTAAGAACTCCCACGAACCCACCTGGTCTAATGAAACTTTCACTGTGTAAGTTTTATTAGCAACATGATTTGGCATATTTTTTCAAGTCTTATCTTTGTATTGGCAGGCTTGTAACAATTTCATCAAAATGCCTCTTGAGGCTCTACAGTCATTCAACTTTCAAGAGAGATTTAGTCTTAGGAGAAGGCAGAGTTGATATCCACAAACAGTTAGTACGGGAGCAGGGGAAATTTGATAAAACCAACCTTGTTCTTGACATAAAGGTAAGCCTGTGTCAAAGACAAAATAGGGTAGAATATGATATAAAACATAATTTCTGCCTGTAGGGGGAAGTGAAAAATGGCATTAATGCCGTGTCACCCACACCAGCTGCTAATGGACGCAGTACCAGAGTGAAAATAGGAGAAGTCTTTATCGTAATGGACGGAATGAGAGTAGATCCTAAATTGTTAACAGGCAGCCGAAGCGTGGCGAGGTAGAAGAATGACAGAATTAATAAATAATACAAAATTATAATTTTATATATCGCTCCTTCAATTAGGGTGAACGGCGAGACAGGTGAGTCAAGCTCCACATCCGAGATCCGGACGAACGGTGCAGCAGTGGTCCCTGCTACGAGTAATAATTCGGCCATAAACGAAAACGGGGGTGGAGCTCGTCCTCGTACCCGATCGAATGATGTGGAAACTGCCCCCATTCCAGCAACAACTAGTGCTCCAGCGAGGACACCCAACGGAACTCCGCAGCAAACGCCATTAAGGACCCCGAACGGTACCGCTGCAGCACCCGCTCCTAGGACCGAAACTACTCCAGCAGCACCAGCGGCTGCGCCGGTAGCGGCACCACCTGGCCCAGAAGAACCTCTTCCACCAGGGTAAGACGTTTTTCTTTTAAGCCAATTTTATTGATCAGAGGTACATTAATTATCGGTTGTTTGAAATATAGCTGGGAAGTCCGCTTCGATAAATATAGTCGGCGCTATTACGTCGATCACAATACGCGGAGTACCACTTGGGAACGCCCGCAGCCTCTTCCTGCTGGGTGGGAGATGAGGAGAGACCCCCGGGGGCGAGTCTACTACGTTGATCACAACACGCGCTCGTAAGTCTTCGCAACTAAATCTTGTTAGTTTTATCATGGGCCTAAAAACGTGTTCATTCGAATTCAGGACGACGTGGCAAAGGCCGAACGTGGAACGCCTGCAACATTACGAACAGTGGCAAGGCCAAAGAGCGCATGTCGTCCAACAGTGTAGCCAGAGATTCCTATTTCCACAGGTAGGCCAGAAACAGACTCGTTGCCAAATGACGTCAGATCATGTGATAGCGGTCGTTATCTTAATTAGGGCGGTGGAGTCAGCACCGGAACGGCAGTGGTGACGGGCACGGAGGAAAGTGATCCGCTCGGGCCGTTGCCCGAAGGCTGGGAGAAGCGGGTGGAGCCCAATGGCAGGGTCTACTTCGTCAACCACAAGAACCGCACGACGCAGTGGGAGGACCCCAGAACTCAAGGGTGTGTCACCTGTTGTCAATCCGCCCAACGTCTTAATCATTTCATTATCGCCCTTTTTTTTTCTCTCCTCCAGGATGAACCAGGAGGATCCCTTGCCTCCGGGATGGGAAATGCGAATTACCGACGATGGTGTTCATTACTTTGTCGACCACAACACCCGGACGACCACGTTCCAAGATCCTAGACCAGGGGCTACCAAAGGGTAAGTTTTGATTACACTGTCACGGACATGTCTCGAAACTTCCCCTTCTTATCTCTGACGTGTTTTAATTGATTGCTTTTGTTGTACAGACCTAAAGGTGCCTACGGTGTTCCCATAGCGTACGAACGGTCTTTCCGCTGGAAGCTATCTCAGTTCCGCTACTTGTGCCAGAGTAATGCCTTGCCCTCGCACATCAAGATCACTCTCAACCGGCAGACGCTGTTTGAAGATTCGCACCACCAGATCATGCGCCTGCCCGCCTACGAACTACGCAGACGGTTGTACGTCATCTTCCGCGGCGAGGAAGGCCTTGATTACGGTGGAGTGGCTAGGTATTGTTTTCACGTTGCTTGATAAGATAAGTCAAAGACATTTCCCTTATTATTTATTTTACTTTACAGGGAATGGTTCCTCCTGCTGTCGCACGAAGTCCTAAACCCCATGTACTGCCTGTTCGAGTACGCAAACAAGAACAATTACAGCCTTCAAATCAACCCAGCGTCGCACGTCAATCCGGATCACTTGCACTATTTCAAGTTTATCGGTCGATTCATCGCCATGGTATGTTAGCGATCAAACAAGCATATCGATTCAATCAGTAATTTGTTTTTTGGAAATTCAGGCTCTATATCACGGCCGCTTCATCTACTCGGCTTTCACGCTGCCGTTCTACAAGCGGATGTTGAACAAGAAGCTGACGACCAAAGATATCGAGTCGGTCGACCCGGAATTTTTCAATTCGCTCATGTGGGTCAAAGACAACAATTTGGAAGAGTGCGGCTTGGAGCTCTACTTCTCGGCCGATTTCGAGGTGCTGGGCCAGTTGACGCATCACGAGCTGAAGCCCGGCGGCGACAACGTGCGCGTCAACGAGGAGAATAAGGAGGAATACCTGAGGTGCGTAACTAGGTCGAAAAATGGATTCCCTTTGATCATTTTTTGAATGATGTCCTTTCTTTTTCAAATAGGTTGATGACTGATTGGAGGATGAACCGCGGCATTGAGGAGCAAACGAAAGCCTTCTTGGACGGATTCAACGAAGTGGTTCCACTTGAATGGCTTCATTACTTTGACGAGCGGGAGCTGGAATTGATGTTGTGCGGCATGCAGGAGATCGACATCGATGATTGGCAACGCAACACGGTCTACCGCCACTATACCCGCAATTCCAAGCAGGTTCAATGGTTCTGGCAGGTAAATTCGCATTTTTTTTTTTAACACGTGACGCGTATTTCTTATCGCGGTCGTTTAATTCCCTGAATATCATTCGCCTGTTAGTTTGTACGCGCCATGGACAACGAGAAGCGAGCCCGTTTGCTGCAGTTCGTCTGCGGTACATGCAAAGTGCCCGTCGGAGGATTCGCCGAGCTCATGGGTAAAGAAATAACGATAAATTTTCACTCATTTCGTTTTTATTGTCCAGAAGAACAACACATTGTACGAGATTCGAATTCTCTCCCCCCCCCCCCCCTTTTTTTTTTATTTACTTCCGCCCTGATTTCCCTTACGGTGTGAACCGTCTTGCGTGTCGTTGCGGTTACGTCAAAAACCGTACACCACGCGCCCATCTGTCGATCCGCATCATTGCTGTGGTGGAATGAATCGTTCGTTTCCGAGCCATTTTCCCGGCTCGTTGACTTCTTTCTTTCCTCGTTGCTTTGTTTTCCTTTGGTACTTTTGATTGTTTAATCATCCTTTGAAATGTATGTTTTCTTTTTTTCTAAATCCCTTCATTCAGGGAGCAATGGACCTCAGCGTTTCTGCATCGAGAAAGTCGGCAAGGAGACTTGGCTGCCTCGTTCGCATACGTGCTTTAACCGGCTCGACTTGCCGCCCTACAAGAGCTACGAGCAGCTCGTCGAGAAGATGACGTTCGCCATCGAAGAAACCGAAGGCTTCGGTCAAGAATGAGATTGAGAAGGTGAAAAAAAAAACTAAGCTAAGCTAACAACACAAGGGATAAACTTGCTACGAATTAAATATCAGAAAGGTAGGAGAAAATGGGTGGAAGAATAGGCTGACCTTTTTCCTTTAATTGTACAATAGATTTTGCATATAATATATATATGCCAGTACTTCCCTTCTTCACATTAGTACCTTTCCGTCGGCCTCGTTTGTTTACCACTTCCGATTCCCGTTTTTAGCATATAATAATTTCTTTTAGCGTAACAGTGCGTCGACCCATTTTTTTTTCTGTTTTTTGTAAAACGGCGTTTGTTCTGCGCGAATGTGCGATAAGAACTGAGTGCGTGTGTTTTGGTGTTCAATCAGTAATGATGTGTTGGTTGTTTACGTCCTAAGTACGCAATCTTTTTTTTAGATTTAAAACCAAAAAAAAAGAAAAGAAACAAAAAAATCGATAGAGTTTATTAACTTTTTTTTGTGGGAGGGGGGTGTGCGTTTTTCACGCGTTTCCGTCATGTATAATCCCCAACAGCCGAGACGACGCTGGACGTATTTTTTTGTCCGTTCGACTTTATTTCTATCATTCTGAACGATGTACTATTTTCTGTTGAATTTTTTTAAAATTTGCATATCGCACTGAGTGAATAAAAAATAAACTTCTACCATAAGCGAACAAATTTTTGTTTTATTATTATTGTGCTTATTCGATTAAATTTTGATTCTGCGTTGACAAGAACTAGATGGCGCTAAAGACGAATGAAGCTTGATTCGACCGCTAGATGGCTCAGAGTTCGTCTGTATTTTTTTGGAAGCAGGCGTGAGTATATTTTCGCGCTGTATTGGTCTAGGATGCGTGTCTGATTTGAGCATCAACCAGTTTACAGATCCTTCCCCATGTTATTAGAAGATTTGAAACAACTAACGGCACCGTTTCGTCTTGTTCCACCCAAGCACCGCCTGTAGCGAGCACGTAAGTCGATTCATCTTCTTGTTATAAACTGGCGTAGTTGAGTTATCATTAGGTGTATCACGCTATGTAAAACGATCATCGTTCCCCTCAAACATACTGCTAGTAAGTCTTCAAGTGGACCAACATAAAATGGGAAGGATTTATTTGCATGTTGTTACCCAACTCGGATGAAGCCCAAGGTTGCTATTAATTGTAAACAGATTTTCTCTTCATGTTGACTTATCGAGCCCTCATGAGTTTTTCATTAGCCCAGTTTTCGAGCTGTGTTGGCCACAAGTTCTAGGAGAAGGCCGTGCCTCATCAAGTATTAATGGTTGCGAAAACAGATTTCCATGGAGGAGGGACAGAAGGGCAGAGAGAGAAGTGGATCAATTTTAAGCAAGCAAAGCATGCTCACGCGGGAGGGGTCGATCGATTGGTTTCTCTCTGGAGAGGGAGCAAAGAGAGAATGAGAATGAAGAGTAGGAGAGGGAGAGAAGACTGGAGACAAGTTTTGTTGGAAAAGAGGGGGGAGAAGAGAGGAGGACGAGGGCTGTGCGTTTGGAACGCTTGAGGGGAACGAAAACTTTGTGAATTTGCTTTTGAAATTTAGTCCTTTGCACATCGAATTCGCCGATGTGGTCCAAGTTGCAACTTTTTAGCCCACACTGAGGCCAAGAGTTGTTGAAACATTGAGCATATTCAATCAAAGCCTTTAAAGAAGGACTCGCAAAGATTATTGATTTCTTTTTTATTATTTTGACGTTCTTTTCTTATTCGTAAAAAACACACACTCTACCCTCTGTGTGTCTGACGCACTTGTTTGAGTCGATGAAACTTTCATGAATAGAGAGCAGATTGGATTGGTTCAGGAGAACCCCTCCCCCCTCTTTTCCACCACCCATCTCTTTACACAGTTTCGTTTGAAGTTTTCCAAAAAAAAAAAAAATAAATAAATATAATAATAAAGGCAGGCGGAAAAGGGGATTAAAAAAGACACACACACACAGAGCAGCGCTCAGAATAGGCAATGCAATTCATTAATGTGAAATTAGTCTGATGGGATTCTGTTGTTCTCCCTGGTTCCTCCCCCGACTAGTATTGTCGGTGTAGGAAGAATAGGAGAACTACATATATATGTTTTAAAGGTATTTTATTTTCTTCTTTTTTTCCCCCCATTTTACCGACTTAAATCAGCTGTTAATCAGCGTTGCACTGCTTTTCATTCTCTCCCCCCCTTCGGATGGCGGGACTTTAATTGGAATTAGCAGCTTTGGGGAAAGAGATTGGGTGGAGGGGTAGGAGGTGGGTTTTTTTTTTATTAAGGAGTGGCTGAAGGGATTTAAAAGAGCTCTCTCTTATATAATGATATGGCTTTTGGTTAACTCATTTCTGAAATTCAGCTCTTTTGAAGTCTCTTTTTTTAAATATCCAAAAATGTAACAGCGATTGCCATGTTCTTTTTCTTCGTGAAATGGGAAACACAATTCGATTTGGGTTTTCTTTTTTGTTGTTTTAAATTCCCCTTTCCTCTGCGTGACATGAAGAAGAATGACATCGATATTCTAATCAAGTCCCCCCTGGGCTTTTTCCTCTGTAGCTCTCGGATGTATATGTCTAAGTCGAAGGGATATATTATACGAGCAAGCCCAAAAGGATAACAAAATGCAATTCCCGACTATCTCTCGATCCGACCATTGAATCATTTTGTACAAGCACACACACACACCGACTGTATAGACTCGTATGTGTGCAATAGTCTCGTCATTATACTTTCTCGGCAGGGGGGGGGGGGTGCTGGATAGCCCCAAAAGAACAAAATTGGATCGATATTTCCCTCTTTAGTAGCTCCTACTTTCCTCCTTACTTTGTCCTCCATTTTTATTTTTCGATATTGATTGCACTAATAGTGTATGTACATGTGCTGTATGTCCTTGGGTTTTGATGTTTCTTCAATCATTTAACCAGCAGAGCTTCCACAAATTTCAATTGGAGTTTTTTCTTATTTGATTCGGTGTCGGGGTAGTGAGAAGGAAGTCTCTGCTAAAGTCGTTTAGAAATTCCAAGGATTTCGAATTATCTTCTTCTGTTTTTTTTTTCTTTCGTGCGAGTAGACGACCTCTAAAAAAGAAGAGATGCGGTTGAACGAAGACGAGTTGTTGTGGTTACGTGAGCGTTGAAAGATGATGAGTTTTGATGCGTCGGCATTGACACCGTGAGCCAAAGATTCACGACGGCCTCCCCCCCCCCCCCCGATGTGGAAAACAAAAAATGACGAATGATTTTTATTTTTCTTTTGTTGTTGTTGTTTTCTTCTTTTTTTTTTAAATTGAAACCAACTTCCAGGAGGTTCGTCGTGATGTACCGTTTTTTTTTTAAGGGAATGTCGCATAATAGCGTGTATCCGTTTTGGTTATTAGACGTTGAGGGCCAGGAGGGGGGGGGGATTTGTTGGAATGTTTGTGGCGTGACTCTTGTGTTGCGAACGAGGTTGCTGGACCCTATCCAGGGGTTAGGAATGTTTGGAACATGGCTGGGTTTTTTAAAATTGTATTTTTCAAAAACGTTCGGGAGAAAAAAGGGGAGGAGCTTAACGGCTAAACAACAACAACATGGAAGGGAGAAAAAGAGTTGTGACCCCGTGAGCCATTTGACCCTTAAACAAAAATCCTTTTTTTTTTTTTTTTAAATAAATATTTTTTTTTTTTTTTGGGGCCACGGTGGAAGAAGGATGGAAAATGAAAGAAAAGAAGAAAAACAGTGGAGTTTTTGTTTTTCTTCTTTGACGTTTGTTTTCGTTCTGACTTTTCTTTCATTCTCTTGCTCTTCATCGCTTCCAGCGTCATTCGGGCAACAGGTGGTCCAGCACAGATGTGTAGCTTTCTCTGTCTCTCTCTCACCCCCCCCCCCCTTCTCTACCTCTCAATTCCTCAACTTCTTCTAGTTTAGAAAAAAAAAAAGAACAAAAAAAAATATAGGGGGGGTAAAAATGATGATGATGATGGGAGGGGGGTGACTTTAAAGGAAGGTAAAAGATAATTGAAAGTTAGAAGAAAAGAAAAAAATCATTTTTATAAGAAACCTAAGACGTTGGTGAGGGAAGAAAGAAATGGTAAGGGGGGGGTAAGGGGGTCAAAGCGTCAGGTGCGTGAGTTGGGGGCTGGATCTGACCTGTCGCGCCCTTTTCAGTCGGTTATATTTTTTTTTCCTTTTGGTTAAACTGATTATTATTTTCTTTTTCCTGAAACTCCGATGAAAAATTTAGAAATGATGATGATCAGGTAATGGCATTGTTTCATTGCCATCCGTGTGTGTGTGTGTGTGTGAGTTTTATTGCATCAAAGGGGGGGGGGAGAAAAAATGACATCCGGCCGCCAAACTTTTTGTGTTATTCGTTTCCCGAAGTGGACGTAGTCGTTCTTCTCATCTTATTTTTTATTTCTAAAGTTTAAATGACCATGAACATATAAAGTTTAGATGTATTTAAAAAAGAAAATGGAAGTGGGGCGAGTTATTTTCATAATGAAAATGATTTAAAATGAGTCGATTCATAATGAACATTCTCTCTCTCTGCCTTCTTTTAGTTTGCACAATGTCGTTAGGAAATTTCATCGTCATCACGTCGACGAACGATATTGAAATCCCGAACGAACAAGCAGAAGGGAAGGGGGTAATGAATTCCGCGTGACGTCGGGCGTGGGGGACTCGATCGACATAAAAACGGAGAGAGGGGAAAACCTAATCGATCAGATCATTTCATTTTCTTGCATATTTTCTCCTCTCTTCTTAAATAGTGAAAGTTATTAGATTTTCATAAACTTTTTCTTGTTCGTGTTCTTCTTTCGCTGTCCCCCGAAATGACTCGAATGTCTTGCGTGTAGGAGGGGGTCGGGTGCAAGATTGGGTTCTTCTCATTAGGATTTTCCGAGTATCACAAAATAATAATAAAATACGATGGGATTGTTCATGAGAGCGAACCACAAGGAATTGAGGGCGCATTTTCTTATATGATTAACAATTTCATTTGCTTATCTCTCTCTTATTTTTTTGTGTGTAAGTAAACGCATGCAGCGTTTATAAGAAATAAAACCGCGTCCGTAGATGTTGTTGTTGTCTTCGGCGTATTATAAAAGAACAGAAGGGAAAGCTATGGGAGGGGGGGGGGGAAGAAAATGTTTTCAAAAGAAAAAAAAAGGGGGGCGGAGTAAGGGGGGAAAGGTTGTGTTTAAAGAGGGGGGAAATATATATATATATAAAAGAAATATAGATTAAGTTCAAGAAAATGTTGAGGGGGAGAGAGAGACAGATGGTAAAAGGTCGACAGTTGAAATAAAAATAACTGTTCTTGTTTTTTCGTGGAGAAATTTCGGCGTTTTTAATCATTTCAAAGTGTATGCGTATCTTAAATGCTAAATTTTTATTAAATCAAATGAAATCGTGTGTGTAAAAGGGTGGAGGTGGGGAATGTGGTAGCAGTGTGTGTAGTAGCACAAGAGGAACCGGTTCTTCATTTTCTGTGTTTACGGTTTATTTCAAAACACAAATCGAATGGGAAATGTGGTCGTGTGAAAAACGATAATTTCAGATAAATTTAAAAGAATAGGAGGGATTTTTGTTTTGTTTTAAAAGATTATTTTTGCTGTTTTTTTTTTTCAAATGTCAAAAGTCGATCCATCATCAGGTTGTCGACTACCTCTTATTATTATTATTGTACACGCCCGTCGAAGAAGGAAATCATTCACTACGCGGCAACCCTGTTATTTGGTTAAAACTATTCCAAGACAAAAAGAAAAACCTCTTCTTGCTGGAATTTTCTTTGTTTTTGTTTTCGTTCATTCTTTTAAGTTGAAAAAGACCTAATTAGTTGGTGTGTACAGGCATTTGTTTTTTTCTATTATAATTTAATTTAAGAGGAAACGTGAAACATGGAAGGAACTCGTTTCGTGTTGATTGTGGGCAGGAGAAACCGGCAGATCATTCGATAGTCACGTGCGTTTTTTTTTCATCTCTCTCCCATTTTAACGACTGACGTCACAACCTTGAAAAGCGTTTACCAATCAGCTGATTAATTATTCAGCCATGTTTTTTTGTTTGTGTCTGTCTAAAAATAACACACGTCGAAGAATGTGTTTTCTTTTCGATCATCTTTTTTTGACGACAGGTGGCGCTGATTGAAGTTTTTCGGGATATTCACATTCCGCCATCTATATATACATTTTTTAATGATTACAACAACAACACATAACTTTGAAAAGAATTTATGTACTTTTTTTTTCCAAACAATTTCATTTAAACACACACATTCGATTGGGATTTTTTCAGTTTCTTTGAAACGAAGGAAAAGAAAGAGGAGAAAAGACAAGATTGCCCGCGGGACATTTGTCGAAAGAAGTAGGGTGGGCATGAAGGAAAAAAAAAATAAAATAAAAAGTTTTTTTTTTTTTCTTTTTTTTAAATTTTATTTTGTTTGAAATAAGCCCACCCATGGACCTCGTTCTTCTTTCTTTTTTCTATTTATTCCCCTTTTCTCTTTTCTGCTTAGCTTTCGTGGTCAAAAACTCTTGGGCGTGTGTGTCTATGCACGGCGTGGTGGTGGTGGGGGACTACCAACTGCATTCGGTTTCGTTTTCAGTCTGGGCTTCGTCCTCGTTCGAGATTGTTGCCACACCAACTGTTTCCTTGAATTTTTGTCGTGTTTTCATCTTGAAATTCCTTATCGTTTCGTCGTGGGTGTTTAATAGTTTCGAAGAAAACGATTTTTTTAATTTTCTAGTGTGGTACTCGTTTTTTTGTTTTTGGCGAAATGTTGTGAAACTTGTGGATTTGGAGCCAAAACATTTTTGCCACGCCGTACACAACAGCGGCCATTGCGCAGGACCGTGTTGTTCCCGCGTGGTTGTGTTCGAAACTGTTTTGCTTTTAAATCGGTGTCGAGTTGTGTTTGCGTGTTTGTTGGTTTTTCTCGAGAAATTCAAATCTGATATTTTTTTATTTTGCTGCTCTTCTCTATTTCTGTTATCTCTTTTTGCAAAAGAAAAAAAAAGATAACCGGAAAAAAGAAGAACTCGAGTGCTGTGCTTTTCGTCTGCTGTTCTCTCGCAACCAAACGACACACAAAAACAAATGAATTTTCAATGTTTCCAAAACTTTGAAACTAGAAACTAGTCGTATCAGTGTGTGTGTGTGTGTGTGTGAAACTAAAAGGATAGAGATAAGAAAAGAAAAGAAAAAAAAAGAGATAATTGGAAAGAAAAAGAAACAAAGTTTTTTATCTCGTTCCCCTCCCTACCCCCTCAACAACTATTTCCTACTTCCTCATCCGGGAACACACAGAGATTCGAAGGGAACTTTTGAAATAGTATCCCGAGAAAAAGAAGAAAATCAAACATGGTCAGTAAATATTCTTTATCTTTATTGAATATTTCATGCATGTCAAAAAAGTTGAGAGAATTTCATTTCCGTTTGGAATTGTTTTTCTAATAGAATCAAAGATGGCGGGGCTAGGATGATAGATGTTTACTTATTATCGCTGCAGCTCATTTTCTTTTTTTATTTTCTAAATGTTTTTTAAAGGGATGGATTTCTGATGTTAACGGCTTCCCCCTGTCCTGTTTGTATGTTCCACATTGGTTTGTTTGTTTTATTCGTTTCCCCTCCCACCCTCCCGGTTCCTTGCAAACGAAATAAAAGTGGGTGGGTGGGGAGGGCAATGTTGTTGCTGTGGCCTCAATCTGATTTCTCCCCCTCCTCCTTTTCTCTCGTGTGTCTGACATTTGGGTTAAATAAATGGGAAAGTGAGTGTGTAACACACACACACACACACACTGAGGAACCATGTTTGTTGGGTGTGGTCCCTCCCGTTTTTCACTGTGGAAAGAAAAAAAAAGTGGGAAGAATTTCTCTCTGCCAACCTCCTCCTCCCCCCCCCCACTCTTAAAAAGAAAATCAATAACATCAAAACGGGGTGGGGTGGTGCCTTTCGACATATTTTTTTTTTTTTTTTTGAATTCTCAAATTTGATTTCCCCATACCCTCCCCCCTTTTTTTGCGTCACTCTTTGATATTTGTTTTTTTTTTCTTTTAATACTGAAATTACCTAATCTTTTATTCCGGGAAAAAAAAAGAAGAGGGAATTATTAAATAATGCAAGTTGAAAAGGGAAGGGAAGAATCTAGTTAACATGTGAAAGTTTATTGTTGCCGTTTTCAACACACACACAAAAAAAGAAATAATACTGGGAATGATAATTACTGTCTCACGCGTGATTGTAAATGATTTCTCTTTTTTTCCTCTGTGTCGTTAATCACCCGGTCCTTTTAATTCTTTCCTTTATTATCATTTTCTTTTTCAACGTTACCGAAAATAATAATCAAGTCTCTCTCTCATCGTTGCACGAACTTTAAGTTTTCGATTCAATTTCAATAACGGTTGATTTTGTTTGTTCAAACTCAAAAGACGATTGACGTCATTTTGATCTTTTTTTTTTTTTTTTTAAGGAGAAGGGAGGGATTCGCTTTGTTTTATTCTTTGCCATGTGATCGAGTTATGCAATCGATATGCAACCCGGTCGTCTAATACCTTAACCAAAGAGAGGAGAGAATCTCGCAGAGTTTGGTTCTTAATTGGATCGCAAGCGCTCCCCCCCTCCCCGTTTCTATCTAATATGTACATACTAACATGGCGTTTGTGCTTCGGTTGTGTTCGCTTTGATTGAATTAGTTGAAAACGGAACAACAACAAAAAACAAAAAGTTTTTCTCTCTCTTTTTTTTTTTTTTTGATTATTTTCCAGCGTTGCCATCATTTCGGAGATCGAAAATGAAGATGCTCATTTTCGTACGGGGGTAAAGGAAAGGCCAAGGAGAAAGACCGCACTAATGATTCGGTGGGGTGTTTAGATTGCATTAGATATTTAACTATAGGCCGTGCACGGCTGATTATTGATTGCGTTCCAGCCTCTCTCTCGTATGTGACGGGGGATTGAAAAAAAAAAAGGGAAAATGTCGTTCACGTACGGCAACATCAATTTTAAAATGATTTCCTTTTTCTTTAAAAAAAAAAAATATATATATGCATGGAAAATGTGCGGAGAAAAGTGAATAATGATGTTGGGCGGGGTAAAAAGGAATTGCGTTCGTTTTCTTCACGGTGGGGTGTTGGAGAAAATGGCGAGATATGGTAATAATAATGGAAGAGACGCTTGAATTGATGGGTTGGGTTGTTGTGTGTTGTATGCCATTTGTTGTACTCCCCGCTTTTGCTCTTGTTGTCCTCCAATGGGATGTCCTCGTTCACCGTTGGCTGCCTCTCCCGATCTTGCGCATTGAACGCGTTTATGAATTTGCTTTTTTTTTTATTATTCGTTTTCGGTTTGTTTCTTCTTTTTTTTTTTAGGGGGTGAAACAAAAATTTCGATTCCCGTGGGCAACGTAGAAACATGTCGGGAATTTTTAAATTGAACGAAATCTTTCAGTTTCCCCCCCCCCCCCCCCCCCCCCAAGTTAATGTATTTGTTCATATTTAATTTTTGGAAAAGGGGAAACATTTTTTTTTTTTCGTTTGAATATTAGGATAACAAAAAAAAAATAAATGAAAAGAAAATGATTTGATGTTGCGTAAGTCGGGCCACTTTGAGTAGACGGGAAGGAGATGCGCGGTTCACGACATTTTTAGAGCAAGTCCCGCGCACAGCGCCACTCTGCTGGGAGGCCCCTGGACGCGTGTGTGTGTGCGGAGCCCCCCCTTCTTCGTAACACGCGCAGAGAGACACGACATCGTCCCGTCTGTGGAAAAACGTGAGGGTTTTTTTTTTTTTTTTTTTTCGCCCTTCTAGGAACAGAGGGGGGGGGGGGGGGGGGGTGCGCGCGCCAGGAGCGCGCATAGGAGCCCCATTTCGGGGCTGTTCCATGTTCCGTGGAGCCTTGTCTTTTAACAAAGCCACAAGTTCCGATCAATCGCTCCTGAACGGATCGTTTTGTTTTCGCTTCCCTCCTTTTTCTTTACTTGACCGTGTTTCTCTTTTTTTTTCTCTCTCTCTCCTGTCGTGCGTGCGTGTGCGAGCGTGCAGTTTGTTTTTGTTTTCTCGGGTCGCTGGATCGAATCCAGGCAAAGGCTTAAAAATTTTTTTTTTTTTTTCGACGATATTTCAAAGCAAAATGGACGGATTAGTTTGTAGTTCGGTTGTTACCGACTTGCACGATATCTTCACCGATCCCGTTTGGTTCAAGGTAATGACCCCTTTGGTATTTCCTTTTTTTTTTTTCGAGGTTTTTTTTTTTTTTTTTTAAATTTAGTTTGGTGCATAGATGGAAAGATGAGCCAACGAACCGAGGGGAAAAAGAATAATAATAACCCGGAGAAGTTGATGAGATTTTAAGTGTTTTTGATTTCCCGTTCTTTTTTTTTTTCTAACTCTTTTGCCACAAAAAAAATGAACGGACTGTTGTGGATGAGAACCGAAACAATTGACTGCTGTTCTTTTATTATTGTTATTATTATTATTATTATTAGTCAATCGGAAATGTTGAGAATTTCAACAGGTTCTTGACATTTATTTATCTCATTGAATTTTTTTTTTTTTTTTTTTCGATTTTGGGAAGAAAATATTTAAAAAATGACAAACACGCGGCGATGAAATCATTTCCCGTCGTGTGGTTTTGTTTTTTTCCTTTCAAAAATGCTGGGAAATTTGCCGGTTAATTGTCTCTCTATTTTTTTTTTCCCGTTGCGAGGCGTCAATTTTTATTATTTTTTCAACTAAAAATAAAAATAATATATTTGAGGATCGGTCACTCGCACCAAGTTTCATTTGCGGTTCTTAACGGATTTTTAAATCACAAAAGAAAAAAAAAATCACGCTGGACTCCCGTTTCCCCCTTTTTTTTTGTACTTCCCGGTTGTGTGTGTTTGTACGATACGCTACTCAACACAAGAAAATGTGCCTTCGGCCATTACACCGAATGGCGTTCAGATGGAACCTCCAAAAAAAAAAAAAAAAAAATCTTGAGCGTGAAAACGAGCGTGAAAAAATGCACCCCGCGTGAGGTGGTGGAAAGCTCAGATCAGTCGACTGTATCATTTTTAATTATTAATTATTTTCTGGTATTTACATTAATATTCATTTAAAAAAAAAAAAGAAAAAAATGCCCTTTTGTTTTGTACCGTTATAGCGAAAACAGGAGAGATCGTGAGTCCATTAAATGAAACACAAGCTGGGGAGGGGGAAAAAAAAGATGGAAGGATATTAATAGGAATTAATAAGAAGAAGAAGGTCGTCCGTAGGACCAATGACGTTGCAGCTCTTTTTCTCTTCTCTATGTGTACAGCTTAACGAAATTAGGAATTTTGATTTATTCTACTAGCGCGCACACACATACGCGGGACCGTATAAATACATTCCGCAGCGCCCCTTATAAACTTCTCTTTTCTCTTTTGGAGCTTGAAGATGAAGGGGGGGGACGGGTATGTTGGGAAAAACAAAACAAAATAAAAAAAGGTTTTTTTATTTTATATTTTATAAGGTTCCTCCTCCCTTTTGCTGCTGCGCAAAGAGGTTTGTGTGTGCGGGAGAGAAAACTTGGAGGGGTCTCGATCGATTAGTTTCTTCAGTGTGTGTGTGTGTGTGTGCTTTTTGCTTATGTGTGTATCTCATTCTCTCACTTTTCATTAGATATTCTCTCATTCCATCCGTTTTCTTCTTTTTTTTTTTTACTCTTCCGGAGAAGGAAACAAAATTCAAAAGAGGCAGTCGATCTCTCTTGCCCTCAAGGCGAACAAATATGTGAAATCAATTGAATTTAAGAAAGAAAAAAAAAGAAGTTTGCGTTTGAAATTGTTTTACAATTAAAAAGAAACGAAAATATTCTTGCCAAAATGAGGAGATCTAATCATTTTTTACTCATTTCATTAAAATATTAAAAGAAATTGATTTTTCTCAAGGCTGGAATTAGATCTCTCTGCGTTGTTTTTATAGAAAAAAAAAAAAGAAAACTTTCCTATATATATTGTGTTAGACGTGCCCTACTTTTACCCCTCCCAACTCCAATACAATTTACTCGTCTCAACTCTCTCTTTTTTTTAAAATGTATTTTCATACGTGTACAGAGATATCTTTTGCAATGTTCACCTACGTGTCGAAATTCCCTCTTTTTTTTTTTTTTTAAATCGCATTGCGTCATTTTTAGCTGGGCAGATTGCAATCTGTTTGGAGGAAACTAGTAGCCGGGCACAACTGATGAAATGAAAAAGGTCCGCTGGACTTTTTTGTTTTCGGATGGACGAGGGGGGAGGGGCAACTGTTAAATAGACGGTCTAAACTCGTCCATTGCGTTTGTCGCTTGTTTATCTTTTTAGTTTAAGAGAAATTGTGTTATTCAGTTAACTTGTTTGTTCAACCATATTGTCCAAAGTTAACTTTTGCCTTCGTTTCGCCAAGTTTTAAAAGTTTCAAAAAAAAAAAAAAAAAACTAATTTCTGATTGAATTTTCAGAATTCCGAATTGGTGGCGTCGTCTGCTCATCCCCTCCAGCAGCAACATCTTCACGTGCATCACCAGCAACAACAACCGCAACATCACCAACAGCAACAGATTCAACAGCAACAATCGGGCCATCATCAGATCCATCCCGACTACAGCAACACTCATCGATATAACATGGCCGATCAGGTATGTGTCTGCGTGTATTATTCCAACCCCCCCCCCCCCCCCATGCTCATACGCCATCATCAAAGATGGCCGCTTTTTGATGTTGGTCGTTTGTTACGTCCCCCTTCTCTTCCCCCGTTCTTCTTCTCCTCTTCTCTTTTCTCTATTCTATCCCTCCCCTGACTAATCAATACAACCCCTCGTTTTCAAAGTGGCAACAGTAGTGCACACGCACCATTCCCGGTCGTATGCAAATGAGATTAGTTTTAATTATTCAAGAAAAAAAAATGGAATTTCATTTCATTTCTTTTGAATTCAAAACATAAAAGTTTCAGCCGCACACGCCGAGCTTTGGTGACGATGAGTTCGATATGGGATCCCTGGGCCTGATGGGCGGAGTGCCGATTGCCGAGCAACAGCATCACATCCATCCGCACCAGCAACAGCCGCAACAGACGCAACAACAGCAGCAGCAACAGCCGCAGCAGGGCATGTACCACGGCAACCCTTCGGCCGGAGGTGACATGTCGTCGCACTATCCGCTCTACAATCCGCACGCCATGTCCGATGGAGGAGGTTACACGCTGCAGACGTTGGGGTCGCCACCGGCCAACAATCCGATGGCCTCCGTCAACAGGTACTCGCCCCAGCAGCAGCAGCAACAACAACAGCAACAGCAGCAGCAACAACAGCAGCAGCAAGTCGGCCGGATCACCGTAGAGTGCCGGCCACTGCAGACCGAAGCGGACATGCACAGGATCTCTGCCACGACGATGGCACCACCTAACTGGACAGGCCCGGCTATGATGCCCGGAGTCAATACCTCGCCGCTAGGCTCCAACGTTTCGGCCACTCCGCCCAGCGGCGATACTAGCGAGGAAAGTGGCGACGATTGCCATTCCATCACACAGGTTCGTTTTTTTTTTATTCAATTTGATGTGATTTTTAATTGGATTCAAATTTTTAATAAAAAAAAAAAATGATGTGATAGATTAATGCCAATAAACGCCCGTCTCCTGAGCCCATTGAGACGAATAGCGGCCGTGCGGGAGGTGGCCAAGCTGCTGCCAAGAAAGCCAAAGTCACTGCGGCCAAAAAGAAGAAGAGGAGGGATCCTCACGAGCCTCAAAAGTAATTTGCATTTCTTTCACGAAATGAGTTTCATTTAATTTCATTAAAAAATTTCATTTTTTTTTTAGGCCCGTTTCAGCGTACGCCCTGTTTTTCCGAGACACTCAGGCCGCCATCAAAGGCCAGAATCCCAACGCGTCGTTTGGCGAAGTCTCCAAAATTGTCGCTTCCATGTGGGACGCCCTGGACGCGGAATCCAAGAACGTACGTGGTTTTTGTTTTTAAATGTTGTGGATGAATAGATTTTTAAAAAATTTTAAATGAAACAGGTGTACAAAAAGAAAACGGAAGCGGCCAAAAAGGAATATTTGAAAGCGTTGGCCGCTTATAGGGCCAGCGTCGTGTCGAAGGAGGGCAACAACGGCCCAGGCAACAACGAAAGTGTTCCAATGTTCCAGGCTACGAACAATGCGCCGACGGCGCAGCAACAACAGCAGAACGTGGCGGCGCAGAACTTTGCCAATTATCAGAGCAATTACAACATGCCACCTCAGCAACAACAGCAGCAACCGCAGTACACGGCGACGATGGCCGTCACTTCTGCGCCGATGCCCCAACAACCCGTCTCCCCCATGTCGAAGAAGCCATCGCCATTGTTGAACTCCCTCATGGTCGATCAGCAACAACAACAGCAGCAGCAGCAACAGCAGCAACTTCATCTACACCAACAACAAATGCAGCAACAACACCAACAGCAGCAGCAACAGAACATGTTGAATTATCCAATGCAGAACAATCGACCGGCTTACATGAATCAACAGCCGCAAATGATTCAAAAGACTGCACCTCATCAGGTCCAGCAGGCCGGAATGAATTATTCACCTCACATTATGCAACAACAACAACCTAATCAGCAACAGTCTCAGCAGCAGCAGCAACAACAACCGCAAAGAGTACAACATTTAAATCAGGTCACAGGTACCGGCAAACCTGGCCCTGGTACCAACGTACACCCACACTGCATCCGCTCCGGCTGTCCCAACGCGGCCATCTCCAGTCCCGACTGGGAGAACGAGTACTGCAGCAACGAGTGCGTCGTCAGCCATTGCAGGTATAAACATTTAATTATTATTTAAATTTGTTATCTTAAATGTTTATCTGGATTTTGAAATGTATTGATTAGGGATGTTTTCTCTGCGTGGGTGGCTTCCGGCCAAGGTGCCCCACCCGGTTATCCACCTCCGGTCAAGTAAAAATGAATATTTGAATTGACATCATAATTTCATAGGAATCATCAAACATTTGAGGGCGGAGAACATTAAAATATATGAAGAGGATCATGAAAATTAGAAAAAGAAATAATAAATCGTGAATACTTAAAAAATCAAGCGAATGACGAGAAAAAGCTTTTACACATTAAGAAAAAAAAAAGATCAATTTTTTTTTTCCTGTTTTCCTCTTTAAAATTTTTTGAAAAATGAAATTCCTTTTTGCCAACCGTTGATTGTATAATTTCTGCTCCATGTAATAATAATTAATAATAATTAATTAAATAATGATCATAATAAAATAATAAAAAGTAAAAAAAAAAGAAGGAACAACACATGACACGTTGATGTTAAAAAAAAAAATAATAAGTTCAATTTGTGCCACTGTTCAAAAAATTAAATCCTAAATTCAATCCCATCCCCTCCTTGCTATTTGGCCCCTCGTTTGTAATTTCTTACTTAAACTTGGAGGATGGGGAAAAAAATTGAATTTCAAAACGGAGAGTTTAAAGATCTTCGTAATGGACATTTAAAATTTTTTTTTAAGTGAAACATGAAAAGAAAAAAAATACCAGTTTCCTCTCATATTATGTCATCAAATGATGCGCGCGCAGTTATATATTTTCAATGCCATATGTTTGTTTGATTTTTGATTAAGCAACATTTCCCTCTTTTATTTGGAGTAGAGTTGAACTTGTTTTTGTTTTTTTGTCAAATGGGCAAAACAAAAAATTGATTTTCTTTTTAGAGCGAAATGATTTTTTTTTTTTTTTCCAAATTCTGTTGGTCGCTCGAAAGATTTGCTATTGAAAAGTTGAAATGATGGTGGCGAAAAAAAAAAAATTAAATATACCTCTTTGTGTTTCATGATGTCGACTTGTGATTTATTCCCGAAAACAAATGACTGCAGAATGTTTAAAAAAATTAATTCTGCACTCTGTTGCAAGATTTTCCTAAATTAAAATACTGAAAAGCACAAAGGACATTACACTCCCCCCTAATAATTAAAAAAGAAAAAAAAGCTTTAAAAACAATTCTATTTTTAAACCTGGAATTATGTCCATATGGCATGTTACTGTCTGGACATAATTAGAACATCGGGAGACGGCCAATGGAGCTGGAAAATGATTGCTTGGATTTGTACCTACATCAAGTACAATAAACCCCCTAAAAAGAAATGAGCCAAGAATGAAGACAGTTGGCATATTTATGTCGACGGGGCCATTAATTATTCCTGATTATAATTTTGGACAAAGGCCGACATATCCGGCGTTGCCTTAATTTTCTAAAACAGCTGTCAAAGAGGGAGGCCCCCCTCCTTTCCACGTACGTCTGCTTTACATATGTTTACTGTGGCGTTGTAGCTCAGTTAACAGGCAAAAGTGTTTCTTATTTCATGAGCCTACAAGTTCAGTTATCTAGCAGTGATTGATCAAGACGTACGGGCGAATAATTGACGGCGAATTGTAACTTGACTATTAGATTCTAGGCACGTTGGATTCAAGTTTCAGGTAGATTGGGACATCTTTACTTCCCCATTAAAATCAGTAGGTAACAAATAACTCAGTTGATGACGTCCTTACACGATTCTTAAATTAGTCGAGTTCTAGTGTTTGTCAAGGTCTTTGAGTATGTTTCTGTTTTTAAATTGTAAATGGACCTATGAACTCTGTTCGGATCGATACCAGAATTCAGTTAGTTATAATGAGCAGCAATGGCGTTTTACTAAGAAATGTGTTTGACGTCAATCAAAGGTCACGTGATATACGGTTCGGCAACCACGGCTATCAGACGACTATTTCTGATGGAATTTGAAACCGTACTTCTTTTTTCCGATAAGAGATGGCGGCGTTGTATGTATGTGTTTTTTTTACAAAAAAAAAAATGCGCCAAATTTTAAGGCCCCCTTTCAATTCCAAGCACGAACGTAGTCCTGAAGTTGAATACGATAAGTGGACGGATGACAGAAAGATTTAAATCACGAACCCTATTATTTACGGAGTTTTTAAACTTTGTCAGTTAATCAAGGTTTACAGGAACGTAGGCCACAGGGGATGCTACTTGGTGACGGGTCGATAAATGCTATCCTTTACAGCAATTGTGATGCCACATGCATTGGAATTATGTGAAACGCGTTTTGCTCAACTTTCGAAGGTTTTACAGGGAAAACTCGTATGAATTCCTGGGATGATTAATTATAAATGAATCATAAGCTTTGTTGCGTAAGGCTGAAGTATGCGAGTTGTCGTCAAGAACATTGTTGTTTCAGGTTTGAACTGGTATTGATCCACAACTCATTACAGGAAATGCTGATTATCTTACCAGGAAAAGTATTGACGTGCCCGTACGCAACGAATAAATCTGTTCTCTTTTTTTGTAAATTGTTTGGACGTGTTTAATCAAAGATATTTACCTTTTTTTCTTCGTACTTTAATGACTCCTCACGTGAAACGTCGATATTCGTGTGCAGGTCATGGCATTTCCGCTGAACTCGAGTTGTCTCGTTCACCCAAACTTTACAACAGAAACGATAATCGGAAAACTCAATTAAGAGCTGACATTTGACGTTATTCATACTTGCTCAAAAACATCGAGAAGGACTCCATCAGAGCAATATGCTTTTGGCGGGCTTGGTTATTTTGTAATTGAATCATTAACGACGTCTCGAGAAAAAAATGAATAATGAAATCAGGTATGATGTAATTTTACCATGGAAGCCCCAATGGGTGTAGATATGCACTCATTTTAATAATTTGATGCTCGAAGAAACAATTTCTTCATTGCTAATAGTCTGGGGCAACTAGTGATGCGCGAAAACATATTAACTTGGCACAGAGCCTCGCTAATTGTCAAAGGAAGTCGGCCATACTATAGGCCAAACTAATGGCGCTAGTGAGTACATTTTCTCATTTTTAGTTTCACTCTTTATCATTGTGTTGTTAGTATAGAATTATGAGCTTGAGATCGAATACACAAATTGGGGTTTGTCTTACATCGTTAAGAGCTTTTTAACGCATTTAATCGTTATCAAGCCAATCGTATCAAACTAAGATCTGAATTCTAAACGTGACGCAGCAAAATTTTTAATGGCTGCGCTAATCAGTTGAGATGCTGCGCACGCTGCCACCATTCACGATCTATAAATTGAAATTTAATTTGATTGATTTATTGTAGGTATTTAAACTACGGGCTCTAATTATATTTTTAATTACTGCCCATGGGTGCCCTTTATAACTCTTAATTTTTATTACTCGATGAAGTAGGCAATTACGAAAGCTGACGGCTTTGCCTTGCTGACGAGGTCTTGCTCAATTTGATAGAAGTTCAATTTAAAGGCGTCATCGTCTGAGATATCAAATAATTTAACCAGATTTGGTGAACATACTAAAGCTTCAGGTATATTATCTGTTAATCATTTACGTATGTGTAAATTGTACCTTGTTCTTGACAAAACAAGTTAAAAGAAAGTGGAATGTGTACGATCATGTGCAAGATTATGAAACGTCATAGTTCTCGTATACTGCCAATCCTCAGTTGAATGCATATCAGTTATGACATTTAAAACAAATACCCAGTTGGCCGTCGATTCGTCTGAACATATATGTGATATATGTTCTGCTTTATGAGTTCCATCATGCTTGGCTGCATCCAACTCCTGTCACTTTCATATTTGGCCTGTCGTGTCAAAAACAAAAAGTAAGTGGAACTTTCATCTCTATCGTAATCCCAACAGTGTCAGGCTGTCTAATGCTTTACCATGTAGATGGCCCTAAGCAACTTGGGTGGCAAACTGAGAAATTATTTAAACAGAAAAGATAATCTTAATGATTTTGAGAATTACTGGACAAGTTTGCTATTTCAAAATTCAGCTTTCATTGAAAGGCTTGAAAAGGTTTTAAAAGAAAGAGCAGGCAAATCTAAAGCTTTTCTTTTTAAACAATTTTCATCCATGTTGTGCACATGGAAAAAGATGAAAAGATTTTTGCAGTATCAGAAGTTTGGATTCTTGGCATCATTGTTGTAGCGGACGTTACCGTTTTTCCCTTAATAATTTAAACTCGTAAGCATTTCCTTGTTTTTATTCGTTAGTTGTTAAAGTTGGTGTATAAACCATGCAGTATTTTAACTTGTTATACGTCTTTCGTCTCTCCTCAAACAGGTCGTCCTACTAACAAGCCTCGAATCTTTGTTTTCGTTCTAATCTCTAATCATTTTAATATGCTTGTTTGCTTAAGGGTCACTCGTAACGCTGATTGGAAATCACTGTAGCAAAGTCAGTTGGGGGAAAGCCTAACAAGATACGAAGTCGATAAGACCGATAATAATTTGCTTCAAAGCTTTTAATGCTCATATTTTGTTTTGAAAACATTAGGCTGTCTCAATGGAAGTCCAAACAAATCTGAGATTGTGCACCTATCATTATCGTAAAACAACATTCAATCTGTCAATCATGTTTTTTGTTTGTCCCTTAAGCAAAACAAGCACTCGAGTCGATAAATTAATATAAATATTTATAGATTATCCAAGATATAATTAGAAGAATAACGATGGGAGAAAAACATTTGACGCGATTTAAACGTGTTGATGTAAACATTTTGAACAAATAGTTGAGTAACCTGTTAAATAGTTGGAAAAACTTTTCGACAATTAGATTTGGCTGAAATTGAATTATTCTGTTGCTTTACATCTACACATCCAACTCATCGCGTTCGATAGCGTCGTATTGTGAATTGGGCGGGGCTGGCGGAATGTGCGTGTTGCTGACTTCTTGTTTCGCCAGTGCCAATGCATTTTGCGAGTAACTAGAAACCATTTCTTTCGTGCTGGATCGTTGGATAATGGCCAACGAGTTAGATCTCCCAGCATAGTTGAATAATCTCCGTAAATAATTACTACGTCCTTCGTGACTTGCACACTTGCGCTTTTTATGGCGATGTTTCCTTCGACAGATGAACTGTAATGAAAATTTCTTCCAAGCCGAGCGGAACTGTTTCAAACAATTCATGTTTAAAAAAAATTAAAAGCGCTAATAAAAATGAATGTGATTGATAAATACCTGCGTGTTTAGAAGTCCGTAAATAAGGGGATTGAGTACAGCAGACGTTTTTGCGAACAATGAAGGTATTGTTGCCAAAGGGGGTGAAACAGCTCCATTGTAAAAGAAATTTTCATCGCTATTAATGAGTGTCGTATTTGAATAATTGGCAATGTTTGCCGTGTCGCTAATGAGCGTTTCGATAAGAGCCAGGATCGAGTATGGAGTCCAGGCGATTACAAAAGCTCCAATCATGACAGCTACCATCACGGTCACTTTTTTCTCCACTGGATCGCTGCTGTTGTCATTCTGTTGCCCGGCAGAAGCCAATTGAAGCGTCGACTTTAATTTTCTTCTCATTTTGCTCGTCTGTTTGTCGTGAAGGAGAAAAAGATTTATTTTCCAAATTGTAGGGATCGATTCGAATATGTCGGGATATTATTTAAGCTAACCTTTTGAATGAAGACTAGGATGCTGGTGTAGGAGATGGTGATGGCCACTAGCGGCACGAACAATCCCATTGCGAACATGTAGAAAATGTAGGATCGATTGTTGTCCATTTTCGATTCCCAATTCACCGAACAGCTGTGATACGATTTTCTTTTTCTTGGTATTTAATTCAATGTTTTTAAAATTAATTTTATGTTACCTGAGATGAGCTGCTTCTCGATCGTAACGGCCCCATCCGAAGAGTGGCGGACATGTGATGGCCAGCGTATAAGCCCAGATGAGCGTTAAAAGAAAAGCTCCCTGGCGAAATCCAAGTCGTCCATTGTGATCAGTAAAAGGTCCATTGCGCTTAGCTGAGTACCAGATGACATGATGACATCGCCATAGAGCTAATACTGTTAGAGTTGTAATGGATCCTATACCTTAAAACGTAAATTCTTGGTAATTATAATTATTTTGAAACAGTAATTTGATTTATTTAACTCTTGTTTTACTCTCACAACCTGCAGTGGACATAATCATGGCGTAGGCTACGCACAGCTCGTGACTAAAAGGCCAAGTAAATTGCCAAGCAGCGACCGTTGACACTGGTGTCCTAATCAACCCATTAGAAAAATCAAGTTAAGAAAGATGTTTTCTTTTGTTTCGCTAATTTGTTTACCCAAAACCGGCAATGGCACCGTCGGAGCACGCCAAATTGAGAAGCATCCAATTCAAGGGCGTCATTTTCTTAGGGCCCCCATTAGGTTGTTAGAAAATTGAGCAGCGCAATCAACATGATAATTTAGTCCATTTTGATACTGTTCTGATCCTAATTTACTGTTGCTATGTCATTCTTAAATACGCGACTTTCTATAGCCACAGACCTCCACTTAAAGAATCCATGCAAATTCAAACATTCAGACTATTGTGTGCTGTTGCGGGTAATTTCGTTTTTACAATTAAAACACGATCAATAGATTTCCAATTATTATTCATTTTCATAGGCACAGTGAACGTGGCTCTACCAGCCGAATCCCCCTAACAAACGTGGTTTTACCATCATCAAATTAAAGATACGTAATTGATTCTATCAATTATTCCCTACCAATCCAATATACATATAATGGGATTCCCTAGGATGCCATTGTTAATTACCTGCGGGTCATTCAAGATGATGATGATGACTACAATGTTCATAATCAAACCGATGGCACTAATGAATAACAAATAGGCGCCTGCTGACAAGTAAACCCATTCGGGCATGAGTAGACCTGTACTGCTAGCAGAGATATTTCCAGTTATGACAGACCATCCGCTACCGTTAAGTGCAAAACCACCGGCATGCCCTTGCGTTCCATTATCCACTTCACCAAGATACAAAGTCTCCGAAATATTTGGGGCCGATCCAACACATCCACAAAGAAATAGGAAACAGAAACATAAAAATGCAGTACGATATGCCATTGTTTTGTATGAAAGACTAAAAGTGACCTCCGGTTGCACTCTATTTTTCAGGTATCATGTGTACTGAAATTAGTCCTGAGAGTATGAGCGTCTTTTATACTTTGCGACGAGGGATCTTCAGCGCAGATGCGCAAGATGTTCCTACCCCGTCAGTAGTGCGTTATGTTTTTCTCATTGGAAATATCTGTCGTTCGCAACTCCCAGAAATTTTAGGAGGGACGGCTAAGCTGAAATGAAAAAGACTTGATTTAGGAACCAATTTGAAAAGCGAACACGGGTATCGATCTCACAGGAATGAAAAGAGGATTATAAATTTTTGTATGACCTAAGTTCAGATTCATTTGCCATATCTTATGTTCTTAATGCAAATTTGTGAAAAAATTAGGAATATTAGAAAGTTTAAACGCCGCTGATGACGCAAGTTACCAGGCTAGACAAGTTTCAGGAACTTATTCAGGAAACTATAAGAAACGTAAACTTTCGGATAACATTATTATACGTACGTCCCAATGTGTACTCTTATCATTAGCTAATTTTTTCCCTCCTGTGCCAGTTGAATTTAATTTTCACGTAAAGTCTTTAAATGAAGAAAAATAGCCAGACATGATACTCGTAATTACTCGTTCTTGATACTATGAAAACAAAAGTGACTGCCAACAAGTTCATTCTGTTCCACGCAGTTAACTAGTCCTGGGTTATTCGCCATGTAGGATCTGTCAAAAACATCACTTGTCAAGTTTAAATAACAATAACAAGCATAAAAAAAATGTCAGCGAAGACGTAGGATCATCTTAGTTGAACCCTTGAAATATTTTGATAATGACCCATGTTTTCGATCGCGGAAACAAATGGTTTTCGCGTTAATTTTTATTTTTTAATAAATAAAACAGTCAGATCTCCACATCAGATTTTTACATGGCAACCGTGACTGTACAGTTTATCGACTGCTTCGGTGCATTTCTGCGAACCTCATGTTTTTCTGCTTGAATAAAAGTTGAAAATCGTGTCGACGGTTTATGTAAGTACACGAGCCTACTAAATTAAAATATTATTTGTATAGTTTGTTTACGATTCGCAGAAGTATAGGACGTGTTCACGTGGTACAAAAACGTTGTCCTCGTGAACGTTTCGTTATACAATCGGTTGGCATGTGTTGCACGTCACGAGGGCGTTACATAATTTAAAAAGGGAACTGCACTATTTTATTTTTTTCAATATTGAAGTAGAGTCAAACCACGTGCCAGTTTAACGTGATAAAGAATGCCTTAGTATGATTTATTTATGGCTGAAGACTAGGAAGTTTTTGAAAGTTGTATAACACAGACAACCTAAAGTCACATGTTTCTGTGGTGAAAAGCAATTAATTCAACAGATTCCAGAATGTTCTTTATGCTCCAAGCTGGAAACCACAGTCTCAAGTAAAGTTAAATATTTTAATCAAACTTGGGAAGGGCCATAATGACAGAATAATCATTAAAAAAATGGTTTTATTTAAATAGGATTTGTTTTCGTAGGTCACTGCCCAAATTACATTGTCTCCAAAACCACAGCAAAAGATATTGATTTCTCCAAAAAAGGTATCTGTGCAATCTGGGGCATACAACAACTCTGTACCTGCTGCAATCAACAAATCCACAATGAATTAACCACATGTAAATCCATACCAATACAGTAATGGATACGTTTTTATTAATTTTTTTTTGTCCAGATTCGAACTTTTTATGATCAAACACAGCGACAAGTAACATCTGCAATCCCATAAAAGGCGTGGAAATCAAAACAAGTAAGTTAACTACAGATATCTTGTTTAATGAACTACCAAAGTTGTTAACCACCAGACCTTTTACCGCTTCACATGCTGAAGTTCTAAATGGCATTAGTCAAACGAACCGTATTGTTTAAGAAAGTTCAGTCGAAGAGCTATGTCCGTCAAATAGTTTGGCTCGTTACAATGTTAAAACAATGGTAAAGGTTTCTACTAGACGTTAAGCTCCCAGTTTCATGATATTCAGCCAATTTTTCACGTTATGAAATGATGTATTGCCCTTTTTGTACCGCTGTATATTCGCAGGTCCCGCAGCAATCCGATCAATGGAAAACTAGAACTTTATTCGCCCCTTAAATTTCTGGTGAAATTCAAAATAGGCTGCTCGAACTTACGCAAAGCATCTTTTGCAATATAACAAGTAAGCATTATGCCGTTGTGTTCAAAGTTCTGTTTTGTGAAAATCTCGTCAAGTCAGTATTATGTACGCAACCTTAGATTACCCTTAGCTTCAGCAGTTGGTAAAAATATAGATAACAATTTTATTAACTAACAATTAAATGATACAGAATGCTATTATTTCCTATACAGTAAATGTGAAAAGGTATAGTTTCTCTTGAGTAGGAAACTCATGTGTATAGAAGTACGAGACATTGATCTCCATTCTAGGAAAATTGATTTTTCATTGGTAGGCCAAAACTTTAATTATTAGCATATCCCCCGTATGCAGCGATGTTGAATCTTAAGGTAATTAAATTCACCTTTTGTTTGACATTTCTATTGTCCGCACAGTTCATATACTTCTCGTGTGTGGAGCCCGGCACATTCCGAACATCTCTAGCATCAAGGCCAGCATGGAACAACCTTTCCCTTTTTGATGTTTGTACACAACAAAAAGACGTCATGTCTGCAAAACGGTAATGTTTCTTATTACTTTTACTGCAGTCAGCAGCAAATTCGATTTTTCATTCACCTAGGTATTCAGATAGAGGACGCCCAATTCCTGTATATCCGTGAATTCTTCCATGCTGTTGCAGCACATCCCCTGAGTATCAGCTTGTCATCTTACATTTTTCTGCGCGGAAGAGCATGAAGTTACGAAGTAGCGGGGGTATAGAGTTGCAAGGTTTGTTTTCGTTTTAGATAAAGCACTGCAGGAAAAGAAAGGAAACAGCTTTTAACATATTTTGCCATGCAAAACAGCCAGGAATACATTTACAGGCAGCAATGTTTGTCTGTCATGTGGAAAAATTGGGGTATCATCCGTTACATAAGCGATGTGAACTCAAAATCGATTTGGAATTTCATGACGAGCTGTTGCAAACATCCTAATCGATGTATCTTCCCTATGAAGTGCCATCTAAGGTCGGTCCTGGTGAGAGTTGCTTTGGATTGTGAGATGTGAATCTCTCATTTACGAAATCGAAGGTAAACATACTATTTGCACCAATTGCAGAGAGTCAATAGTGACGTCTCATGTTACGGAGGTAAATTTGAAATTAATCGTAACTACATATTTCAGGAGTCAAGCTTGTAATGATCAAAAGTGAAGTGGTCATATATACAAGTATCATGAAGAGGTCCAGGGAAATGATCAACGCAAGAAAAATAATTCTGAGTCCGAAGGTTGACAGTGACGTGTGAGTGAAACAGGAAGAAACACAAAATAAGTCTAAATCAGTTGACAATGAAGAAAACGACGTGAACATCAGCGACGCAGTTCTACAAATGAATGTCTGTCAATATCAATTTAAAAGATTAAAACGAGTAATTAACGTATACCTTGAATGACATTTAACAAGATTTTCCTGGCACCGAACGAGACGATCCCAATAGTGATCAAATCGTCGTCTTTCAAAGTCGTAAACATCGCCAGATCAACTTCGTTCTGCTTAAAGAGATCTGACAGACGCAAAAGGTCAAATAAGAAGTTTGGGTGAATAAAAATTTAATATTTACCTGAATAATGAAACAGCCCGACCGTCTCGAGGAGCTGTGATAGATGTCGAGATGAATCCAGGTCAAATCGAGAAGCTGCAAGTGATGGTTGGTTGTAAGTCTCGTTTACTAAAGCAGGCGAAACGAGAATTTAAATCAGTTTTTAATTAGTCAAGAACTTTAATTTACTTGGAGATGGCAAGCTTGTGCTGCTGGAAGTTTGATCGGAAAGACCGGACGATTGGGGCATATCAATCACCATTGCACTGAATTGTTGAGCACAACTGCTGTCATTTGAAGACAAAAAGTTTGACAACTTTTGGGAAGCTGAAACTATGGAGAAAATGGAATCATATGAATAACCACACAAAGATGGATGTGAGCAGAGTAACTTACTGAAAGTGTTACGAGTTATATCGGCAATTCCTAACCAATTCGACGGTAAATTAGGCATGACGGCCTGAATGCTGGGTTGATCCAGGCAGCGTTGTAGCAAATCAAACAAATTTCCTGATACAAGTCCATAAGGATAATGAACACCATAAAACTTAAATGATTTACAATTTACATACGTGCATTCCATTCGTAAGAAGTAAGTCGGATTGTCAAAGTATCCACGGAGCGTTCTAAACGGGCGAAAACATCGACGTCCTTCGCTTCAACCAGAAAACTGCAACCAACACGATTCGGTGGAACTTGAACTATCAGCTGCATTGGCAACAATCCCTACAAAAAAAGTAAGTTGTAAGTCTTAAACTTTACAAATGAGCACAAAACACATACGTGTAGCATCGAGCTGGCCAAGTAAACTTGGTCGAAAGAACCACGGATCCAAACGCAATACTTTTTAGGTAGATCTTTCAAAACAGAAACATCGGGGCAACGAATGCCAGCCCCTGTTGCTGCCACAATTTTGTTTATATGGTCCCGAATAAGCCAAACGTGGTCGAAGGATGTCTCTACCTTCATTACAACGGTGTCCTGTGTTTAATTCAACATTAAAACAAGGTCGGAGGAAATTGGAAATTCTCGTACCAGGTTATTATGCATTAGTCGTCTAAAGTAGGTTACGGAGTCTTTCAGCTCTTTGATACCATTCTGATGTCCACGAATGTTAACCTGGCAGTTGACACCATCAACCTTTGGATAGAAACGCAACACAACGCCAAATGTAGTTGAAAAGTATTGCAGGAGCGACGACTGGCCAACGACATTTATCCGTTCAAAACTGCAATCTACAATGAATTCGACCGGTATATCCGCCTGGACAATTCAAAACATATGTAAGGTAAATTGAAAAGATCTGGCTATAAAATAATGATTTACCCGAATTCGTTGGCGAGCATTTTCAAGATTAGCTGGTTCACCCCGAATCATTACGCTATTACTCTTGACTTCGTTGCTGATGCGATTGCGATCTGGGAAGTGAATGCGGGTTCCAGTTTCTTTCATCGTGCGATTGATGTTCTGCCCTGATCTGCCGATAAGATGCGAATGGAATGGATAGCTGACTTCTATCGATAAAGTAGCTAATGATGGACCCTATGAAGTAAAAGTAAGCAACCTTTATTACTCAGTGTAATTCGAATAGGTATTAGAATTAAACGGATCAAGATTAATTGTCTTACCAGAGAGTGCTGAGGAATACCTAGAGGAGTAGAGTTGACAGAGAACATGGTAGGACATTGATGGAAATGCGAATGATGGTTGTTCGTGGGAAGCACTGAGGGTATTTAAGGCCACTCGAGGTCAAACAACCTGAGTTCATGGTCTCACTTCATCTCTTCTTTCTCCAAACAGAGCCGCTTTTCTGCAGAAGAGGGGAAGGCGTTGCTTGTCGCTTAAGTACTGGATTATCCCCAAGGAGGGCGTTAACAGCAAACGGTGCCGGCTCCATTCTTTTCATTTGAACTGTTTCTTTGGAATCAAAACTACCGGGAAAAAAACAAAAAAAACATGGTGTGTGTTGAAAAGTTTGCCCGCTTTCGCGCTGAAGTATTATGTTATCGTGACTTTGGGAATGGCTCTCTTTAACGAAGGGATAAATGCCGACTACCTGCTCAAGAATGACTCTACAAGCTGTCCAATCATTGGGACACCATTTACGGCAAAAATTAATGTAGTTCGTCGTTAATTCCAGTATCAAAACCCCATAAGTAAGTTAAATCCGCTTGAACGGTTTCGAACGTTCCAAAAGCTAGCAGACGCATCAGCCATCAAAGTACAGAGAAAGGAAAGAAGCACAATTAGGTTTGATACATTTATTTTTTGTCATTCTTTGTCTCATTTTTCCTTCGTGCTTTTCCATTAGTATTAAACAGTCTTGGGTATGCATTTTTAAAAGTCATATTACGAATTTTTCTGAGTTTGTAGAAAGCAATGGCGGTCGTCAGTGTGAAGATGCACAGTCCTACTACAGTGGCGTCATCTGATAATGTGCCACAGCCTGACAGCCATTCATTGTCCATTTTTGCTTGTTAGAGAACGATGTTTACGTTTGTGTTTCATGTTTTGTATGTGTTTGCACCGAACAGGCAGGTACGTTTAATGAAAATTTCATCAAGCAGGATGAATAGCATAACTTTAAATCTAATTTAATCCGATCATATTTCAGATGGATAAAGAAAAAGGCCATATTGATAGCTATCTGGTGAGTTTACTTTAACAATATACAGTTTTGAGATAGAAATGCGTAAGGTAGTTCGTTTCATGAGTATAAATCTTTTACAGGTCAGTGACAGGATAATGATTCGTCAAAGTATCTACCCCAACGAAAACTTGTTTTAGTGGATGCTGTGACATCTTGAATGTTCAATAAAACAGAAATTGTGATGCAACTTTGGGCCAATGATACCTGTTGGAACAATGAGCTTGAAACAACATGAGAAAGTAAACCCAATTATGCAGAACTGTTTCAGGTGAAACATTCTTTCTTTAAAATGTTCTAATTTGTTTCCTGAACAAGCCCACATCACAATTTTCACTAACAAGAATGGAGTGCCACCGAAGAAAATGAACCATGCTAGTATCCCTTTATAAGAAGTAAAACTTATTCAAATCGGATGTGGGAGAAAATCAACAGGTATTTCAGCATACAATTCCAATCATGCTCCATGAATACTGTCAATTGTTTTATGATTGGATGTGTATTTCCTAATTACTTTCTAGGGACAAGAACATAGAGAGCGGTGTCCATTATCGCGTAAGAAAGTTCATGATGATAGCAATCATATTATTCGTGGCGTCACTTTCTGTTTGATTGTAAAGAAAGTAAAAAGATCCACATCCCACATAGCACATCTCTGCCGTCGGATGTCCGACTGGGATCCGAACATCCGTTAGATATCCTGTGCCATATCGGGTTGTTCCATGGATGTCCGTCGGCTATTAGAATTTGAAGCCCGGTGGAGGTTCCAAAACAAGATCCTGAGGACGTCCCTACAACAGCAAATAGGAGTTCAAATATTTTTTCTTTTTTCTAAATAAACGTTGTTAAAAAACATTTAAACCATGTTTTAAATCGTTTTCGAAAAGGATTTAATATATAATGTAATAAAAATGTCCGTTATAAAATTGAACTCTCGTAGAAAAAATTTTTTTATTAAAAATTAGACCACGGCAAATGACATGATAAAATGTTAAACACATTACGTAACACATTGTTTTTGATCGGATTGCTGCATACTAGCCTGTTAATTTATTGACAAAATAATAATTGTTAAGTTAGTATTATTACTGTAAGAATTAGTTGCTTTTTTTAGTTTCTTTTTTCAATGCGTTGGGATGCAATGGATTAAACTCATTAAAAATATAGAGAATGAAAAAAAGAGTAAATCAAGAGTTGAGCAGGAGAGAGAGCGGCTGACTGGACTAGGGGATCTTCAGTATAGGTGCGTTGATTCACATGCCTTGTGGTAAAGCGACAGACTGCTGCCCATCGGCCACATCCTGGACCAGTCGATTCAATTCGGGAGCTTCTTTCAAAGCTACCAGAGTTGCGGCCAAATCTTCTGGATCAAACAATCCCGGTAGTGTCACGGAATCGCTCAACTCCGACAAAGGGTAGCCATCGCCATTGTCCGAACAACTGAACGAAAGATCGGAATCCATATTGGTTACGGCTGCATTCAAAATAAATTAATTACAATAACACTTCCAATCCAAAGAAGGTCAGATAAACGTACCAGAATTAGATCCTTGAAAATTAATTTGGGAAAAATTGGCGGAAGAAGGATCTTGTAAAGCTTCCGCACCTAATCTATCGAGGCACGGAGCCAATTCCTGATGATTGTTGGCGTAGACTTCGCTAATGATCTCGTGGAAGTTTTCCAACTCCTGTTGGGCAGCATCGAGTTGAACGAAGCCCTCCGTTCCTGCATCGCCTTTGGGTACAAGAGGATCAGTTACGTAAAAAAAAAAATACAATTCTCTTTGATTTGATTTCACCATTGTTGGCATTCGAATTGAAATCGTTCCATTCGGCGGGTACGGGCGTGGCCGTGTAGCTGTACGGGCTGCTGATGGCGGATGCGTTGTACGTGAAATTCCTGCTGCCGCAAGCGAAGGGCGTGCTGGGTTGCGACGCGGTCGCATAGCCTTGTCCAACTACCATACGACCGTATGAGACATGACTTACAGTTGGGTTGCGATCAGTTTCATATCTGGTGATACCTTGAGACTGGAATTGCTGGAACATGCGGTGAGGCGGGACAGACTGTGAGCGATTCATGACCGAGTCAGCGATTGACAATGCTCGGAGCTGAATCTAGAAGACCCTCGATCTCTTGGGCAAGTGGGTAGCTACCCCATAGATGTGGCACAGCATTGTTAAGCGTGGTCTGGACTAGGCCGGAAGCGGATATTTGGTGAGGACTCAAACCCAGAACTACGCTGGCCGAAACATGGCGTTGACGCAAATCTTGGCAGATGCGCTCACTTCCTCTTGGTTCCGTCTAATATGTGGGGGAGCAATTTTAGGTATGACGTCATATATGAATAAACGTGTTTTGTTTTTTTTACCTGTTGCGGGAAGGATTGAACGAGAAGCGACAGAGGCGCGGATCGAAGCAATGAAGGTGATCCACAGGAACTGTGACGTGAGCGCACAGAGGCATTAAACAGTCCATCTTGACCGTGATTCATCAGAGAAGGCGTTGCATATGGCGCGTGACGGACTGTAATTGAGGCTCCGGATCAGTGACGAACTCGATTGACCAGCAGATTAGAGGCTGAATTATGGCGCGATCGGTTAACCGATACCGGCGTATTGAGCGGCGATACAAAAGCCGAATCGTTGCTGACGCTACTGGCCTCTGTAATGAAAGAAGTCGGGGTGTCCATGGTCATGGCCTAAAATTCCTTTTTTTAACGTTTTTCTTTCTTTTTCTAGCTGAAATCGGATAGCGGATAGCGCCGTAAATAATCAGTAAGTTCTTATGCTGATATTTGCTAAAAGCGTAGACAACCGTTTCCAGAATAAAGCCCAAGTAAGGTACTAATTCTGTGCATGCTTCTTCCTCAAGAGTGGAAAAAGCTGAACAAGCTGCCTGTTTAACTTGCTTGTTGCCATTCAGGATCCGTTTCAGCAACTGTAGAATATTTTAAAAATTTAAAGGATAAAACTAGAGAAATTTTTTATTAATTGTAGCAACCTCAGTCATTAGCGGTTTTACACAGTGATCGTGTGGTTGTTTGAGTTGTTCCAAGAATTGTTTGAGTTGTTTGATGAAAACGAGGAATATTAGGTAACCATTTACCACCAAGAATCCCATCGATACCTTAAAAAAGAACAAGTAAGTATTTACTGAAACGTATATGTTAATGAAACTGTTCGTTGAACTCACCAATTGTGTGGAGTGCAAATTTCTGCTTCATTTTGGGATTATTTTGGCTCGGGGAGCCACAACATCAATAATAGGAATACAAAATATCTTTTGGGCCCTAATTAAACCAAACAGCTTTAAAAGGTATTTTAAAATGATATTAATACAGGCATATTGAATGGAACGTTACCTCCAAATAATGCACAATGTTTAAAAATACTTTTTCAATGACAATTCTGAAGTGAACTTCTTCATCATTTGGAAGATAGTAGTGGTAAATAATCCCATTCATCTCTAAGTATAAATTGTCGATCTCTGATATCTAAATATAAGAAAAAATGTAATATTAACCAAAATAAACTACAGTAAATGTAAACTTGCCTGATTCTGGTGTCTCACTCGAGCAGACGTCAACTGAATTGGAATTTAGCATTAAGCATTAGTAACACAATGTGTGCCAGATTTTTTTTGCTGTTTTTTAAATAATTCAAAATTATTATTTAAACGGGCTTTAAAAACTTACAATAATGTTTAAACTATATACTTGTAAAAAAACGCAATACTCAAGCTTCAATAATCAAAGTTATTATATAAAAGGATATTTTAGATGTAACCATTCCCTGGTGTTTAGGGAAAGAGAGCTGAAATAATAAAAAATGGTAGTTCTGACTTTCCAAATTTTCGCATGCTGATTCAGCGTTTTTGCCAGTCGTCGTTTAGTTGTTGACGGAACAGGTTATTGTTTGTGCTGTGTCTGGTCTGCGTTTCCGTGCAAACTAACCAAAAACTAAACTAACTAGTGAATTTGGCGTTTGTGACTTTCTTCGTTAACAGTGCTTCTATTAGTGCTTCTCTTACTCTGTGTGCTGTGCCGTTCCGGAATACTTTCAGTGCTGTAAAAAAAGTGCTTTTCTCGATCCTGTCCAGCGGCCCGCTCTGTTCCTGTCCAGCGGCCCGCTCTGTTCCTGTCCAGCGGCCCGCTCTGTTCCTGTCCAGCGGCCCGCTCTGTTCCTGTCCAGCGGCCCCCTCTGTTGCTGCCCAGCGGACCGCTGTGTTTCTGCCCAGCTGCGTAGTCTTCCTACTATTTTGGATAAAAATGGATTCGCAAACCGTAAGTCAATTTTTCATTTAACTAGTGCTGGGCCGCTCCCGGACACAGTGTATCAGGCTCGGAACGGATAGGCAACGGTTCGAGTGCTGGCATTGTTACTATAAGTTTAAGGGCATTGAGACTTGTCACCTCAATGGGCACAGGTATCGGGATTGGTTTCACAGTGTCGTCGTGAAACCAATTGTCTGGCCATGGTCAGTGGACCTTCAGTTAGATGAATATCTTAGTCGGGACATAGGCCGACTAGGATTAGAAATAATTGCGTTAGTCCTTTAATTATATATGGAAATTTTTTATGCTACTTTTTCAAATGCAATGAATTGCCTTCTTTCTTCACACAACTTTCACTTTCTTTTTATGGTTTTTCAACTGGACTTTACTTACGTCTTACTAATTAAATTTTTTCTTTTCTTTTTCTTCTTTGTTGATTTTGGCAGGGGGCTTTGCCTGGCAATTTTTTAAACTGTTTCCTCAGGCCGTTCTAATGCTTAAGTTCTTTCTTCATTTTTTTTGTCCTTATTCTTTACTTAAATTTCTTTTTTTTTTTCGCGAGTGCTGGTAGTGCGCTTTAACAACGAAATTTTTAACAGTTTTTTTGGCGCTTGAAAAGCTTTTCCGTTTTTTATCACTCTTTTGGCAAATGATTTTGCTTTTGCGTGATAAGCACATTTTTGAAACTTTTTTTTCCGGCGGCTTCATATCTTTGCCGTTTATACTACTTTTTTGGCAATTGATGTTTGCTTATGCAAGATCAATTAATCATTTTTGGCCTTATTCGTTACTTAAGTTTCTTTTATTTCGCGAGTGATGGTAGGGCGCTTTATACAACGAAGTTTTTAACCGTTTTTTATGGCGCTTGAACAGCTTTTCCGTTTTTTATCACTCTTTTGGCAATAAGCTTTTGCTTTTGCGTGATAAGATTATTTTTTTTTCTTTCCTTTTCTTTTCGTTTTCACGTTTTTGAACCTTTTTTTCTGACGGCTTCATATCTTTGCCGTTTATTACTACTTTTTTGGCAATTGATTTGCTTATGCAAGATCGGTTAATCATTTTCTTTTCTTTTTTTTTGCGGGTGTTCTCACGGTGTTTTTTCAAGCGACTTTTCTTCTTTTTCTTCGATCCGAAGGAAAAACGCAGTAGGAGCGCCAGGAAAGTTAAACACATTTTTGATAATAGCAGTTTAGCCCGAACAAAACCCTCATTGAAAAAAACTTCCGTTCAAATTTTGAGTGATGAGTCGGAAGACGAGTCCCCACCACCTCCTCCTCCTCCATCTTCATTGTTCCTTTCGTCTTCTATTGGTAATTACAAATTTAAATTCACATAACAGAGAAAACAAAAAAACTTTTTAATCCATATTCCTACCAATTCCTCTTCAGTCTTAAACTTACTTTGTTTTTTTTAATAAGGCACACCAGTTCGTCGATCTGCATCCTCATTAAGCGAGTTTCCACCTTTAATAATTGATGGTAATGAAAAGAATTTCTATAGCAGCCACGAAAAAGAGTTGAGAAAGAAAAAAGGTAATATTAACTATTCTAACTTTAACATTCTGTTTTTATTTTGGAATTTCAATTTTTGTTTTGTTGTTTATTTTGTAGGCTACAGGGGAAATGAAAATTCATCAGATAATTTGACAAACAGCCCCTTGTTGGTGTCGACTGGGAACGGAGCAAATAACAGACGCCACAGAATTTCTAAACATCACGGTGGTATGTGTTTTTCTGTTTTTTTATTTCTGTCTTTAACTTAAAAGCCATTTTTTTGTAATGTAGAATCCCCCGATGAATTTGTACATCGAGGGATAGTGTCTCTTTCCCATGAATTACGGACCAAAGCTCTCTAGGAATCGCCGTGCTTGACCGACTACATAACATCGAGTCGGCTATCAAACAAAAGGATGTGGAAAACGATCAAAACGAAGAATTTTTGGAATCTCTTCCTCTCACAACAATGGAGGATTTTAAGAATTTTAACGAAGAACTGAAAAAACCTTGGATTAAAAAATGCTTGGTAAATATTTTTCTAATACTTATTAATACGTTCGTTTAATTATTGCAAATTTATGTTTTAGAACAATCATCTAATCGGAATTGGTGGTCACGAACCAAAAACCATCATTCGGCTCATTACACGGCGAGTGTTCACTAAGGATGTAGGGAGGCATTTTAGCTGGTTTGGACAGAGAGGAAATGAGTGCCTCTCCGAGACGAACATCGGAAAATCCATCATAAGTAGGAGAAATAAAAGTAATTAATTTTTATAGTATGTAATATTTTCCATTTTAGTGGCCGCTAAAAGGACTCAACCAATAATTACCGAGCAAGATGCCATCAAGGTGATCCAGGCTTTGCTGCGCCATTGCAAGGATAAAGAAAAAAATAATAATGTAAGGGGGATTTAATGTAATAATGATTTTTTTTTATTTGTCTTCCAAACTACCAAGAGACCTGTTGAATGTTATTGTTGTGTATGTTAATACAAAGAAATTTCTCACCTGAATTCCATCGTTGTGTTACGTTATTTATTATTTATTTTTTACTTAAGCCAAGAACGGTTAAACAAAGAAATTTTCATAATTATCACTTGTTCATGGCTTGTCCTTTTCCCGCCCAGCAGGACGTCCCTCGGATATCCATCGGCATATTCCCGGGAGGTCTTCCAATATTCAGTCGGTATCCGATGGACATCCAACTCGGAGGTCAGGCAGTTCCACGGATGTCCGTAAGATGTCACCGTTATCCAAATAGGATATACCACGGATGTCCGTGGGACCGAATTGTGGAACTCCTACCCTCTGTACAATTGGCTGGAGCTTTTGAGTAACATAGGATGGGGAGAATTTATATGTGCGTGTAATCACCAAAACAAGTAGAAGAATTACGAAACGGGGATATAATCGAACATTTAATAAATTTCGGGGATGTGGGTCATTCCAGGAACGAAGTAAGCGTAAAATTGCTTGCATTGTAAGACGCAGAAATAAGAAAGTAGTAAGTCTAAGAGACCAACAGCACGGTTTTTTTTCGTCTTCTATGGCTCGCCTACGGTATTGTCCGTGGACAAGGAGGTCAAGTCGGCGACTGTGCAACTGATCGTGGGTTTAACATATATTGGGCCAAACTCAATGGTAAGTGGAACTGGACTAAAAGGACAATCAGCAATTAGAATGCGTAGAGTACCGACATTTATCTTCAAATCCCACGCCTCATTATTTGAAAGCTTCGCTACAGTCATTTTTAAAATTTTTGTAACCTTGCTTTTGACAAGATTAAGACGAGAACGGATTTCCTTGTGGACACGCTGGCCTAGTAAAGATCGTTCTTTTTTGGGGATGGGAAAACATTTTCTAATTTGGCCTACAATTTCATGTTTGTAAACGCACTCTGTAGGCATAATGGTGACCATCAAACGATGTTTCCAGTCACCATCAGGCGGATATTTTTCATACTCCTTATTGAAAATAATGTTAATTAAATCACTGTTTCTAAGGATTATATAGGATTAACTTACGAAATCAAAATGCGGTGCCTCATCCTCTGGATTTGCAGAACTTTGGAAAAATTTAGTTATGCGGTCGCATAAGGAAACGTTCTTGACGATGACATGCAGTTTAATCCAACCAATTTTCGGATGTGCTTTCCAAACGTCGACAAGGATTTCACGCAATTCGAGTTTCACGAGAAGATTAGACGGCTGGTAAGTTTCAATGCTCTTAGGGCAGACAGACAAGCGAAAACAGCCATGTTTCAAGGCAAAGCTAAATTGAATAGGAAGCAGGTCTTCCTTTCGAATCAAATTATCTTTTCTGGCCTCTTGCAGCATTTCGAGGATCTCGTGGTCAGTTGTGTTGTTAATAACTGACTCGTTATTTGCCGCGTACATCCAGTTTCCTTCTGCATACCACCATGTCATGAAGTCGTCGTACCAGCAATTGAAAATATTTCGGCTTCTGGAAATTTGTCGCATAACAATAGACCGTAACATCATTAGTTCTTCTAATTCAAATTCGGATTCAATTCTTTCACGTTCTAGTTCGAATTTTGCGGCTGCAGAGGAATTCATCAAGTGTTCCTTATAAGAACGAACGTAGAGAAGAACATCTTGAACGCGACGAATCAGAAAGGGCCAGTTCTCGATCTTCTTTCTTTCATGGATTGCAGCAATGATACGCTCCCCGGCATACTTCCATTGACGCCTGGGATTGAATTTGTGGTTACTACGACGAGATAGCATTTCAAGAACTTTGCAGCATTGGTAATATTGGGCATCACGAAATTCAATGTCGACTTGGTCGAGTACGAAATCACACTTAACGCGTGGTTGCTCGAGGGATTGCAGGGAAGTAGTAGTACGGTTCCTCTTAATGTAGGCATAGCCATGAGTAGGAGTTAAAATGAACGCATCTTGCTTCATCGAACAGCATTTCATTTTCTTGCACAGGTCACTAAGGGGCAGGTCCCAGAAGGCGTTAGCATCTGTGTCCCAATACACTGCCAATCCGTTGAGTTCCAGCAGCTTATACATGAACTCTGGATTATAGTACAGGAATTCAGACGTTTTCCTTTTTTCGTCGCACGTCTGAGCAGTGAATGACTTGAGATGTAAGCCACATGCGATAACTTTACCAGGGCATGATATACCACCATCTTCAAACCGGATGTGGACCTTTGTCATTTTAAGCTGAAATCTAAGATAGTAACACAATATTGTAGTAAAACACAGCATTTCACAAGGCTTACCTCAATGTTTTGCACAATATGAGTCACCAGACTAGTTAAATGGCTTATCCAAGATGAACATGTTGAATTGTACAACATTAATGCTAATCCATGAAACCCCAGATCTGATTTCCATTCAGCTTCCATCAAGTCCAAAGCAGCTCTTTTGAATTGATGAGACTCCAAATCTTCATTTTTTTCCTTTTGTGTCTTATGAGGCTAAAAGTTCATAAGCTTTGTTGGAATGAAAATGAAGCGAGAAACAACAATGAAAGCTATCCTTACCATAGTGTTTGTCTTGGGACCAGCTATCACATATATTTGATCGAAGGATATAACCCATGGCTGACTGCTTATTCGTGTAAGTGGTATGTCAATGCAAATTTTTCCCACAAATCCGCCATGAATACAAAATGGCAAATTAAGATTTTCAAAAGCAGTTTTTTTTATAGACAAGTTTTGCAATTCAGCCTTCCCTGTAATAAACATCAAGCATTATGTTTCCGTTCGATCTTTATGCGTTAATCAGGGTAGACCTTTTAGGAGAGAAAACGAAAGTTGATTCTTGTCTAGATTTTCCAGATATTGCCCCAGGTAGGCGTTACAGAAACGAACAACTAGGCTGGTTAGCATATTGATCATAGAATTCTCTGGCAGCTTGGACGGAGTGATTCGTTTTAGATGAAATGGAAAAGATACAAACAGCTACGTAATTTACCCGCCAAATTGTAAGCTAAACAAGGCAAAGGTAAGCAAACAGAGCTCATTTTAATCCAAGACCACGCTGCCGAGTTTCACCGTTTTTCTAGAAAATATAAAAGCTGTATTGTATTTGAAGATGTAAAGATTCCAAGAATTGTTTAAAGATAAAATAGTTTTAATGTTAAGAGGAGAAAGAATATGCTGTTTTTTTATGTAATCTTTTCTTGAGACTTTTCTGATGGCAACGTCTTCAGTCCGATTCAGAGTGATTACTGATTAAGTTCTAGTTGGCGGTGATAACGAAAAGGAACACAGCAAATGTACTTTCGTAGTTGCATTCTAGTCTTCCAACACGTGGCAGTTTAGTAGTGCATTTCAATAGCTTCGTATTTGATAAAATTAGCGTACACAAGTTGGTGAATCATTTTACGTATACTCAGCCAGGATATCCACAAGTGGGTAACATGTGAACCTGTAACCTGTGAAAGGTCACAGAAACCATTGCCTAGATAGATTTACACCCTTATTTCAATTTGACCAATGCCCTGACAATGCACACATAGGGTTCATAGTGAAGTTCTGTTTTTATGTAGCTCCTGGTGCAAATGTTTCAACCAAAAAAAATTCAGGAAGCGAAGTGGAGTGGACTTCCACAAAAAGTTTACTGAGCGAAGTGTTTAGCAGTTTTCATTCTTTCTTGTTATTTATATTTTTTTAACAGTTCCTGTTGTGATTCTATAGCAATAATTTCGCATTCTGGAACTTGCTGAATATGTTAAAGGAACATGTCACATTGCATACAGTCATTTCTGCCTTACCATATGAAAACATTGCAGACTATATCCGATTCTGTTCCCACCATTCAGGATAAGATTAAGGTAACTTGAATCAGAAATTATTTACACATTATTAGGTTTTTGTTAGACCTGTTGCCCCAAACCACATATTAGGACTTAAGAGACTTGAAGAATAACTCTCACATCAGCTATGATACGCTATGAGAAAAGTTTCTGAAAATTCTGCTGATAATTTCGTATCGGTAGTTAGCTTTCCTAGCAGTTGTGAGGTATCTGTTTATTCATGTGAAGTTACATACTTTCTTCTCCCTAATAAAAGCAATGGCACACATGAATTTAGGTCTTTACCCATCAGGAGTGGCAATATTTTATATTCCTGTACATGTGAAATCAAGTATTAAACATATTTTTAGGTGTGCTGTAGAAGTAAGTAAAGAAAATAAAACTTTAAGTTTGTATTTGTTTATAAAGTTGGATCAACTAATGAATGGTTTTATTCCCTAAAGGTGACAATGGAATGAAAACATTGGTGTTACCCGCATATTTCTTTTTCTCCATTATTGGAAAAGAAAAGTGCTGAATGTTTTCTTCAAGGCTGGATTTATTGTCGAAAACCTCGTTTAACTACCACTCGAAAACTCATTGTACAACGTCTGGGACGTTATGAACAAGCGAAAACTTGTTCTACTTAGAGCGAGGTGAGATAGAATTTTTGTATTAATTATTATACGTGAAGCTATATTATTTAAACTTCATTGCTCTTTAGTCTTGGACAAGGAGAATCAGTTACCAAGAAGGACTCCTAACCATACTAAAAATTTGATACGAGTGCTTTCCTCAACGTGTTTGCATCGAGGTCTGAAGCCACGCTGAAAAACATACTAGGGGGGGGGGGAATACTTCACCGCTTGGAAAGCTTAAAGGTAAGCGAGCGAGTTTGACGTCACCTACGCTGTGTAGAGTAATTATTGGTATAATTTTTATTGGTACAGTGTGTCGGTAGCGACTGTGCACAGAATTAAGATTTACCAAGTTTTACTTGCTTATTGGCTTTTGTATTCCGCGTCAAATCCGTTCGAATATTTTTGCATAAGTTAAACTGCGGCTATAATTTTACGTATAAATTCAACAACACCACTTTTCAGTTTTATAGCACGAGTTTCCAAGATGGGCGCGGCATGTTTTGTACAATATAGGGGATTGGATTGCTTAAGTCATGCGTAAGATATGATGTTACTTGGGGTAATGCAGCTAGCTAATATCGAAGAGTAAATAAGATTGAAGTATTGTAGGAATCTCGAGTAAAGGTATTTTAAGATGAATGTTAGGTTGCAATTGTTGGCGCAGGTAGAATCGACATTGTTGTTGAAGAGAAAGGGGTTGCGTGGCGAGGTCAAGAATAATTTGTTTAAAATCCGGAGGAACGTTATTCAGGCGTTTAAGCATGACATTGTCAAAACTTTCTGCTGCTTCCATCACATTTAAAAAGACTCGCGGATGTCGTGCTAAAATAGGTAAGATGGAGTACAATCCCAGTGGATGACGGTGTTGTGTCTTGAGTACCACCTAGGGAACACGTTGATTTTTGTTTAACTTAATTTTCCTTTTTGCAATGCAGGTGAGGTTCATACCTGTGCTCCGTGACGGAGCAGCAACTCGACAACTTCGTGATCAAGCTTATCCTTGTTGCCATTGGATGTAATATATTCAGCTAATATGGAAGGATGTGGTAATCCTTCGTCGCTTCTGGCTGCTATGTTAGGATTAGCGCCATTTTCTAACAAAAGCCGGACAATTTCCGCCCTATTTGCTACATTGTCGGCACAGGCCACGTGTAACGCCGAACCCAAAATCGATGAAGTATTGTTGACATCAGCTCCTTAAGCAAAAATGCAATTAAAGTTCATTACGAGATGTGTGATTTCTAGAAATCTTCATACCGGCTTCAATGAGCATCCTGACCAGTTCGACGTCACCCTTAAGAACGGCTAAATCCAACACCGAAGGCTTGGATAATGCTGGATCACCTGGTGGTGGCCGAAGTCGTGCTCCTTGTTTCAGTAAGAGACTCACCATGGAACGATTACCTGAAAGGACTGCATAATGAAGTACTGATCGGTAATCGTTCCGCTCGTCTGCTTGGGCATTCACGTCTGCTCCATAGGAAATCAATTTCAGAACGGTTTCTGTAGCCTATCAACAACGGGTAAGTTTAATAACAAATTTATAAGTGACATTTATTTCTTTTTAACTAACCTGTGGATTCCGACATGCTTTCATTAGAGGAGTTAATCCACTACGATCTCTTGAATCCGGATAGGCCCCATACATCAATAAAAGTTCCATGGCTTCTGGGTTAAGTGCTGAAATAAGGCTAATTTCACAGCCGAAAAAATAACGTGTGTTCACGTTAGCTCCGTTTTCGAGCAAAATGCGAGCCGCTTCATAGTGACCGTTCTTGATGGCCAAATGCAAAGGTTCGTCGCATAGATTAGGTTTGCCGGCATCTGCTTTTTCTTCGCCCACCTTGTCGGAAAAGTTCACTTTGGCCTATCACAATAATATGCTGGTAAGTTTAACTGTTTTTGCTCTTTTAAATTTTAAAAATACTTACTTGATATTCAAGTAAAAGACTCATTATCTCTGTGTAGCCGTGCTCGGCACTCAAGTGTAGAGCAGTATATCCACAGTCATCCCTAGCATTGACGTCGCTTCCACGAACTAGTAAAAATTGGACAGCCTCGAGGTAACGCTGCCAAACCGCGTAATGGAGCGGACGCAAACCTTAACGTATATTAATATCCATTATATTTATTTTCTTTTTTTAATTTCCATAGAACGTACCTTGTGTTACTGGGTCATTGGGACTGGCTCCACACGCAATGAGTATCCTTAAATCATCCTAGAAAACAAAGGAATCAACTGAACTTCTCCATCGTAGCTCGGTATGTTTGTGCATCCTTTTGATTACTTACCAATGGGGAGAACCTGATGATACTGTCAGCCAATTCCCGTTGAAGAGGGTTGGCGGTACATTCAGTAGGCATCTTGATTTCGTACATGGTAAAGTTTTAAAGTTAGTTAGTTATCTTTGACAAACGAATTTTTTTTTTGCTTAAAACCACAACGCACACGCGAGACGAAAAACTGTTACTTGGCAGTGAAACTAAGTCAACTTAGTAAAGGCTATTTTTAGTTGGTTGCACAGCGCATGACTACGCCAACAGTAGTGTGGCGGGTAAAAGAAGATCAACAATAATAACCCTCACATGTTGGTGAAAGCCAAGTCAATGAACCGGCCAGTGAACTTACATTTGAATGTATTACGTTGTCAACTTGAAGTATTTGCGAACAGCGCACAAATTTCTGCGTCAAGAGAACTGATGAAATCAAGAGTTAAATCCTTTGTTTAGTTTTCTGATAAACTGTTGTTAGAGGGAAGTGTTCCAGTTACTATGGTTGTAGGTTTTCGATTGCGACGTGACTGCCGTTTCCGCGGATTTTATACTGCAAAAACAGGGCAGTGAGTGTGTGTTTATGTTTCTTTGGCAACTTGCCAAACTAAGATACGCGTGAAAACCCATCGCCTTTTTTCTTTGTGGGGCAAATGACGTCGTCGTCTTTGTTGTCGAGACATCCGCAGTGTACAATTCCTCACTGAATCTGCGCATACACAGCTACGCTGCGTTTATCCTGCCTAACGGTTATCAACGCCCCCCGTGACTTTGCACTTGCCTTACGCGTGACATGGAACTCGTCTTTTTTTTTTTTTTTTTTTCGACGCTTTAGTTAAAACCGCGTCGCAGTTTTTGGAAAGCAAAAAACGCTATAAATCCATGAAAGACTAATTTACGATGCAGCTTTAAATTAAAAGCCGAGAAAGAGCACGAGTTTCATGTCACGGTAGATATCGATTTACACATTGGGGAAGATTTAAAAAATAGATATGACTTTTGAATTTAATTACATTTTGTATTGGAAACTATAAGACGGGTTCTGCAAAAAAAAAAAATATTGGTATATCTCGATGACGTGGTAAACAAAACATTTTTCTCTTATTATTTTGGAAGGTTGGCATTTCTCCGTCGCAACATCATTGGAAGCGGTGCCCAGAGACAGCAGCACATGATGCAGACACCGCCGACGATGTGAAAACAAACAGCAAAACTTTGCGTTAACACCTGAATATAGCCTGCAACCGGTTGGATAAGTAAAATGTTTTGTTTACTCTTGATTTTTTTTTTTGGTTGGTAAAAGTAACGTACCGATGATGATAATTCCTGGGAAAACGATTAGTCCACCAATGAAAAGGTTAAGACCGAAAGCGGCTGCTAGTTTATCCATACCAAGTGTTTGGACAATCACCACCACTTGCATACCAGTGATTCCTCCAACTCCAATGCCGTAGATAACGCAGCTTATTACCATGCCAACGAAATCAGTGGAAAATGCCAGAGCTAAAAGGTACAATGATAGGTAATTTAATTACAACATTTCTCAATTAGTATGTCTTACCAAAACTGCCTACACCACAGATGGCAAATTCGATTAAAAAGACGGTGAGAGTCGTAATATATTTGGAAAATTTTCCAGCCAGAATGGGAATAGCAAGACGGGCAACAGTATCTGACGCTGCTAGAATGGTAACCAAAGATGCAGCCGCTGTTGGTGGAACCCCCACACTTTGAGCAAATGACGGGACCAGGACGTTGAACTGCTGGTAGCTCAGACGGCCCAAAGCCATCACGACAGACATGACGATGAAGAAAGGATCTTTCATAAGATTTAAATCGAGGATGCTAGCAGCCGGTGGACAACGAGGCATGAATTGGAGCCATTTTGGTCGTTCGTCAGTTTGCGTGCGAGTCTTCAACTGTTTTTGCATCTGCGCTAGCGACATAGTAACTGGCATCTCATGGACGGTGGCTAGTTCCAAGGAAACTAAAGAGCCAACGCTACCCAAATAATTAAGGACATGCATAGATGTAGTCCTGGAATCTGGGCCCGCCTCCGAATCGTGAGTACTACCACGACCGCTTGCTACTGATCGAGATCGCATCCTGTTCTGTAAATGTCAGTTGATGAGTTTTACACTTTTTTTTTACATGAATGTTTTCATTTCAAGTTTACAATGTCGCCGTCCATTTGCTGGACTCGGCGGATGTCGGCTGATGCCTTGATGAAAGCGTTACCAGTCCAGCTGGTGGGTCGGCTCTTACCAACAGCTGAAAGCGTTTCAACATCCCGAATCATCGGCGTTGGCTCCGGTTGCTTTTCCAGCAATTCAACTTCAACGTTTGGGGTGTCTTCTAGTTTCCAGTGCCATCTGGATGGCTGAAGTAGGAGGGCAGCCACGAGCCCTTGCAGCACGACAGCCGAGTAGATCAGCAATCCACCGCGCAATCCAAAACCATCAAACAAGCTCTGCATGATCAAGGGAATGAGCATCTGACCAATTGATCCTCCGGCCATAGCGATACCTTTGCATTAGAAAATAAAAGCTCAATGATATAATCAGGTAAGTTGAAAATACCAAATCAATACCATTAGCCATATGTCGTCGCTTTAGGAAATACTCTTGCAAAAGCAAGAGACCCATGACACCACTAAGGCTGCAGCCAAAGCCGAGCAAAAGTCCGTAAGACGCATACCAAATTAGCATGCTTCCGGCGAATGCGGAAAAAATGATGGCAACGACCATTGTTACGGAACCAATAGATGCCAGACGTCGATGAGAGTAAATCTTCAACATGGCCGACACCCAGGGACCTATAATTTTTAACATCAGTAATTTTATGCTTTTGTTTAATTATGAAGCAACTCATCAGCTTCATACCTGTTAAGTTCAGGACGGCCACAGCTATTCCTGGAATCCATGAGACGCCAGCAATGTTGGCTGAATCGTACTCGCGAATGATAAATGGCACTAGAACACCGAAACAAGTTACAGTTGTTGGAAGCACCATCTGTCAAACGGTTGGTTTATGTGATAAAGATAAATTATTGATCGTACCATATTAATCTACGGTAACTGTGTTTTTTTTTCTACTATGACTAAGCAAAACGGACTTTGAATTACCAAAACTATACTAGTTTATATTAAAAAGGTAATTAATTATTGCTAATATCCATTTTAATTCTAGCAATTTAAAAAAACCTTACCGCCTTTTCTAAACGATAAGGAAGACTTTACTGCCTTGAAAGTTATAAAATGTTGACACAAACCGTTGCTTCAAGTGATTAGTAACTTTATGACTAACCATATCTTTGTGTATAGTGAAATAGGTAATTAACTTGCCGACCCCTATCATAAAATAGTTTAAAGTCGAAAAGTTCACTATTGATCATTTGTAAAGCGTGGCCCGTTTGCATCACCGCCAAAAGAACGGTAAAAAACATGCAGCACATGTTTCAAATATATTACAATTGTTTTATTGTTCAAATTTTGGAAAGGTTTGAAGAAAGTTTAAGTATAGAATTATTTTCTTATTTTAAATCTAACAACTGAAGATTAATACTTTTCTTGTTTTCGAAACTGTTTTGATTACAACTGACCAGGTTGATGCTTGTAGCTAGGATGATGACCCATCCCCATCCACCGTCCGGAGGTACCAGTTTCACGTTTTTCGGTTTCACTGTGAGTGGAGATGCTGCCAGTTTCGTGGTGTCTTTGCTAATCGCACTTTTTTTTTCTTTAGCCATTTTTCGTTAAAGAGAATTATTGAACTAAGTGCACGCACATGCATCAACTGTGGCGATTGAAGATGTACTGCCATGAAGTGCTACAATACTCCGGACACTCATAAACTTAGCAAAATATTAATAGTCATGCGTTCGCTGAGCTACAAACACTGGTTCTAGTCATATCTCAAAATCCGACCGCTTTTGTTGGAGAGCTTAGCACAACATAATGTTAATCCTTAAATGATGGGCCTTGTAAAGGTATGAAACAAAAACTGGTTATTTCCTAATTTAAATTTTTTCGGTTCGGACGGTCGTCATTCGGGTGCTTTATAGTTCTTGAATTTCACAACTCCCTGGACTTTGATTGCTTGTTAGCCATAAAGTTAATAACGAAATGTTTTGTGTTTATTTGTATTTCTTTGTGTGACTTGCGTTTTTTCTAAGGCATTCACCATAGAGCTCGCATAATTTTACCTTTGTCCGTGGTTGTAAATTTGTCAGTCATTGTTATCAATTTGTAGTTTCCCGATGGGGCCGTTTGTCGATTTAACTGGTGGTGATATGATAGAAACAATTGTGCAAAAAATATTGTATTCAGTTTGTCGACACGTCTGGCAAGCTGCGACTTCGTTGGCCACGTTGGCTTCCTCTATGCCAGCGTCACAGGTTTTTTGAAGAATTTGAAAAAGGCCATAAACAAATGTTTGACGAATCAAGCCTCTTCTCATCTGTCATGTTTTTTTGGAGATGAACGTGTGCCATCTATCGGGTAATTTCCTATCCTTCCAAAGATTTCCATTTATTCTTAATAATTTAAAAAATGAATCTTTAGATCCTGACAAATTTAGTGTTTCGTGTAAATTGATAACAATACCTGAACTATCCTTTGATTTTTATCCAAAGATGATTTTTAAAATAAAGATTTTTATGTAGCACATAGGTAGCGCTGTTTGTAGCGTGGACGTGGAAGGCCTATGAAGTAGTTTACCAAACTCCATCGTAGTCCAAAACTCTGTACTTTGGAAGAGTTCTAGGGTGAGAAAAACAACGTCTGAAGAAAAGCCGGACGTGGCTCTAAATGGAAGTTATTTTTCAATGAGTTTCATTTAGTTTTGAGTTAGTGTAACCCCTGCCGTTTGCCAAATTCTTCAAAAGCATTTGTAAATAACAAGTATCATAGCTCGAAATTTAAGTTAAAGCATGGGTGGACAGAAGTTTCAGTACGACGAGAGTGGTTCGACCTTCGTGTACTTCCTTCTTTCATTTTTGGCGCTCATATTGGTCCCGTGCACATATTATTGCATCTTTAAAAAGAAGGAAGAAAGTGAGTGTTTTCAATTAATGTAGAAGTTGCCTGTGAAAAAGAAAAATACGTTTGGTGCATTCGAATTATTCATTCGGATATCCTAGAAAAATACCGTTGTGTTAGCAGGAGTCGATGAACTTTACCCATTGGGCTTTCTTGAATACCATATTCTTTTGGCAAAATCCTTGTTGGTCACGCTTCAATTTTGTTTTTTTCATTTATAGAAAAACTAAATAAAGAACAGCTAAGTACATTCCAGCCCTGCAAGAACAAATGGGCAAGGCTGGAACGGAAGGATCCTGGAGAGACAGTTAAGAAGATTGTCATGTAAGTTTGGATTTTTGCTTCACACAATTTTAATCATGTCAATTTTTTATGGTACGTCATAAGGACACACATGAACCCATACATGAAGTTGTATTGATACAGTTGAATTGTTATGAAATCTTGTAGTGTGAAATCTAAATGTTGGAATATTTGATTAATTCTGATTGTTCTCATTTCAGAAAATTAGCAATCATCCTAGGATGGGTGCTTTTCTGCTATGTAGCATATAAAACTTCACAGTATGACTATGAATATGCTAACTTTGATCCATATGAAATTCTGCAAGTGGAAGTTGGTGCCTCCCCGGCAGTGGTTAAGAGTGCCTATCGCAAACTTTCCCTCATCTACCATCCTGACAAGAAAACTGGTGACGAGAAAACTTTCATGAAAATTACAAGAGCTCACCAGGTAAAAACTTCATCTGTTTCAAACGAAGTTGGCGTTTACTATGTTGTTTTTAAAGGCTTTGACAGATGAAACAGCCAGAAGAAACTGGGAAATGTACGGAAATCCCGATGGACCGGGAGCAATCAGTTTTGGAATTGCTCTCCCGTCCTGGATTGTAGAAAAAGAAAACTCGATTTGGGTTCTAGGACTTTATGCATTATTGTTCATGGTAGCCTTACCCGTCAGCGTTGGAACGTGGTGGTATCGCTCTATTCGCTACTCTGGTGATCAAGTACTTCTCGATACGACCCAGATGTACTACTACTTTTTCCACAAGACACCCCATATGGCCATCAAGCGAGTGCTGATGATCCTCGGAGCTTCGGCCGAGTTCCACCGAAGAAACAATCCCGAAATTCAGGAGCGTCGCAGTGACAATGTAGAAGTACCTCAACTGATGAAACGATTGCCACAGCTCAACGAAAAGAACAAGGAACGGCCGTTGTGTTTCATGTATTCCATCAAATCACGCACGCTTTTACATGCTCATCTCTCCCGGTTAGATCTGCCGCAGTCGACGTTGGAAGAAGATCGTTGCGCTGTGGTATGCATTCTTTGGTTCCAAGCGTTCAATATTTTTAAATTCCTTTCCTATTTACTAACAGATCAAGAAGTGCCCCGCTTTGATTCAAGAGATGGTTGTCTGTGTTTCTCAGCTTATCATGCTGGCCCACGCAGGACGATTGAGCCGCATGCCATCCTTGGTTACCTTGGAAGGTTGTATGAAATTGTCAGCCATGGTCGTACAAGGGCTTTGGGAATGTAAAAGTCCGCTTTTACAATTGCCGCATATCACTGACGACAATCTAAAGTATTTTTCTAGCAAGCGACATCAGGTAATAATTATATAATCGTCGTACGTACTGTGAAAATAACAAGTATGTTTGTCGCATTAGATCCGCACACTGGAACAACTCGCCCGGCTAAAAGATGAAGACCGAAGGGCTTGTTTACACCACCTTGACGACAACCAATACAATGATTTAGTTCTAGCACTTGGAGGAATGCCTTATGTGGATATGAGTATCAAATATGAAGTTGTTGATGACGAGGCCACCACAGTGTATACGGCTGGTGCGATCGTCACGGTAAAATTAACGTGACATAGTAATAGTGATCGATCATTAAATCTTGTTTTTAATTAGGTAACTGTTGCCTTGGCAAGAAGAGATCTGAGCGTTCTATTTGCCAACGAAAAAGATACATCCAACGAGTTCGTTGAAAATGGTGAAGTGATACCAGAAGAAGAAGAAAAGCAGGAACCCAAAAAGAAGACGCTACCTTGGCAGAAAAACAAAGGGAAGAGAGCAAATAACAAGAAAAGTGGCAAAAAAACATCATTCAAGAAGGAAACAGATGAGAAAAAGAAGGTTACAGCCAGATCAAGTAAGGCTGCCACCAAAACAAAAGAAGAAGAATCCGAGAGTTGCAGTGAAGATGATGTAGAAGACGAAGTTGAAGTTGACGACTATGACGAGGGTGAGGCTGAAGCTGAAGAAAAATCAGCGAACAACGATAGCTCCGAGCCAGAAAAAGATGACGATCAATTAGAAAAGCTTCAAAGCGACGTTGCAATGAGGCGGCAGAGATTGTTGGAAGGTAAAAGTCAGTTCTCGCATTCCGTGTATTGTCCGTTTTTCCCTGAAGATAAACAAGAGTATTGGTGGGCTTACATCACGGACCGAAAACAACAAATGCTATTGACAGCACCGTACCACATCACCAATCTGGTAGAGCATGAAGAAATCCAGCTTAAATTTACAGCTCCTTTCAAACCAGGTTTCTACACCTTTGCTGTGTGTTTACGCTCCGATTCGTACTTTGGTTTCGATCAAATGAAGGATATCAAGGTATAACAGATGAGCAGTTTTTGTTGTTAAAAGACGGTATCTAATCAACCGTTGGTGGCTTTTGCAGATGGATGTTAAAGAAGCCGCAGAGATTCCAACAGAACATCCGCAGTGGGACATCTCCGATGACGAGGACGAAGAAGATAAAAATTCTGGCGGATCCGAATCTGAATTTGCCACTGACGACGACGATGAAGAGAGCGGCAAAGATTAATATCTTGGAAACGACACATTGTTTTGTTTGCCAGACTTCAACATTCTTTTCATCGGATACAAGAATCCGCTTGTAAAGGCTTAAATCTTGAAAATTTATTTCTAGTGGGCATCTTTTCTGGCTTTATTTTCATCGGCTATACATGTGGTATTTATCACTCCAGGTACACCTTCTGCCGGTAACACTAAACTTGTTTAGACCCTCACTTGGTGGAGCACGGGAAATTGCAATATTTTATTATCATAACGGACGGACGAACTTAGAGTCATCTTAGACTTATCAATTTTCTATCTGTAGAACAGTATTTTAAATATTTTATTTTAGATAATGAACCGTTTCAATTCTATTTTACATATTTAACTAGATGTCCATAATAGGAACCAAATGTCATCAATTTCGCTACTAGCATAGCGAAAAGAAAGATACACTCTTCTTTTTGATTCTAGGCGACAATCGAAGGCAGTCGTTACAGGTTAAAAGATGTCCAAATTATCCGAACCAGTGACTTCCCATGCACTCCCTCGTCCACTCAGTCTGGCAAACCCAGCACCAATGGAACCCGCACTGTTGGCGCGTACAAATCATATGCATACAACCTCCTGTAAAACCCAAAATTAATACCTTTTTCTAAAACAAAGAATACTATTTTAATTGAACCATCGCGTTCAGTTGGCGTTCTGCCTTTGGGCACGGCTTTGAAGTGACACGGATAGTAACGCGACTGTCTGCATCCCACATGGCCTAATTATTTCAAGATTTACATAAGAAAAGACCAGCAGTGAGAAACATCGTTAATTTTAGTAACCTGTGCAGCTCGTCTAGGATCAACAACATACTCGGTGGTAGTCAACATGGATTGAAAATTACCGTCTCCATTTGGTTGACATTCGTCAATATGATAACCTTGTAAACAATCGCGGCAAAAAACAAACTGCAATTATGCGAAATTAATATTGGCGAAACCTGAAGTTGCAATAACTAATGATATGCGTTTACCTCACATCCTCCTCTGCACTGAATCCGTCTACAAGAAGGGTCTGCAAGTAAGCCCATGCCACATCCGGGTTGTGGACAAAGCACACCACCTACTGACATAACGTATTCCTCTGCCCCAAAGTGCAGAAGGCGCTGGTACTGCTCAACTCCAAGTATTTTGAAATGTTGGGTTCCATCAATCAATGAGTTTTCGCATCCAGCTGGGCAGGGTAGGGTGTAACCGATATTTGAATTGAAAACAAAGCGTCTCTCGTTCAACCGAGATATACAGTACTGTTGAAAGCAGTCTAAACATATCACATGGGAACTGGAACACTGGAAAACCAACACAGGATCACTATATCAAGTAAGAGAAATAAATATACTAAACAGTCAATGACGAAAAAGAAAATACAACTACCTAACATCCATACAGGCCAGACATTGGACCTGTTTGAAATTCGATTTGACCAGATAGAGTGGAAGGGTAGAATCCATCTCTCCTTGTGAAGGATGGTGTGCACATTTGAAGTAGAATTCGGCCCACGAATGATCACAACCTTCTATTTGGCAAGTGCCGCTTACTTGTTCTGGTCGCAAGACATCATCCCAGCAGCACGGATCTCGGTCTACTGTAAAGGCACCGGCTTTGCAAAGGCTGCAACGGACCCGCAGTTTACCATTCTGGACTGACTTGCAGGGAGATTCACAATAAACGTAGAAATGAGCCTTCTTCTGTTTATATTCTGGAGAGCTGCAGCCTATCTTAGGCGGAGGCAAATACTGTAGTTTTCAAGTGAAAAGAAAAAAGAACTATTAGTTTACCAAGTGATTTGTGCAGTAACTTTTGTTCTTCTTCTGTCAATTGCAGGTCAAGCAGTGTTTCACATAAAGGCTTATCCTGGTGAAACGGTGTGACTCCTGGCTTCTTTTCATTAGAAGGTATTGCATCATCTTTTTTTACCACCTTAAGTTTGACAGCATTAAGAATGCTATTGTGACCAAGATCACATTCCTTGCAGATAACAAAACAAAATTTGTCTCTCAGAAATTAAATAGTAAATATTAAATTACCTCTAGTAGGAGATCATCTGCAAGACTTTTACCAGCAAGGATAATGCTGATGTCTTCGACTTTTAGGCCAAGTTTTGGAGCTATAAACTTCTTTATCCGAGCCACGTCCCATTCCCGACTCATTTCAATAAGAAATGTTTTCCCCCCCGCAGCTTTTATGTAAACAGGTAGAGTAAATTCACTTGTGTCTTTGGGCCAAAAAAAATTCACAATCCTGTCCAATATTGAACGAATGAGAGACAACAGCCACTTTATCATTCTGATGCTTATGTAAAACTTTCTTCAGAAGGCAACATCATAAACGTTATACGGCTATTACTAAAAATATGCCCAGAAGTTTTCCACAATTTCTAATTGTTACCAGAAGCAAATGCCGGTACTGGAAAGTAAATAAACTGGTTACGTGACAACAACAGAAAACGTCGTCTGTCGTCGGATTAGATCAACATAATTTCGACAACAATCACCGCCACACTTGAAATTGAACAGACGATAGTGAAGACGATATGGACAGTGAAAGAAACCGAGGAAAACCGAGAAGACATACAAGAAGACAAGTAAGCCTAAAGTTATGCTGAATTTAAGTTTTTAGGATTTTAACTAGGAAAAATCTATTGCCCCCCAGAATCCGGGGGGTAATAGCATTTTGTCTATTGCCCCCCGGAATCCAGATGGCGCTGGCAACGGATACCTGTGCGCCTTTTCTTTTGTAGAATGCGTTGCAGAAAGTGATAATAAATAATTTTTTTATAATAGGCTAAGGAAGGTTAGGTTAGGTTAGGTTAGGTTAGATAAGTTAAGTTAATTAGGTTAAGTTAGGTGAGGTTTGGTTGGGTTAGGTAAGTTAAATTAAGTTAAGTTAATTAGGTTAGGTTAGGCTAGGGGTTTTGTCGTTAAAATAGCCTCGCCAGCAGTGCCATCTTTCCGGGGGCAATAGCAATTGCCCCCGGAATCTGTGGGGCAATAGGCGTCACCTTTTAACTATCCTAGATGGGAGCTTTTATTAGAACTACAGAAAATTTCGTGCAGATTGTTTTTGCAGGAGCTTTGGAAGAACCTTATGTAACGTTATAAAGCAGCAAGTTGGTTACCTTTTGAATATCTCAATTTTATTGTTCTTGGCATGCTAGTCAGTAGGATTACCATTGGAAGTCGAAGCAGTGTTTCAGCTCTTTCCAGAAGTTTTTGCAAGTTCCCGTCATTAGCCAAATCATTGTATTGTATGGAGTATTGCCATTACAAATTTTCTTAAACAAATTGTTTGGGAAAACCAATTTTTCTTTGTGTTTATACTCTGCATCTCTAACCTTTCGCACACTGCATCATTTGCTTCTGGACAGTGAAAGATCAAGTTCTGTTAAGATGAAGATGTCCATTACTTGAAGGTCTGTATCTTGCAATGAGAGTTCTGAGTTTACTTTGATCTTTTATATTCCATTCACAGATTGAATATCTTTCTATTAACTTGCACATTCGTTTCATCTTTTTTGAGATTGCAAGCCATCATTAATACTGTTAAGGCTTTTTTCATGGTATTTCAGTTGATTCCACCAATAAAACAAGATACATGTATATGAGGTAGAGCCTTTGCTTAACATTTCAAAAGTCCTGTATTCAAACCTCAAGATGTAGAGAAGGCAATGAAATCATGACAATTAAAAAAACTGTTTATTATTGAATTTATTGTATACGGACTTTGAAGCAAAATGTTAACTTATCTTGAACGATGCTACAAAATATGCTACAAGTGTAAGACAGTTGTCTTTAAATGATGAGAAAAAATGATGTCTGATATTCTGTTTTTCATGGCTCTAATCTCACTATTTCTAGAAATATAATAATAAATTTTTATTAAGGTAATTTTTGTGAGCTCGTAAAAAAAAATTATGTGAACCGCATGCATTCGACGTATGTGGTTTAAAGCTCTGTGGTTGCCCCAGCTAGGACCAATAGTTAAACAAAACAAATTGTCCAAATCCTTTGTCATATTCAAATCCAGACAAGTAGACTTATGTGCCTGTCAGAAAGTCTCTGCAAGAAATTCCCAGTCAGGTTTCCGATTCCACAGGCTTCCTACCTTTCCCAGGTGTCACGGGGCCAGTCGAGTTGGGTAACTTCGTGCGAAGCACGCGAACGGATATTTTAGCAAAAATTTCTATAATTACCAGTAATAAATTTGTAATAAACAAGTTAAGTTTCTCTTTATTGAGTATTTAGAATACTAGTATATCTATACCACAGGTAGTATACAACAATTTTAACCGTAGCCATTAAAGGTCTTCCTAGATAGATCGTAGTGATGCTCATCTATTCCAATATTTGGAAAACGTTTGCATTGGTACTTCACATTATTGAATGTATAAACCATTATTTACGTATTGTTTAATTAAAACCATTTTATTCAAGCGTTTTGTTTATGAGTGGAACCCTTAACCTCCGGCGTACAATACCGATGCTCAACCACTGAGCCACATATCATACATTTACTTTGTCTGTTTTTCAGAAAGTATTAAGGACAACATATTTCCAATTAGGATAATTTTTTAAATTTTAACAAATTTTACTTCCATTTATTTTATTTTTTTTTTCTTTCCTTTTTTTCTTTTTATTACTGCCACCCGCGAAAGATGTTGCAAATTTGCAATAGACTAAATTCATTAATTTCTTTTTTAATTCAGTAATTAATTCATTTGTAGTTTAATTTACTTTTTAGGAAGTGCTAATTTATACAAACTCATTATTCTTAACGCCCAATTAAAATCGTATTTGTCAAACAAAATATTTGCTTTAGTCTCGTAGGGGGCTAGTCGCTAGGTGGCCCAGGTGATGTGCTGAGCTGAGCTGCTGATGGTAACATTTAACATGGCGTCGTAGCGGCTGGTTATATCACGGCAGCCGAACGTGGCAGACCTTCCTTTTTGTAGCTTTTTTTATTAGCAAGGTTCATTTGTGTTCCAACTCATTTTATTTTACAGGAAGCTGCACATGAATGTTGGGTATTTTATCATAAGTAGAATACAGAAAAATTCTGCAGTAGTAGGTCTCTTTAGTTGGGTATTGAAATTGGCTTTAGTGTGTCTGGGGTCAGATGAGGTCTCAGTTGCATTTGATCCTACTCGTTATCTATCACTGCCAATGCCAGTCGAAAAGGAAGTACCAGTTGACCTGTATCTGGCTTACATGGACCTTTCAGCAGAAAATTTTCTGCTTTCAAGGGATTTGAAGAGTTTGCAAAATATTATGTCTCTAGGATTCCACAGTTTTACGTAATTCAATTGAAAAGAAATTTATACTGATTCTTGTTTTATTTTTCTAAAGGCAGATTCGTAATTATAAAGAATTCGGAAAGAAAATTGACGGAGGCTCAGTGCCAAAAAAATTATGGTAGTTGGAGTGATGACCGAAGCTCCTCGGATTCGTTTATTTCACGCGTTATGGTATTTAAAGAAAATTAACGTGTACCTGGGCCCCTTTGTATCTGTGACCCGATTTCCTCTTCACTTGTGATAATTCTACAGTGGGTCATGCAGATACTGTGATCAGCAGAGAAGTGCGCTGCCAGGAAAGCAAATTTGGGGTAAAAGAAGAAAACTTATTCCAACTAGTAAGCCATTTCCAAATTCAACCAACAAAAAGGTACACAGTGAGATTTGCTTAACAATTATGTTTCTTTAATTGATCTTAAAATTAGGAAAAGGTGGAAGGAAAAACTTTGTTCTCTGGTAGTTTTTTAGTTCAAATTCTTTTTGTGCAAATTCATTCTTGAAACTGTTTACCTCATTTTCGAAGGGTTCCGTTCACGTTTGTTATTCATGTGCGATGTCATATTTACCAGTTACTGCATTATATTTACCACTATTGCAAGACTGCTATTGCACTATTGCAAAGTTTAGGAATTACTACTGTTTTGTTTATCTGGAACGTTGTGTGGGAGTCCAAATGGAATTGCTGGTCTGCAGTAAATTTCTTAGGTATCTGTTAACTTTCATCAGCAAAATGTTCTGCACTAATTGTGTTTGGTTTTCTTGGTATAGGCTAGATGATGAAGATCAATGAATCAGAAAATGTTTTGCATGGGTGGTGAATGTTCTGACAGTTTTAACAGTTGCGATGTGGTGTGTTTCACTTCCACACATCATGGTATTTTTATCTATCAGTTGGTTTGTATGTTTAATTTTCTGTTCGTGTTACCTCATTTCCTCTTGACTCATCTAGTAGAAGTTGGTGACCTGATACAATGAACATGGAAAAATCACCTGTGCACACGTTGACGATCATACCTGTACCGAAGTGCTGGAAACTAAAATTAATTTTCTTTATAATTTGGTTTCAGGCTATCTTTATAATTTTTTCATAGTTTTGCGTTTATTGATGAGTCCGCAAGCTCTTAGCTGATTTCCTCCTTTCGATACCGCCTGTCGACGATTTGACAGCCTCACACAATTAAAGAACGTATGCCAAAAAGTAATTTATTCTAATGTATGCAATGTATACTAATTACACCATTCGAAACATTATTCCAGGCCAAAGTGAGCTCTTCCGAGCAGAAAAGTGACGGCGTACCCATTTAATTAAAAATAGGCACAAGATAACGCACAATTGGCGTCCTTGTCTCAATGGAGAAATTTTGCCGTGGAACTTTATAACCGTAATACCATTGCAGCTGTTCAAAAAAAGGAAATGTGTATTATCACATAGATGTTGACTAGCTAACAATCCAGAGATACGTCAACTTACGAAATTTATAGATGTGTGTGAAGCGAAATCAGCACCCTTGTTGAACTGTAAACCCAAATCATGTATTTTCTTAGAAATATCTAGGTTTTTGAATAAATAAATAAAAGACAGTGAAAAAATCGGGCTCAAAAACATGTTAAATCGCTATATTTTAAAAATGACGTTCGTGGTTTTGGTCGCTGTATTTGTTAAAATAAAATTGAAATGGTAGTAGCCAATATGGGGGTGGGTGGGGAGGGATTCACGCTCCAAACGTATCTTTATAGAGTTCACATCAGTGCAGTTCCCGTATCGAAAAAGCAAGATTTTCAATTTTCATGAATCTTTCGCTTGTTAATTTTAAAACAAGATGACGCTGCTGTGCCTCTATTTACTTGCTGACTATGTGGGAGCGGTCAAAGCTGTGTTCGAAAGTTTCTGTTAAATATGTCATATTCCAATGGAAAACTTAAGAAAATCTAATGGTGCCTTTGTACGTTTTCATCCCTGAGTGTGTTTTGAAAGTGAAGCCCACAGAATGTTTGGTGTTTATGGTACATGTCTTTTAATCACCTATGTTAGCTGTCAAACCAAAAAACTATTAGCAACCTACTATGTTGCATTCATCAAACTATACCAGTGCTCATTGAGAGGTATAAGACTAATGTTTTGTTATCAGAATCTCATTTATGGATTTTGCTTTTAAGGTTTAGCTCATGAAACTTCATTTGTAAAGAATACTTCCTGTTGAGAAATGTCACCAAAGATACAAATCCTATGGGTAGGAATACCATAGTATCGTTCTTCTACTCTTTAACCACTCATGGTCTCCTGTCAATCGTGATCTGAGTGGTGCACCATATTCATCTTCATTGCAGTGTCAATTGTAATTACAGTCATTTTGGCAGTTGTAATCTCTACTTAGTCTACCAACGGACACAGACATGTACCTCAACACAATTTCTACTGGTATTTTGAATTTTTCTTATGCCTCTTATAGTTTGCTTTTTTATTTAAATTGAATATTCAACCATAGAATTGCCAACTCTTAGTCGTCTGCTGCCTATTTGCTGGCCCTACAGTCTTTCTAGCCATCGGACAGCAGAAGTAAGTCAAATTGCTTTCAAGATTTGGTTACAACAACAATCTTATATTTCCCACTAACTAGTTCTTTTTCTTTACTTTTGTGATTTTTCTTCGTCTTCGCCACGCCCGTCGTCACCTCGCCCGTCATCCCGTCTTCGCTTCGGCCGTCGTCCCGTCTTCGCTTCGCCCTTCATCCCGACTTTGCATCGCCCTTCATCCCGACTTTGCATCGCCCGTCGTCCCGTCTTCGCATCGCCCGTCGTCCCGGCTTCGCCTCGCCAGTCGCCCCGGCTTCGTCTCGCCAGTCCCCCCGTCTTCGCCTCGCCCGTCGCCCCTTCTTCGCCTCGTGGTCGCGCCGTCTTCACCTCGCCCGTCGCCCCTTCTTCGCCTCGCCCGTCGTCCCGTCTCCGCCTCGCCCATCGCCCCGTCTTCGCCTCGTCTTCGTGGTATGGTTGTGTTTTGTTTTATGTTGTATTATGTTTTGCAAATTAACCCGTTGGCTGCCACCCACCCACTTTGATCCCCTTTTTTTTGTAGCTTGACAGGGACGGGCCGCGCTGTTCTGCTCCATGGTCTATCTGCCATGGGGTGGAGCAGCGCCACTGCCCAAGATTGGCCGATGGCCCCAAAGGCAATGCACCACAGGGAATCCCTTGATCGAGACGGCGATGTAGACCTGGGATGTGCATTTCCGTAAAGGTCTTATCGCCGTCTCAGCCCGGCCCACCCGGCCCCCTTGGTCGCTATCCCTTTGATAGCGACAGTAGCTATTGTAGATAGGTGGCGTGGCAGCCAACGGGTTAGTTTTAAGTGTATTTGTGTATGTATTGTATGTTATGTACTGTATTTTGAAATGTATGTAAAAGTGGTGGATATGTGGGTGGAAGGAGGGACAATAAAAATGATTTTCTACTATTTACTTTTGTATTTATTATTTAGCTTTACATTAACTGACATGGGGATCGAACCCTAGTAATCTAGCGTGACAACCACACGCTTTACTATTATTCCAACTATGAACTTATAAAGATTTAAAGTGCATTCAATAATAAGCTAATGTGAATCGCATATCTATATAGGTATCACAATCCTAATCATTATTAGCAAGAGGAGCTAAGGCATAACAGTAGCAAGCTGGCCTGTGAAGCAAGAAGTCTGTGGTTCGATCCCCTTACCAGTTAATGTATAAAGTGATATAAACAATAAAGGTGAATTGACCCAGCTAAATAAAAAAAAACTGATTAATGTCATGTGTGGATACTGCGAACACAGACAATGAAAGAAACAAATTTTGGAGAAAAAAATTTATAAAAAAAATTTTATTGACAATTCTCTGCACATCAGAATTATTTTTGCAACTTTAAAAAGGCACAATAGCCCTTTCAAAAGTTGCCGTCAACCCAGGCAGGGGGAGACACTGCCTTGTTGACCCACCGGGGAGATTACCCGGTGATTGGCTAAGAGAAGCCGGAAGAAGAGCTGAAGATTTGGAACATTTTTACAGGAGCGATTAACCTTTAGTTCGGATTTGTGGGTAGCCACGTCGCCCTCCGTGAACACATCATCGGACTAAGCGGCACCCCACGTCCCCTTTCCGGCCAGAGCCCTCCAAACCTCGGTATATGTTGTTTTTATATATACCGTACAGTAGGGGCATGACCCCCTACGGGCTTATTACGAGTCAAGGGGAAACGGGGCTACGGAAAGGAAGGGAGCCCAGATATGCACTTCAATTTTTTAAATATAAAATACCGTCTCGGGAATCCAAATTAAGTATAGAAATGTCATGTCATCCATTCAATCATACAATTTATTCAGTGTCTTGCCCCAACCAAGAATCTTTTCAGATCCAATGTTACTATTAACCTATGCTGAGAAAAGAAAAACAACACCATTAAGCATCTCAATTGTTGCTCATGTGACTTACATGACTCATAGATTCAACTTCTGGCAGAAGCTTGGGAAAGGCCATAGAAATTGCAGATGAAAATCATTGTACAAGGCTCTTGAATGATAAAATAACACCCATAGAATGTTGCATTGTTAATAGTAGTGTTCCCAGTATGCTGAAAATCCTTTCCTATTGGATGTTTGGAATTTTAGTATTGGAAGTTTTTTTTTTTGTTGATTGACATTGTGGGCAAAAAGGAGGAGAAATACTTCGTCATAAATTCAAAATTTTTTCAAGAAAATTCCTTTCATACCTAAAGAGTCCATGTATGATGTTCATCGCTGCAATGCCAGCAAAGTGAAACATCTTTAGGGCCATTTAAGTATCCAGCTTCACCAACACTCTGAATGTAAAGGACAAGTTGTTCTTTAGCCAGAGAAGCAGAATTATTAGAGGCTTCTAGCTGTGACAGAACTATGAAGGATTCTATGAGGATTGTACCAGATTTATTAACACAAGATGATACTTCTCATTATACAATTTGCATTACTCTATTACTTTACCTCATACCTTAACAGTAATGCACTCTCAGTGTTTTTTCAACTACAGGGCAACTCTTCCATCCTGTAACACTTCCAGATTTGACTTGATTCCTGCTAAAATTCTGTGAATGCAAAATAATAGCATTAAAAATACTTTTTCGATAGACAAAAAACCGATAAGTACCTAATCCATGTTTGATGTTGAACTCATGCCATTTCTGGGTTTCTGTACCACACCCATTTTCAGCAGTCTTTATGGTAATATTAATCAAAGCCACATGTACCACTATGAAATGGGTGTTGAAAAGCAAATAAAAACCTGTTGAGATGGATACCAGGAGAATCAGAATAGATCTCAAGCAACTTCAGTTATTCTTTTCCCTATAGTGCTTAGTGACATAGCATAATAGATATACCTGCCTCAATTCAGAACCATAGACCAACAGAAAAGAACACAGAAATGTAGCTGCTGTGAAAGCAGATCACTTTAGAACACATGATCAGGTATAGATCATCTAAGAGGAAACCTAACATGCAAAAGACAAAAATATTGGGCATAATTGCAGTTTACCAAACATAGTAGCAAAATAAAATAATTGTCCAAGAAAGACATATGCACACTTGGGTTGGCGAATGGGTAAGTCGGATGCAATGTATGGCAACCCGTTTTTCTCAAACCTTCCTTTTGTTTGCCATACGACCGAGGAAGTCGGGCTTATTTAGTCGGGCGTTCACCATCTGTTGAGGGAAAATTGCATTAAAAGAGGTCTGTTGCTGCCATGCCGACGAAATTGAAAAGAGAATCCAAACAACAACTAGCTGCATTCATAGAGGAAAAGGACACATAACTGCCAATAGTGCCAAAATGACTGATGAAAAATATAAAATGGTGAACAACATTCCTGCAGATATATCTGTGGCTCGATTTGCTACTGTAAGAGCTCAAGAAATTGTTGCACTTACCACAATGATAGGTGAACTTCTTCGTCTTATGTTTCTGTTTTAAGTAAATGTTTAAACTAATTCATTTCCAGAAAATCCTCAAACCACAAAGTTAATTTTTCAAAAACTGCCATGTCATATGAGAAGGAGAGCTATGAGCCATAATCCAAATAGGATGCCCAGAGCTTTGAGAGAGGCACACAAGGCTCAAGTATGTCACAAATTCAAAAATTTAGTTATTTTCTTAGAAAACAGTAATTTCCTTTAAGATGGCAAAAAGTGGTCCAGCTTTAAAGCCAAAAAGACCTAGAAGGAAATATCGACGGAGACCAAGCAGACTCCTTGAAGAGTATAAGAAACGATCTAACAAAATTTCTTGGCTTGAAACACACTTGTGGCATGCCAAAAGGTTAGTGCTTTGCCATTTGCATTGCTTTTATAATAGAACAACTTATAAATCTCTATTTGTTATAATAAGGTTTCATATGACTGCCAAATGGGGCTATCGACTTCCTGAAAAGTCTTGTGCTCGTGGTCACAGATTTTGCTACCGTTCTGTAGCTGAGCATTGCATACTTCTGGTATGCAACTAACAATTATGTCAATAAAATAATGCAAATGAACAATTTTTTTTCTCTTTACTAGGATATATCTTACTTGTGTTGCATTGAAATACAAGGGCCACAGAATGCAATCATTGATGGTCTTGCCCCGCTTTGTGATCCTAAAACTGGCACCACCTTTGGCGCTTCTTCTTTGCTAAATGGAACTCGGGAAGGTCGAGTTACGGTTTTTCAAAGAAATAGCTTCTCGCGAGGTCCTATAGGCTTGGTGAATTTTTTGTGGCGACACGGAGAAACAGCTGATATGCGGACCTTGTGGATATGGTGCCACCCAGCATTCTATGAACAGTTTTTGGTGGAGCTCAAATCTGGTTATGGATCAGACCCTGATTCAAAAATTCAGCAAACCAAGATTAACATCACTTTGAACAAAGGGAAGTTAAATCGGTTTAGATTGCGAGGACCCTCCGCACATTCTGTCTTATCAAATCTACTAGATAAAGACATCCGGAAGGTTTTTATTGCATCACAGACCCCTGGATTTGTCACCGGTGTAGACGTCCGAGATCCTCGTATGATTCTTCCACAATCTCGGGTTAAGGAGTACACTTCCATGCCAGCCCAATGTGAAACCGTAATGACGAGCGGTAGTAGATTATGGGATGCCAGCGTTCGAGATCAAATTGCCCAGAGGCGAACTTCGTTCCCTGACTATGTTGTCAATAACCGGCGCAGTCAGTTACTGGTTCCTGGATCTGAGCTGCCCATTCAACCAGAAGAGATTCCCATACCACTATTACTTGTGAATGCATCTTACGAGAGTTGCGGTAACTGATCACGACTTTAAATGTTTTCATACATTTTTTTTCGTACCGTAAATTTTTTTTCTATTGTTAGATTTCGTTCCTGGTTGTGACGTTATTATCCCGGCTGGATGGGCTACAGCTTTCTGGCTTGCACTGACATATAGTGGAGGGCATGCGGGAGGCCTGAAAGATGTGGAAAGCATGAATTTTGAATATCGAATTTGTCGTGATCTATGCCTAGAGGTCGATAGCGACGCTGGAAAGATTGCGGCCGCTGAACAGAAAATCAAACTAATGGAAGAATACTTTCGTAGACCACCTAAAACGAGAATCAACTTCATAAAATTAGGGACTCCGTTCCCCTTCAGTATTGACTGGAATCGTCTCTTAATAGACTGGGATTATCAAGTGGAACACAGTTTCACTGTGCTACGTGATAAGAAGCTACTGAATACGTTATTGTTGAAAAAGCAAAATTTACTATCAGAGCTTTTCTTCTCTCACTCGCACTTGGTGGCTGTGACAATTCGATTGACACATGGTTCACCTGGTGATTTCGCAATGATCTGCCTACCAAAAACGGATGACAAATTCAACTCAACAATAAATGAACCTATTCATCAGGATCCAGGTGCCAAAGAACGGAAGATATTACGTCAGCAGCACAGCGCACTGTTAAAAAATCTTGCCAAGAAGAGAAAAGAATGTCGAAGGTCAGATGACAATGTTACAGATTTTTCCAGTGCCGCAGTAATTGCTATTCATAAGGAAAAAATGCGTTCGTTATGGTTACCAATGTCTTGCAATTTGAAGACTTCTTATGCACGGCCGGTAATAGGATTCGTTACCCAGGGAGATTTCGGCCTCAGTGAAGGAAAAGGTATTGGTCGTGGATACATAGTCATTAGTTCCGTTTCACAGATTTCTGCATCACTTGTGTTGGTTCGAAATCCTGGAACAAGCTTGTATATGTGGGCCGAAATTGCATTCTGTTAAATACATTGAAACCTTCAACTGAATCAAGGCGTTATGCATGTTTCATGGTATTTCTGAATTGTATAAGTTGTCACGTATGTTCCTTTATTTGAGATTTATAAGCCTATGTAGGATGAAAAAAGAAAAACTTTAATTTCATTTCTTTGAGACCCTTCCTTTCTTGCTTCTTTGAGGCAACACTTCGTCCTCTTCACTATCATCATTGCTTTCGTTTTTCTCTTTCCTTTTACTAGTGCTTCGTTTCTTGGATGTTTTACCTCCGTACTTAGCCTCAAGCGCACTGAAAAAATTGTTTGCTGAGGCGGCTCTATCCATGTTCCTCTTTTGAATTAAGGATCGGAGACTGTCTTCACTTCTAGAAAATCGACAAATGGTAATGTGATGATACGTGGAAACTTAACTTTGAAGGAAGAATAAAAAAACAATAGGGTACCCATCTAGGGAATTCTTAAGGCCCAATTCTTCGGCCATTTTTTCCGCCATTTTGGCTTCGCGTTCGCCTTTCTTTTTTCGAGCGTCTCGCTTTTTCTTCGGTTCAGAAGTAAAAGCTTTGTAGCTAGGTATCTCAGTATTATCTACCATCTTTTGAATAATTTCTCGTATTCTAGGCTCATCATCAGTAGTTGCACACAATACTGAGCTCATAATCTTGTCCATATCTCCCTAAAATTAGTTTAAAATAGTGATGGCATTCATGTTATTGTAAAAGTTCACTATTTAAACCAAAAGGTAGGTGACATTACCTTGTAACGCTCATACAGTTGTTTAACATCTAAAGTTTCTTCTTCAGACCCTTTGTATTTGTTTTCAAATTCTGTAATATCTTGCTCTGTTACTTTTTTGAAAAGAAGTCTCCAATAATCTTCCCAGTTCATGTCAGCCTTCACGAAATCATCATCGTCAACACATCCTGTAAATGAACCCTAATTATAGGAGTTTGGCCAGCTTCATTGAGAAGTTTTAACTCACCTGTTTCGTCATAAATTTTTCGTTTTTCCTGATCACTCAAGATTGAATAGACTTTGCCAAGAGTTTGAAACTTTTCAGTTGCATTTTCTTTCTCCTCTTCACCAACTCTGTCTGGGTGAACTTTTAGTGATTGCTTGTAATATGCTCTTTTCACTAAATAAACAGAAGTGTGAATCAAACAAATCAGTTTACAATTTGGCACAGATATAACTATTTACATTTGTTAATGCATACCTGCTGCATCATCAACATCTTTGTCTACTCCTAACACATCATACAGGGAAGTGCTATTAAAATGCTTATCACACAGTTCAGTTAACCTTTTCATGGTTTTGTGATAATCTCAGTGCCAAATACTGTAAATAAGATTTTAAAATTTTTAATTGAACTAATCTTTACCACAAGAGACTTTTCTACATCTTACATCTCGTCAAACAATTGAACACCGCCAAATGTACCGGCATTGCCAGACGTAACGGGTTTTGTTTAGCACGATAGGACAACAGGGTTCCCGTAGGACTTGGCGTGGAATTTGTGCGTGGAAACCCGGGTTGCTCACGGATCGTCGCAAAATATAGTCGAAATTACGTCACCCAAGTGAAACATGGGTATGTAGTAGGCACAAAGAATAAGAAAGGTTAGCCACAAAATCCAATGTTTAAGCCGAGAAGACCTACCTATTCACCCATTGTACGTGGGGCCGAACCCTAGCTCCCCGTAGAGGTCGGGCTCGAGCCAATCGGGGCCAATTGCTAGTTTCCCGCACCGTCACGTAAAAGCCAATTCGGAAACAAACGGAGGACCATCTCAATTACCATGGCGTGGCAAAAAATCAAGAGGAGCCCCCGAAGCCCCAGCGCCATTTTCAAAGATTGTGACTGTAACGGTTTCGGGGTAGAAATTGGAGTACGCGAGTGAAAATTCGCATAATCGGGGTTAGGTTAGACATCAGAGAAGTCAGGGCGATCTACTCGACCGAAAATATTTTTGAGTTAATCAATTGATTATAATTGGGGTTGCATCTCAAACGAAAAATTTAACACTGAACGTCGAAAGCCACGCCCCGAAATGTCTACATCGAATGAATAAAAAAACGTACGATTTGTTCGGGGCCGATCCCTACTCGGCACGAACTCGTGCATTTTTAATCTAAAAAAAAAAGACAGGCAAGAATAGTGGTGATTGCCATGCCAAAAATGGTTCCAGACAAATCGAAATTCAGTGACAACCGCGCCCAATTCTCTGCGGAGTATCATCCCCAGGCGAATCGTCTGGCCTTTTTATGCAAAGCTCAAGTTTCAAATAAATAATACAAAAAAAAAATTATTAAAATTCGTAGACTATGTTGATCGGAACGTGTTTCGTTCTCCGGACATGTCGAATTAATGTAATGCTATGTCGACGTTTTTTTATTTATTTGCCTATCTGAAATTGCGATTGGAGTAATTCAAATAGTAAGATAAAATAAATGAAATAATATAAAAGAATTTACCACAATTATATGATGGAGTGGCTCTTCTTCAGAGCTCTCTATGCCTCTTTTTTTGGGGGTTTTCCTCACTGACAGCATTACGTTTGACAGACTTTTTCTCTTTTGCAGTGTTCTTTAAAATACAGCTGGGAGTATGGTTTACTGGATATGGGTTATGTGCACTAACTATAAACTGAACAATGTCCTGGATCCTTTTTTCATCTTCTCGAGTACTACACAGGACTAAATTCATTATTTTTTGAATATTGCCTTTGTAGAGCCTAAAAAGTTGCTTGATATCGGCAGTTTCCTCTTGAGAACCTCGATACTTATTCAGAAAAGAAACAATGGCTTCATAATTTGCTTTCTTAAAGGTGAGCCTCCAGTGACCAACCCAATCAAAATCATGTCCCAAAAGTTCTTCATCTAGCCAGACACAACCTGAACAAACCAACAACAAAAGGATTTATTACATATTGAAAATGTAGAATCAATCAATATTTTTACCTGTTTTATCATACACCCATTTCCTTTCATTATCACTTAAAATGGAGTATATTTTAAAAAGGGTTTTAAACTTTTCTGAAGCTTCGTGGTCAGTTTGGCTTCTCTCACTCACAATTAAAAGGCCAGGATAATATCTCAGAGAGCGTTTGAAGTATGCTTTCTTTACTACAAAAAAAAGAAAGAACATAGAAAATTTGCACATACATGAAAATCAAGGTACAAGAAGAGGAATAGTTATACATGATCTTCTATCTGCGTTTTTATCAATTCCGAAAAGGTCATAGAGATTGGAGCAGTGAAAATATTTGTCACATATTTTTGTGAGCTCCATTGGGAACTTGTGCTAGGATGGCAAAATATTACGAAGTATCAACAACTGAAGGACGGAATATTTCACACTTGAAGAACTACGACATTATTTTCGATTAAACTCTGAAAGAATTTTTAAAAACTTGGTGCTTTCGTTCTGAACGTATGGCAATGCACATTCACAACATTGTCTGCTACGGGAGATATACTATTTAGAATGAGTGTGACTCTAGTGGGCTGTATAGCACACTCTGAAACTTTGCACTGTACCCAGCGTTTGTGAGTGCTATAGAACGTGGCAACCCCATCAACCCCCAGCCGTTCTTTGCTCTTTTTTACGTGCGCTAAACATTATTGAGAATCTGGTCAACAGTTGTTCAAGACAGAAACGTACTTCTCGTCCACTGAGTCCGTCCTCCATAGCTCCTATTTGTTATCCCTATTGTGAAAATGAAATTGAATTATGTATCCTTCTACAACATTTTCTTGTACTGTATCTACTTTGTAACATAAACTTGGTAGTCTTCTATGATCTTCGCCAACTGAAGAAGAGTACGAGTATGAAGATTTTTTGAGCAACGAGTCAAATAACTCGTCAACCATAATCGAAGTCCCCTCCTGATATTCTTTGATAAAAATTTTTGGTCTTCATTAACTGACAACGTTATTCTGTTTAATCCGGACTTCACTCTTACATGGGGCTCTCTCTGCTGCAACATAATTGTTGCGTCTTGAACCAAGACGTTTGTAAGCGACATATAGTGGCATTGAGAAACGAATGGGCCGTCACCCTATTCCTTTTATCAACGGCTTCCGATGGAAGTGGGTGTGACGAAATGGAAATCCTAATTGGTTTAGCATTTTGGTTGACTTATTTTAACCATGCGTGTTATGGCCTTCTTTCACTTGCTCCCATGGGTGTCGCCGTTGGTATAAGTTTTTCCATGCTTCGACGTCCAGACGACTTGGATGTTAATTGGTTTTCCTACTTCTGTTCGTTGATTCAGCTTCAATGATCCTTATTGACATGCCCAACAGCTGATAGATAGGATAAATCGGTTTCATTAATGACGCCGAGATGGACATAAATATTGTCGCCGTATCGTGTTGAATAGTTCGAATGGTTGAACGGCGTTGAATGGTTCTGCGTCATCCTTTGCTGCTTTTACGGTCGTAAATCGAATACAAATTTACGGACTGTAAGGTGTTACTATACTATGGAATTCTAAAACATGGACTTCCCGCGGATGGACTTCGCCAGATGGCATTGCCAGGTTTGGTTAGGCACGCAACGCCATCTGTTGAACTTCTTTTCTTCTATTCGTACTTCCACGTAGTTATTTGAATATGGAAAGTATTTTGGTATACAGAAGTAATGATTTTTGTCAATTTATAATTACGATAAAAAATGTTTGACTATAAAGTATCCGAGCAACGACACAATGTGGCCTTCAATTAAAACCGGCTGCTGGACGAAGGAAGTCAAGGGTTTTAAAACAACATGCCCATTTCCTCAGATCAGTTGCAAATATGGTGACGAAACCCGTTTGTCTCATACAAGACGTTGCATATTATATGAATTCCATTACTGAAAATAAATGTTTAATGACAAAATAAAGATTGATGTTGTTGATTTGATGATTTGTCATTTTGCCCGTCTGGGCGTTTTGGGAACCATTATAATGTTTTACAATTTGAGTTATTAATATAAATCTTACCAGATGAAAGCTACGATCTAAATGCATGTTCAATGACGGTGGGGAAATTTTAACCCCAACGGCGAGCTAAGGTAGTCCCTGACAGATGTGCTAATGCCAATGTCACCTGACCCTATAGACAATGAAAACATATAAGAAAAGAAAAATGTGCAAGATTTCTATTTGAATTTTTCTATGCCTTATTGATACAAACTCTTAAATGCAGGATATTAGAAATGCTCAAGAATGCAGCTTTTGCGAACGTTTTCTAGGTCATAGATAGCATTTTTGTAATTCGACGATGCATTCTAAAACAAAAAAAAAATTAATTATTTTGTATAATATTTATGGTAGGCCGGAACACAATTTGAAACGAGCTTCAGGTTATTCATCATCAACAGAAGAGTAATGAAGGCGTCGTTTTCAGAGGGAGTCGGATATGACTTTAAGATGGCGCCGTGACGTCATATGGATTTCGAGGGTCTAGAGAACAATACATGCCGAACTACCGTCTAACCGAGTGTCATCCGTTTCTTTATCATTTGTTCATTGGACAGTGGTAGATCCGGTGATAGTGCCCTTTGAGGTCGATACTATATGACAAAACCTCATTGCCGACTGTCAAAAAGTTCCATGATGTACTGTGCAGCAATAACCCATATCGGATTTCGAGCAGAGATGGCAGAACGGGATAATCTTGTTAATCAAACGACTGTCTGGTAACTATCTGAAATCTGATCAAGGAAATCACGATAGCTTCTGACTTACCAAACAATTGTTCTCCCAGATATTAAATGGTTTCCACGGCGGTGAACAGGCCATCAAATAATCGCAACAAAATAAAGGTGATCTCTCCCTTGTCGAGACATTGAAGAAGTGAAGATACTAAACAGAAAGGTCAGTACTGTACCTGTTGCATTTTCTAACCACGCCTCTTGACGACATCTTGGCGGTCTGCTAGAACAGCGTGGACTTTGCACACCATTTACAAACACGTATTTAAACCCATGTTCAACGAACTACGAAGTTTCTCGTGATCACGCTAACTTTATTGACGAGTCTTGCCTTTCTGTTGTTTTGGTTTGCCCCCTGTCATGTCAGAGTATACGTTTTTCGTGAAAGATGGAAACTTTTCACAGAATATCTAATGTTAAAGTCGGTAAGAAGATACTTTCTAACTTTCCCAGAACTTGGTCTGATTTTCACCTATGCCTTATGGCGTTAAGTACTGCATTTCACTGTTATGTTTTAAGGTGTCCCCAAAAAACAGCAACTTGGAGAAAGAGGTATGTCCGTGGACTTTAAATCGCGTAGACTTATGCTGACTATACAAGTGCGATATTTAGATTTGCTTTTCCAACCGGCTGATTTTTCACTGTTGTGGAATGAAAAACCGTAAACAGTGAGGGCCATCAAACAAGCTATATGGAGAAAAAGGTCTTTTTGCTGGCAATGGGGAAAAACTAACCTGATACATCCCAAAAAGCATCACGCCGTAGTCTGTGCTGAAATGTCAAGTAAAAACTGCTTCCCTTGAATTGCATTTTTATGAAATAGGGGTCTGAAAACCTTACGTATATGTCGATTTATAGCCAACTACAGGATGAAAGATCAAAATACCGTTCAAACAGAACGTGTCAGCGGTCCAGTTTACGGGTGACACAAATAGGTGATTGCTGGTAAAAACGAGACGTGTGTCACTCAACTATCTCGTTCAGTAATAAACGTCAACCTTCACAGCAACTGTTAATCAATCAAAGTCATCTTGATCGTATTATGTGTCGACAAAACTGAATTGAAACTTCTTTCCATTTTTCTCTTGCTTCTACTGTAAGGCATTTCAACGAATCTTAATTTGCAGAAAATGGTTGTATGTCACGTTCTATTTATTATTCATTAGATTATTCGTGACAGGAGGTGACTGTCATCAACATCCCTTTCTTGACAAAAACTTCTCCATTACGCAGTACTATATGCGTATCCTTTTGTCGATTGTAAATAAGAAGAATCTGCCAGTCCTACGTCATCACCCCTTGTTGACTCAATCGGCACGTTTTCTACAGCACGCCCAACATCTATTATATGTTTAATCGTAATCCGTCCCCTTTCACGGAATATATGAAAAAAAACATGTTCAAACAGTGTAAAGTTTCCGACCAAACAATCCGAGTCTTTTGTACAATAATCCTTAACAATATTACTTTCGGCAGGTTTTCTATTGACAATCAAAAACTTCAAAGTCGTGGGATGGGAAGTGATACTGGGAACATATGCTACACCAAGATCATTCGGGATTTTAACGGATATCGATTGAGAAAAAAAAAAACGTCGAATCCATTTACGGTACAAGAAATATAAAATCGAAACGTAAATCCTTTTGCTAATTCAATGTCATGTTTGTGTTACATCCATAGGATTGTGGGCGTGGGTGTAACTGACTCACAGGATCGCATTGAACAGAACTAAACGCGTCGCACGAGAGTAAGAACATGCAATTTTATACTTTGAAAATTTATGCCTTCTCGGCATGCGTGATGCAGCGGTTCGGCCACCGGCAATTAAGTGTTGAAGCTATCTGTAAGGCGTTTGATGCGCAGGTTGAAACTCGAAGGGATATCTTTTAGGCGGAGGCGTAGCTTCGCTATGACAAGACCCTCGGTATAAAAGACGGATGTGGGCATTGAGCAACCGAGTCGCTAGCCGGAGCAACCATACAACAAACCTCTAGACCGCAACGCGTGACAAGTTAAAGAATTCGGCATCATCCATCAACCGCTAAAAAGTGATTCTAATCGCCTGTCCTGGTCGTGTCATCAAGTTTTTTGGTAAGACTAACACCTTTTGACTTGGTCGCGTACATGATCGTTTACATAAGATAAATTAACGTCGCACTTCAGACAAGCGAGTTTTTGATTGCGACCTTTCAGACTTCTCAAGAAAAACAATCACGATGTTAACAATATCGTTCATTTATAACAAGGAAAAAAGAATCTTGTTTTGACGCTATACGTGTGTCCGTCAAGAAGATATTGATGATGTCTATGCTTCTCATTAGTGGTCGGAACAAACTCGTTTGTCTTTGATGACTAAGGACGCATGACCGGAGTTTTTCTCTGGTGGGCGACAATTTATTTTAGTTTAACGCTATAAGGATTCCCTAAATTATAGCACATTATCATTCTCTGCCACCCGTCTAAGCCCGAATAAGATAGACAAATCTCAGAAATCATAGCAGTACGTTTCGTTTTCCATACAGATTCCATTGAATGCGACCAAAATACGAAATGTTCTCCTTATCAACCGCGCTGTTTCTGCTACTGGCATTCTTTCAGTCGTCACAATGCACGGACATTAATAACGATTCTACAGTAATGGAAACGGTAGGCGATGACTCACTAGATAAAGCTGGCACCATCGTCGCTGAAAGTATGGTCAGTACCGAGGACGGACAAGGCAAGCCATCGGATTTGGCACTTGATGGAAAGGCAACACGTTCTCGCTACTTCAAATCCTTCGGTGGCGCAGCAGATCCCAATTTGAACATCTATTCTTTCGGTTTGGGCAAACGAACAAGCAGGAGCAACTCGATCAATCCTTATTCATTTGGACTTGGTAAACGAGGAGGCGGTAACGTCAAGAATTATCCCCAGAATCCGTATTCATTCGGACTGGGCAAACGTAATCCCATGTACAATTTCGGATTGGGAAAACGTGCCGACCGGTATCTAGTTTCAGCTTTGATACCTCACTGTCAAATGATACTAATAAATACGACATTTGTTTACTTTGACTAGGGACAACGAAGTCTGGAAAAGGAATGCTAATCGATTCGGCTTTGGTTTGGGCAAACGAAACCTGAAAGATGAAGATTTGAGCCAATGGTTGAACGAAGAAGAATATTCGCAATTCGATGATACTGAAGAAGATGATGAAGTTGAAGAAAAAGAAGATGATTCTCGCGAGTACATGGAGGCCAGTAAACGATCTTCCGGAATACCAATGGGACAGGCTTTTTTCCCAAGTCATTTGCAAACGGCTTTCTACGGTGGGCCTTTATTGCCAACTTTGGTGAAGAGCAACCAAAGGACAATTTCAGGACTTGGCAAGTCACGCACTTTTAACCACCAGGCAACTAATGAGATCCCAAACCTCGGTAAACGGCTTCCGGTTTACAATTTCGGGCTTGGCAAGTAAAGGTGCAGCGCGAAAGGCCGCTCCAAAAAAAAAAGGGAATAACGAAAAGATTTTAAAAAGGAATGTTGGCCGTATCCTAAATTATTATGCATTTTCTCTTTACCTGTAAACTGATTTCAAAAAATTTTTACATATTGAAAAGCTTGCTCCTAAACATTTCTTGAATTGCGTAATATCTGCCGACTTTCAACATACGAAATATTGAAATCATTCAATGTGAGAGCGAGTCTTACTTAATACATATCCGACGTCAATGTTGAAACCATTTTAAAATTCTTCTTTCTCAAATTTTCACGCTCTTGACTTTACCGTTACTGAAGTGTTCTGACTTTTAATAGACTGAACTGATTGACCACTCATCCTACCACTAATTGCTCACATTCGGACAAGTAACTAATTAACTTTGGCTATTGGAACAAACCATTACAATGCCAAAGATTTGGCGGTTGTAATTAGAGTGTTTAGCTCTTATAGGTCTCGTCGTCATATACCCAGTGACCACCTGAAGAATTTCAATACGTTTAGGAAAGTTTCGTCATTGTCACTACGGTTCCTTTCAACCCTTGTGCACGATTCTTGAGAGCTATTCATGAATAGGTCATCACCGTGAAAAATGTCACTAAGTGATTTGCATTGATGACGCAAGTTTCCAGTACGTGCCGAAACTCCAGTCTGGTCTACTGTGTTCGAATGCGGGTCGATAAAAAGAACTTCCACTTAAAACTAGCGCTTCCTAATAACTAAAGACGACCACTAATACCAGTAAAGGCGCTTTTGTCTCCACAATTTAGCTCTTTGAATGAGACTTCCTTGTCGCAATGCAAATGATTTATCCACTGTGTTATATAAAAACAAATAGCAATATGCATTGAGAAGGAGGTGTCTTTCCAATCAAGGAACGATGATTGTGGGATTTAAGAGTACCATAAATGACGAGAGAAAGTCGTAAAAAAAAATTCCCTGGCTGACCTTAATTGCGTGATTTCTTCGACCATTTCTCAAACAACTCGGATCATTAATTCCTGTAGACGGAGAAAAAGAAAGTACGGATTTAACACGCTACGAATTCATTTGTATTGATAGACCTGAGAGAACTAAACCCGCTAAGATTCCTCCGGTGTCGTGGAAGTGCTACCAAGAATGCTGTTAAGCTTCTGTTGTTGTCGTTCATCGAGCTTTAGTTGCTCACGGGCTTGTTTCGCCATACTAGAAGACTCGTCGTATCCCATTTCGATGGCATAGTCAATCGCCATCTATTTTTCAGAATGAAATTAATAGCATGGAGAAAATGCTTATTGTGTAGAAACGTACCAAAGCCATTGTAGAATCCTGGCGTTCAATGCACGATTCATAAAACTTGGTTAAAGTTGCCACAGGGAAAAATGAGGACAATTGATTCTTTAACGTGTTCACTTTAATCATAATTGCATTAGCCGAAGCTATGTCGCCATATTGTAGAAATAGTTTTGCCAGATTTCCAAGCATCGAGCCAGTCCACCTTTATGAGCCAAATGAAATATTTAAAAGTTATCGTGTTAACTGCACAATATGTGAATCACGCATACCGTAAAGAAGTCGGTCTGTGCTTTTCTTCAGCAACCTTCAGGAAATTATCCACATGAACAGTGATTGCTCTAGCGGTGGCTAATACTGGATCAACATCGTCCTTGTCTGAAACGGCCTTGGTGTCAGGTCCTGAACCGCTTGCCAGAGCCTCTAAAAGAACCTCTAGAATTGACTCTCTTTCACCCATATCCATGTAAACAGCATCACTCCAAAGTTCGGGTACGTACTGTACAGCCGAACATTCAGCTACTGACTTGACAACAGCCTATGGAAGAGGGAAAAATAAAAAATTTTAACAAAAATGTTACACATAGTGCAGGAAGAAGATTGATTTCTCACCTCGAATACGCTTTGTTCTGGGGTATAGATGTTGGGTACGAGATGCCGGTACATCTCCATTAAAGCATCTGGGCCTTCAGCTCGGGTAAGAAGCAACAAGAAGCAGCGACTAGATGGAATAAAAATGAAGAAATTGTTGCATTAAACAGGCATAGATATATAATTTCTAAAACTTAAAATTCCTACTAGTAAATCGATTCTTTGTACGAATCTCCAATGAAAGCTTGGTTTTGAGGTAAGCAAAGGAGGTCGTGGAGTCTTTTCGCCAATTGCACATCTTCTAGATGATAATTACAGACCCTCATAGCTTCAGCGAAAAACGCGACATCATGTAGATCCTGGCAGATATAAAATAAAATTTAGAATGGTGTTGATTACTCTATTAGATTCGATTGCTCACCTGAAGCGGTGGCATTTCAAATTCAAGTCTGTTAACAATGCCGACGAGAATGTTGTTAATTGGTCCCTCTATTTCAATACGCAAAATGAGAAAACGTCTAAGATGAAATTATTTGCGTTTTACTTTCTCGGCAGAAGATTTTGAGTAGAAAGTAGTAAGAGCCTAAAGAGGGTTTCACTCCGATAGACTTAAAATCTGACAGCACTTGCAAGGACTTTTCCCGGGCTACTCGGTATATAGGTATGCGAGATATCGATTCCAAAATGGAATTCAATGTACGCACATTTGGCTTTATTCCAGCGTGAACCATGTTTCTCAATGTTTCCTGCAGAAAAGAAAATTTTAGTTAGCTGTAATTAGGTATACTCAAAGAACAACTCACGTCAATTAATCTGATTTGATGTTCTGCGTCCTCCCTGACAATCCCCGCGATTTTAAATATGCTATTATAGGTTGTCAAGTTCGGCGCAAAACCTTCAGCTGCAACGAAGACAATAAAATGTGAATATTATTATTAACATTGTTTCCCCTCTATTAATGATTACCTAACATTTGGTTATAGTACTCCCAAGCACCAACAGCTTTTCCATGCTTTGCCATACCACAAATTAAAGCACAATAAGCTTCGGCGGTTTTTCTTTCCATACTATTAAAAACTGCCTCAGCTAAGCCATTGTTCCTAGTTAAAGTTTTTTAGTGGTTATTCTTTATTTCTCTTTCACACTGTAGAACGCTAAGTGCTACTCACTTCCACGTTTGTCTTATTTGGTCCTTGCCTTTCATCCCACTTTTAAACCATCTCTCTTCAATTAAATCTTCATTTAGCTGATCATCTTCATTATAAAATGCAACAAACTCCAAAAACGATTGCCTAGTTTCGCGACTTATGGCTACATGAAGAAAAAAATTTTAAATATTAGATTCCATGTTACATGTTTAAATAACTACCTGCGGAATCTAGCTTTCCATAGACATGGATGGCATTTGCAACTTGAGAAGTGTGAATATAATTTTTTAGTAAGTCTTCAGTCATTGGTGTAGATTCTGTAAGCTTTTCGATTGGAGCAAAAGCTTGTATAAATGGTTCAGCATTTCTATGTTGGAATAATTCAGCATGTTCCTGTTTTATCCAGTTTGCTGCTTTCCTACCCGCTTCTTGAGCAAGTGCATAAGTACGCTTAGCATGATTGGATGCAGGAATTAGGTAAGGATCATCATGGAATTTGTAGTGGGGGGCGGTAGGATCTCTTTTCACGGTTGTTGCCAATGCCTAGTTTTAAAGATGCATAGGTGTGAAAATAAAACACTTTGAGGGGTAAATGTGTGAAATACCTCTAATATGTCCGTTGGACCCCGAGGAATATATTTAGGAATTGCAATCTCTTTTGCTTCAGTACTGAACGAATTGCCATTTGGGACTATCGGTCTCCCAGATTTCCATACAGACTGTAGCCTTCTAGTTAACAGGGAGAGTAACATAAGCTACTAAGGACAAAATAGAAAAGCTAAAGTTCTCTTACCTTGCATTCCGAAATAAATGCTGCCAAACTAATGCATTTAGATTTGGACAAGACATCATCCCAAATTTCAACGTCTCCTGAAATTGTATTGACAATAGCAGACAGACTAATTAGCAGACAACAGCCGGTGATCCCACGTGAATGGCAGACGAAGTAATTCGAACGTTTTGATCCCAGTTTTTCAAAATAAATATTCTTCATGAAACACGATAAAAATGCAAAAGAATCTAGAGATTCCGTGCAGATTGCATTTGATTTTAATGGAGAGCGTCCATCGTGTGATCATGGTATACCTGTAACAATATTTCTGCTTTCCCTGGTCTACTTTGAACATTAACACTGACTTGTTTTCTGAAAACTTCTATAGGACCAATGCTTCTATTTGAAAGACAATCAATGATTGGCAAGAGATTTTTTGCCTGCTCAGCCTATCGAGATCGGAAGCTATGCCACGCATACGTTTTGGAATCAGTGTGGGAACAAGGGAAAAGCAAGAGAAAGAAAATGGCAATTCAGCCAGCTAACCAACTTCTCCTGAGGTCACATCAACTAAACGAGATTAGAGAAAATATTGTGATGAGGCATGATCTAAAATTGAAAGATAAAAGCTTTTGTCATTCATGTGGGGAAATGTTTGTAACCATGGGACAACATGTGAATCATAGAATCACTACAGTAATCAGTGATAATTTACTAGATGAACCCTCTAAGGTAAAGATAAATTATACTCATATTCTCAACATATAACCAAAGGAATTTTTTGACAGATTTTAGATCCCTTAGAACATTCCAAAAAGGAAGCACAATATTTTTTCTCTGAGAATTCTATAAATGTTATACTGGGGCTGCTTCAAGATGCAAAAGTTAGCCATGTCCTTTGCATTTCCTGCCCAACTATCTTCGAAAAATTAAAAAAGGATAGCTCTATGAAATGCTTGATGCTTGATCTGGATGTTAGATTTGTAGGTTGCCCTTTATCAAATTTAATATGGCAGTATTAACTATTCTTACTCTTCTACCCATTTCTGGTTATAGCGTCAATTTTACAGTCCGCAAGAATATCTGTTATACAATATGTTCAACCATCACTTTTTTGATAGGTCTGAAAGTGTTTCAGTCTATGAACAGTTTTTGATAGAAGGCAAAAATAATTTGGCTATAGTGATGGATCCCCCATTTGGAGGTAAAGTGGAAATTATTTCACATACTCTACAGATAATCGATAACGAGTACAGGCATCTAAATGGGCAGAACGCTTCAGATATTTCAAGTATTTGACTTACTTATTATTGTTTTTAAAAATTAAATTCAACTTAACATTTTTCCTTGCGCAGAATTTTGGATATTTCCATATTTTATGGAATCCCAGATTGTATCTCATCTACCTGCATTTGCCATGGTCGACTACAAAGTTGAGTATACAAACCACAGCCAATTTCAAAAAGGTACATGTCAGTGGCTAAATAACCGATGAATTTGTTAACGTTTTACCCATGTCGTCTGTTAATAGGACCTCAAGGAAGAAAACAAGGGTCCCCAGTCAGAATATTTACTAATGTTAGCCTCCAGAAACTTAAGTTACCTGCCAGAGAAGGATATAAATACTGCACCTTCTGCAAAAAATGGATAAGTCCAGAGAATAAGCATTGTTTGATGTGCAATTCTTGTACATCCAAGGTGTTTAATTTCTTATAGTTACACAAAGAAATGCTTAAATTTTCTAATTCAAAAATTATGAGACTAGGACGGAAGAACTTACGTGCATTGCGATCAATGCAAAAGATGTGTGAAGCCAACCTGGGTACACTGTTTAAAATGTAAACGATGTGCATTGGCTGAGCACCCGTGTATGCTATTTCAAGAACGATCTAAAGAGACTGCAACTGCGAAGGTTGAACTTACACAATGTTATACTGGAACCTCTATTTAATAACATTTTACTGCAGAAAAGGAAAGCCAGCACCCTAGTTCCCGCGTCCGCAAAATCGACGTTTGATAACTGGATTGTAACAGATTGTAGAAAATAGAAATACATAAACAGAACGTTACTCGTCGTTCCTGTTTTCTTCTTTAAGCGTACAATCTCTTGCTAATATTGGTAAATGGAAGCCAAAAATATGTTATATGATATCCACAATGCCAAACAGCACCATTCTGCCACAAATTATCATCCGCAAAAAGTTTAAGTTGTGATTAACAGCAACGAAAAGGACGGTTTCCTCGCAATATGCGTTTTGGTATACCACGATTCGCAGGGAATGTACTAAACACCATCCACGTTGTAATAAAATGGTGGCCAAAGTTTACAGTTTCCGATGTAGTTACTTAATTCTTCTTCTTCTGATCTTGTTTGTTACTTTCTTGTTTGTATTGTATAGTACTCCGTTTTAAAGGATCTTATGTACAATTCAGTGTTGTAAGAAAATATTATTGCATTTGGAAAACATTAGCTTTTGGTCTTTTTCTTTGGTTGTTGAGTTTTAGGTTTAGTGGCCGCAGTTGGACTTGCCTTCTTCTTTTGAAGCTGCGTAACTACTCCAGA